>NC_041393.1:195016498-195087732 GCF_002162155.2 Triticum dicoccoides | reverse complement strand
TGAGCGGTGGCATTGCCTTTGGATGAACAGGACCCCGTGGTGTGGAGGGCTGGATGAACAGGACAACCCCGTGGAGGGCTGGATGAACAGTAGACGATGGAGGGGTACCCGTGGAGGGGTGGTTGAATAGTAGCTGATGGAGTAGCGCGCGGTGGAGGCTGGATGAACAGGAGCACGTGGAGGCTGGAGGAGGTCGACGGTGGAGATGAACAGTATCCCGTGGAGTCCTGTTTTGCGGTACGCCACACCCCTCCCGATGAACAGGACCCTCGTTTCGACCGTAGTGCTCCAACACAAGTCCGTTTCGTCCGTTTTGCGGTACGCCACACCCCTCCCGATCAACAGGACCCCCGTTTCGATCGTAGGAGGTCCGTTTTCTCTGTTTTGCGGTACGCCCAACCCCTCCCGATGAACTGGACCCCGTTTTGGAACGTGGCCGGTCGAACACAAGGCCGTTTCCTCCGTTCTGCGGTATGCCAGGCCTCGTTTCCATCGACTGCTCCATCCAAGCCCTCCCGATGAACTCGACGACGCATTCTGTTCTGACCCAGCCGGTTGGCTCCCACGCGTTCCGTTCCCTCCCGATGAACACGACGCATTCCGTTGCCTCCCCATGAACACGATGGCGACGCTGTTTCTCTATTCTGACCCAGCCATGTACACGAGCCCTGGCCGTACGTATGCGCGAGTAGGCGTTCGAGACCCCGCCCGTATGTACGTATGTGGCCGTATTTTCTTTCTTGCACCCTGGCCGTTGTACGTACGTGTACATGCTACGTGCGCGCCTCTACTATGACACGTGCGCGCCTCTACATCAACCAGTATGTACGTACACGTTCACGACCAGAATGACAATGCTACGTACGCTTTGACCAGGTGGGTCCCGACTGTCAGGCAATTCCTTGCGTGCGAAGATGTAGCTGGTGGGTCCCAGCAGTCAGGGGGATGAATCATTTTTTGCCCGGACGCACTTCCTTGCTGTGAAGATGTAGCTGGTGGGTCCCAGCAGTCAGGGGGGCGAATTGTTTTGTGTTTTTTTGCCCAGACGCGCTTCCTTGTGTGCGAAGGTGTAGCTGATGGGTCCCAGCAGTCAGGGGGGAAACGTTTTTTTCGCGAAATACGGTGGCCCGTCCGGTGGGTCCCCGCTGTCAGGTGGAGGAATAATTATTTTGCGCGTAATAAGGAGGCACTTCCTTGCGACCGCCGTGGACCCAACTGTCAGCCTCTCCACGCGCAGTACTCTTCCGATGGAAGTCGGTGGTTGACCACATTGACCACGCCGCGCCGAGAGCACCACGGCGGTGGACGACGACGAGGCCTAGGAAGGGGACGACACGGAGCCAGGGAAGACGCAACAGTGGTGTGAGGCTGTCGTCGCCGCAAAATAACAGGGGGTGTGGGTGAGTAGAGGGATGGCCTGGCTAGCGGTGGGAGTAGTAGGGGGCGGTGAGGCCTTTGCGGTATCACAACCGGCCACGGGAGGGAGGAGCATGCGACATGACCAGCGCTGCTTTGGGCGGCTGGAGAACAAAGACCAGAGGTTGAAGAAGCACTACGGCCGTTGGATGGACATCGTACGGTCACTGGAGTATTGACTAAGTTGACAAAGCCCTCTGTCCCCGTCAACTTAGTAGGCCCACAAGTCATCCTGCCACTATACTGGCTCCCAACTCGCAGGGGGAGTATCCATTTTTTTGCGTAATAAGGAGGCACTTCCTTGCGTGCGAAGATATAGCTGGTGGGTCCAAGCTGTCAGCGGCGGTAATGTTTTTTCCGCAAAATACAGAGGCCCTTTCGGTGGGTCCCAGATATTAGGGAGGAATCATTATGTTGCACGTAATAAGGAGGCATTTCCTTGCGTGCGGCCGTGGACCCAGCTGTCAGCCTCTCCATGTACAGTCCACTTCACATGCATGTCGGTCGTTGACCATGTTGACCAGGCCGCGCCGAGAGCACCAGGGCGGTGGACGACGGCGAGGCCTAGGAAGGGAACGACACGGAGGCAGGGAAGACTCTGTAGTTGTTTCTCACGCGGAGGGGAGTACGACTGTACGAGGGTTTACTGGTTCGTCTACTGTCGCTGGAGAATAACAACAGGTGTGGGTGAGTAGACGGATGGCTAGGCCAGCGATGGGAGTACGGTGGGGCGGTGAGGCCTGCGCGGCAGCACAACCGGCCACGAGGAGGAGGGAGCAGACAGTCCCGCCAGCGCTTGTTTGAGCGGCTGGAGCAGGAAGAGCAGAGATTGAAGAAGCACGACGGCCGTTGGATGGAAATCCAACAGTCACTGCTTGTGCGTCAACCTTTTTTAGGAAAGCCTCAAATCTGTGGAAAACATCATACATCCCATCTACCATTATTTCTAATAATTTACAGTCCATTTGCTAATTCTTAAGGTTTTTTTGAGCCCATATTCTTTTTGTTAGCATTACCGCCCATATTATGGCCACGGTTAAAAAATTATACGAATTTTTGCATATTTCGGTGCGGTTCGAACTGTTTTTAATCCTAAAATTTCGAGTCACATTCAAAATGATTTTAAAAATAAATGTATATCAATATAAAATCCAACAAATTGTCCATGCATAAAAATAAATGCAATTTAAAATCTCGAAATGAAAAAATATATTTAAAACTGATTGCCGGTTTGATGTGTTTTAAAAATGTACAACCCATTTTTCATTACTGATAGGCCATTTTCTCGGCCAGCCAAATGAAGCTCTCCTCGTATTGAAAGATTTGCAGCCCAACAGGCCTGACAAAGCGATTTACTTGGCAAATAAAAAAAAAACTGGGCTGTGGCCGTGGACCCAGCTGCGACCGTGGACCCAGCTGTCAGCCTCTCCATGTACAGTACTCTTCCGATGGAAGTCGGTCGTTGACCACATTGACCACACCGCGCCAAGAGCACCAAGGCGATGGACGACAGCGAGGCCTAGGAAGGGGACGACGCAGAGCCGGGGAAGATGCGACAGTGGATGTGATATAGGGTAGAACCCTATGTGGATGATCTTTCACGTTTGGAGTGGATCCTACGGGGAAACACGAAGAATGCGCGGAAGAACACGAGGAAATCATGGGGAGGAACGAGGGAAAACACTGAACCAACAAGGAATCGGTCACACAAGTGCTAGATCAAAGAACACAAAGAGATACACGAGATCCAAAGTCAACAAAGATAAGGATACAACGGAACTGTTCTTCTCCGTGAGGAGGCCTTGAAATCCACGAGGGGATCTTCCCATGAGGTTGTCTTGAATCCGATAGGATCTTCTCCGAGGAGGCCGCGGTCTCTCACGAGGAGGAGATCCGGTGGGTGAGCGAAGCTCTATCTCTAATTGAGCTAAATCAACGCTCCCTTAACTAGGAGGAGGTGGAGGAGTATATATAGTCTAGAGCCACGAAGGGGTAAGTGAGGGTGAAGGGGTACACGGGCTCGGCCCAATACACTGTGCGCAGACAAGCCGGTTGTACCGGTCATGGGGGCGGTTGTACCGCTGGCAACTCATGCAGGGCGGAAGTACCGAACAAGGAAGGTGGTACTACCGCTGGGAGGTCAGGCACTGGCTTCAGGAGATGGACGTCATAGGGGCCAGCGGTTGTACCGGATGTCGGGGCGGTAGTGCCGGTCATTTGGGAATTACCGGTACATCTGGGGTAGTACCAGCCTTGCATCGCACGATCACAGAATGGTGGCCGGTAGTTGGGAGGTAGTCGACCGGTTGTACCACCCGGGCGGTTGTTGACCGGTTGTACCGCTCGTTCTAGAGCGGCCAGGTTCTCTTCCTCCTTCTCTTCCATGCTTGGCCTTGGTCCTTGGATTCTCCATGGTCGTCCCGGTCGTACCTGAGTATATGCAAGATCCATGCATGAGGTAGTAGCCATGTCTCACATGTAGAAAGTGAAGGTTCGGAGAGGAGCGAGTTCACCTTGTGTCCAATGGTGTATATTCGAGGTCTCGTCATATGTCCTCTTGGGGCTTGGGGAGTAGTCGGAGTGTACATGGGGATGAACGTGGGATGCTCCGCATCATCTCCCCCCCCCCTGGGAAAGATCCGACCTCGGATCGTGATCCTCATCACCATGGAAATGGTTGTCGTGGACGGACTTGTAGTTGGACGAAGTTGAAGACATGGCGCAATCCAAGTAGTCCAAGGTGTCGCCGGAATGATAGACATGCAAAAAGAGCAAACACAAGCAACACTCGGAAATATAATGGTTAGCGCACACAAAGTGTCCATCATGTAAGAATGAGTCCGTGCAGCAAGATTGGTCATGATAAAGCGCATGAAGCTTATCAAGATGATCTAGAATGAGATGCAAAGCATTCATGGGAGGAAATGCAATCATTGTGCACACAAATGTGTTGTAAGTATGATCAATGCAACCACGGTGCAAAATGATGTTGTAGTGAGACGGTTTATCACTAGCATGAATATGGCAATGGATGCTCAATATGATTATGTTATCATGCAATTGATGATAGGCAATATGATCACGATGTATGAATATGCCATCAAGAAAGATCACAACAAATTTGCTAAGAAAATGCACAAGCTCATATATCATGGATGACATGGGAATAGGTGCAACAAGAGAATCATAATGTGTGTCAATCCATGCATAGGGTGCAAATTTGTCATGGGTGGTGTTGTACCAAAGCTCGATGTCGTGGCACTCCTCAACTTGAAGGTCCATATAGCCAATCTCCAATGTCGCTCCTCCGTTCACGAGATGTATCATGTAGACAACAAGAAGGAAACAACAATGAAAGAGTGGCCCATCCAATATGCGTATTTGAGGATGGCTCAAAGAGAAGGAGGTCACCTTTAGGAGTTTCTCAAGGATGATGGAGTCACGCATCTTGTATGCCTTCACATAACCAATATGTCTCGTGGTGGTACCGCCTTGTAAATCCTTCAAAATGAAAGAACATGACAAACACTTGGAAAAACAAATGAGGTTAGTGGAAGGGCGAAACCTATCATTCGTGTGGTAAGATACCCAACAAGTGTATGCATCATGCTCATCATAAGAAATGACAAGGGAGTATTGCATAGTATGGAGGCATATGATGTGAGAACAACCAAATGCAATAGTCTCAATCAAACAAGCATGCCTCACAAGTAAAGTGTCCAAGTCTCCAAGATCAATAAGCATAGATGCAACTATTGGAAACAAGCGATAATGAACAAGATATATCATGTGAGAGGCATGAACATATATGTCATCAACCCAAGAAAGCGAGTAAGAGTGGAACATGGGTGATGCAACATAGCAAGCAATCATAGCGATCAAGTCAAGCATGCTAGTAGTGCAAAGATGCAACATACTAGAAGGAATCATGGCAAGTATGTCATGTGTGCAAATAGTGGGCATGAATAATTCACATGTCATAGCACAAGCATGAAAGCAAGATATGAGGGAAGTAGGTTCATGGTGTTGGCAAGAAGTCCTATGTAAATAGTAATGTAACATCATGACTCTCCCAACACAAGAATCAACAATAGTATGAGGCACATGATAAACATGGCAATAGCAACAAGGATCTCCACCAAGCATGCTAATACACATCGAAGTATCATAATGGTGAATCATGGGTAGATGCAAGCAAGGGTCACAATTGCATGGCAAAATCATGTAAAGAGACATAACATGCAAAGTGAACACAGTAAAATGAGCATAAGGTGACAAGTGGTAAATCGCCCATAGCCGTGTGAGAGCCAAGTAGAAGAGATGCGCGTAGTCCTTGCGCGAAGGGAATGGTGGTAAGGATAGTCCACGGGATCCCAAGTCGTCGTTTCTCTCAAGAGCTCGTTTCATCAACTCATGGGATTGTGAGGTTGACGAGTGTTCATAAGTACCTACACAAAACAAAGACAAAGAGAAAATTGTGTGTGCATGGTATATGTACACATCATCCATCATGATGCGCACGTGCATGTGTCGGTTAGCACAAAATATCCAATGCTCAAATAAATGAGATGCGTGATATAGAAACATGTCATCCATCATGAGAGGTTTTTTATGATGTATTTCATAATGGAGACTCAAAGGATGTAATGCATCATGAGAAATATCTAGAGCATTGTTATTCATGGAATGCATATGGTGCAAGCAATCATGGAAATCATGCAAAGGATGGGATGAATCAAAATCTCCTAATATGCATGAGGAAGCTATGGGGGTCTCCTCATGAGCATTAATGGAAACATCACATGGAGAATATTGACAACATCCAAAACAATGCATAGTTGGTTCAATGTGATCATGGCATGGCATAGTGGATGAATTGCGCAAATCATGTAAAGGATGCATGGCAATATCACCACAAGAAAAACAAAATCCAATGACCATCATTTCGTCATCTATGCCATAAGTGCAAATGGGATTGATTTTTATTGGGCATGCATAGTTACTATGTTGAGATTGAAATGAGGCAATATGGGAGATCTCACTCGTAGCATATGACAAGTTCAATGGTTTGTCAAATATGAAGTGACCAATAGAATTTTCACAAGGTATCCTATGAAGCATAGCATCACAACTAGGTAGCTCAACATGCTCATCATCATATTCATCATAAATAGTAAGTCAAGGCATGAAGAAGTGTTGCTAGCATGAAGCATGGTAATAGGTGGGTCAACATCATGGGAGCAATCAATGTCAAGAGAGTCCACTAGTGGGACAAGAGAAGCACCATCACCTATGTTACCTTTGGAGCGTCGCTCATGTGTTGTAGGTGAGGTGTTGAAGATCCACTCGTTGTCCTCTTCATCTTGATGGAACCATGTGGGGGGTGCATCATCATCCACCATGGCCATCGTCGTCTCCATTGGATGGATGGACTCGTCGAGGGTAGGCATGTCGTCATGTAGGATACCTAGCACCAAAGAAGAAAACACACTAGGAGTAGAGGTTAAGTCATTAGAAGTCATAGTGGCCTCACATGCCGTGTCAACTACCTCACTCTCTAAGTGTTGTGGTTGACTCACTCCCTCAAGGATGCTCTCACTCATATGGTTGGTGGAGTCATTCAAATGGCTCTCAACCTCACATAGGATGTGTGGCATGCTCTCATGTGTGGGGCTAGTGGTGGTCACACTCATCCTCTCATAGGAAATGCTCTCAATGTCACGTATGGTGGAGTCACTCATGCCACTCATGTGGTGGTGGCTCTCCTCACATGGCACTTGGGGCATCTCAACATATGTGGGTGTCGGAGAGATGTAGGTGTAAATGTCTCCATGCGCGGTCGCGTAGCTTGACTCGGAGTATGAGTCCAATGTGGGCGTCGTCTTCATGTGGTTGAAGAGGTTCACGCAAATAGCCGTGGTCGAAGGGGATGGCCCTTGCTCGACCGTCTTGTCGCCGTCTTGTTGTTGGAGGCCCATATGGTGTGGCACCTCATAGCTCGTCTCCATGATCGAAGGGAGTTTCCCATGCTCGGCCGTCTTCCTTGAGGGGCTTCCGAAGATGGAAGTGTCGCCCTCGCTTGTAGGTGGTCGCCTTGGACTTGATGAAGTCGATGTAGGCGTACTCGTGGGAAGTAGGCGAAGATGCCGTACGTACAAAGGGGAAGATGCCTTGATAGCACTTGGCGAAGATGCCAAAGTGGTTGTTGTAGCCGTAGCACCGTCTTGGTGGTGGTCGTCTCGCGGTCTTCTCTTGTGCCTATAAAGCTTCGACTTGGCGTGAAGTAGGGCTTGTTGGGACTTGTGCATTTGCGCTTGTGGAGCATCTTCATGATGATGATGTCGTTGTCGCGCTTGAGCTCGAAGGCGTTCGTCGTCGTCGTGCACATGATGCTTGGAGGTGACTTGCCCTTCATGACGATGTTGATCACAAACGTGATGGTGATCGCCATGTAGATGTGGACGAGGATGATTTGCACTTGCATCGCTTTCGCGCTCCGAAGACTTGTGGCTTGAATGTCGCCGCCTTGAAGATGAGAAGGGGAAGTAGACTTGAGCAAGGTTCGAATCTCCTCCATCCTTGCATCTTGCTCCTCTTTATGTGCGGCAAGCTTCTTGTCGATGTAGTCCCTTCTCCTTGCTTCGGAGTGATGAATGTCGATGGAGATGTTCTCGATGCGCTCTCGCAATCTTGATTGTGTGCCTTGCACTTGTCGTTGTAGATCAAAGATTGACACTTTGGTGATGTAGTTGTTCACACTGTCGTTGTTGTCGTAGACCGGAGAGGAAATGCCTTGCCTATCCATCACAAGACTCGAGCAAATATGAGTGGGAGAAAGAGAAGAACTTATACCAATGTACCTTGACTGATGTTGAGAATGAATCAAGTTCACTCAAATGCGAACAATGAAATAGCACTATTGGTACCAATCCTTGTCGGTTCTCACACCTACACAAGTAAAGCTTATGGAGGAGCTCGATGAGGATAGTGGCACAAAAATTTGATGCAAAATGTTAGCAAGAGTCAATAATGTTGAAAGAGATTCACAAATTCGCAAGTGAAACAAGTAGACCAATACCAATATGTGGCACACGGAGACACACACACGGATAGATAAATGGGGTCGTGCAACCAAGGAATGAGCACAAAATGTGGACTCCATGGAAAACGCTCGTGTTGCACAACTCAAGAGAGACGCTAGCACGATTGCTCAACAGGCGGATACAACACTTGTGCACAACCTATAAGATGCAAAATGGATAAAATTCTATCCCAAGTATGCTATGTATGTATGGTTCCCGGTGTTTCTCTCAAGATGATCCAAGATGATCGGATATGGCAATCTTATGTGCAATGTGGTATGATGCTATGGCACTTGCTTACAAGCTTCTTTGCTCTCTATCTCTTTTGCTTAAAAGCTTTATTTCTTTTTTTTCTATGGCCACTTTTGCACAATGCACAAACCAAGATAGCAATTGTGTATATGCGGGAACAAACTTGTGACACAAGATATGATACCAATATATGCACCACGATGATATGGTATGTATGCTATGGGAAGTATGATCACTAATGTGCACAAGTTACGTTGCCGGCAATACTCAAATGGCTAGTCTCGATAGGCAAGTAACGCAAAATGGGCTAGGGGTTAACAATGCAATGGCAAGGGGAATATACAATGGAGGGATATCACGATACCAAGATGATATGGAGGTTACCGTCCTTGGCGATGATGAGTGGCGGTGTTCTTGATGTAGATACCAAGATGATGGAGTCTCGTCCCTAAGTAGCCGAAACACCTTAGGAAACGAAAAAACCGCGAACTCAAAATCTCAAACGTCAAATGTCAAAATGGTGGTAGTGGAAAGCGGTGGTGGTTTGCACTTGGCAATGCGGAAGTGGAGTGACGGGCTATACACGTGTCGGAGTTGAAGTTGTCGTTCCTAAGTAGCCGAAACACCTTAGGATACACAAGCCACAACTCAAACAAAATTGGGTTAGGTTTGGGTGGTGGAAATGTATGGTGGGTAAGCCTATGCGGAAGTGGTGGTGGTGGTTGATGAAGAAGCAATCGTCCCTAAGTATCCGAAACACCTTAGGAGACTCGAATCACTACTCAAGCAACCACTAATGCTATAGGGAACAAATTGGGTTAGGTTGCGGAAGGCTATGGTGGATATGCGGATGATATGGTGGAGAACTTACACAAACTTGCCAAATTTTGGAAAATTTGATGGAGTCTAATGGTGTTGGAACCTATCTATATGGATGGGGAATGTCAATAGCTACTCAACGAGCTAAAGAACACGAAAATCGGACTCCGGATGTGGAAGTTATGGGCAAAACGGTGAAACTCGAAACGCTAAAACTGGCATGGGCGGTTGTACCACTTGGGAGGGCGGTAGTACCACTTGTGGTACTCAGCGGTAGTACCGCTCGGAGGGGCGGAAGTACCGCTCGTGTCGGGATTTTTCGCAGATCGACTCGGGGCGCGATTTTGGGGCGGAAATGGATGATTTCGGGGCCAAAATTGGATGGATTTCGTGGATGAGAAGAGGGGAAACTTGGGGGGAAAGCTAAATCCACTTGAAACCAAGCAAATCCACGGATCAAAATCAACAAAACTTCATCAAACCAACAAATCACAAAAAAAAATTGGGGCTATTTTTTGGTGGGGATTTTCGGATTTAGGACGAAAACAACAAAATCAAGCTAGAAAACACGGGGTAGGGGCTCCAAAAACGTGATCAACGTGGCTCATGATACCAAGACGATATAGGGTGGAACCCTATGTGGACGATCTTTCACGTTTGGAGTGGATCCTACGGGGAAGCACGAAGAACGCGCGGAAGAACACGAGGAAATCACGGGGAAGAACGAGGGAAAACACTCAACCAACAAGGAATCGGTCACACAAGTGCTAGATCAAAGAACACAAAGAGATACATGAGATCCAAAGTCAACAAAGGTAAGGATACAACGGAACTGTTCTTCTCCGTGAGGAGGCCTTGAAATCCACGAGGGGATCTTCCCACGAGGGGGTCTTGAATCCGATAGGATCTTCTCCGAGGAGGCCGCGGTCTCTCACGAGGAGGAGATCCGGTGGGTGAGCGAAGCTCTATCTCTAATTGAGCTAAATCAACGCTCCCTTAACTAGGAGGAGGTGGAGGAGTATATATAGTCTAGAGCCACGAAGGGGTAAGTGAGGGCGAAGGGGTACACGGGCTCGGCCCAATACACTGTGCGCAGACAGACCGGTTGTACCGGTCATGGGGGCGGTTGTACCGCTGGCAACTCATGCAGGGCGGAAGTACCTGACGAGGAAGGCGGTACTACCGCTGGGAGGTCAGGCGCTGGCTTCAGGAGATGGACGTCATAGGGGCTAGCGGTTGTACCAGATGTCGGGGCGGTAGTACCGGTCATTTGGGAATTACCGTACATCTGGGGCAGTACCGGCCTTGCACCGCACGATCACAGAATGGTGGCCGGTAGTTGGGCGGTAGTCGACCGGTTGTACCACCCGGGCGGTTGTTGACCGGTTGTACCGCTCATTCTGGAGCGGCCAGGTTCTCTTCCTCCTTCTCTTCCATGCTTGGCCTTGGTCCTTGGATTCTCCATGGTCGTCTCGGTCGTACCTGAGTATATGCAAGATCCATGCATGAGGTAGTAGCCATGTCTCACATGTAGAAAGTGAAGGTTCGGAGAGGAGCGAGTTCACCTTGTGTCCAATGGTGTATATTCGAGGTCTCGTCATATGTCCTCTTGGGGCTTGGGGAGTAGTCGGAGTGTACATGGGGATGAACGTGGGATGCTCCGCATCAAGATGCCCACGCGGAGAGGAGTACGAGGGTTCACTGGTTCGGTTGCGGCGTGAGGCTGCCATCGCTGCAGAATAACAGGGGGTGTGGGTGAGTAGAGGGATGCCCTGGGCCAGCGGTGGGAGTACTAGGGGGCGGTGAGGCCTCCGCGGCATCACAGCCGGCCACGAGAGGCAGGAGCATGTGACACGACCGGCGCTGCTTTGGGCGGCTGGAGCAAGAAGACCAGAGGTTGAAGAAGCACTATGGCCGTTGGATGGACATCGTACGGTCACTGGAGCTAGAATCGTTCATATTGACTAAGTTGGCAAAGCCCTCTGTCCTCGTCAACTTAGTAGGCCCACAAGTCAGCCACCCACTATGGTAGGTCCCAGCTAGCAGGGGGTATTCATTTTTTTGTGCATAATAAGGAGGCACTTCCTTGCATGCGAAGATATAACTGGTGGGTCCGACCTATCAGCGGGGTGAACATTTTTTTCACAAAATACAGAAGCCCTTCCCCCGTACAGTCCACGTACAGTGCGTAATAAGGAGGAACTTTCCTTGCGTGCGACCATGGACCTCGTGGGTCCCAACCGTCAGGCTCTCCACGTACAGTCCTCTTCCGATGACTCTCGTATGTTGACCACGCCGCGACGAGCGCACCGAGGTGGTGGACAACGGCGAGGCCCCAGACTGGAACGACCCGGAGATGGGGAAGACGCGGCAGTGGAGTCGCAGACGGTGAGGAGTGGGAAACTTGACTAGTTCGGGTGCGGGGTGGGCCTACACTCGGCAGAGAATAACAAGAGGTGCGGAGTGGAGGGATGGCCTGGGCGTCGGCAGGGTAGTGTTTCACTGAGGAGCGCAAAACAACGCCACTGGACGCCGAAGGCTGGAGCAAGCGGTTCCGGTAACGCTGGGGGAAGAAGACGAGAGATTGAAGAAGAATGCCGGCCGTTGGATGTAAATCCAACGCCTTCTTAGGCTTCGACCTACTGGCCCATATGTCAGCCAGTCTATTTGTTTTTTAGTCCATTTGGTGGGCTGGGGGAAACAATGATGTAGCATCTATGCAACCCGTTTAAATCCCATTTGCATTCTTCTTGAAATCCGCGGACTTGCTGGGCTGGGTGAAAATATCATGTTGGGCTAGACGGAGAAATGTTATAAAAACATAAACACATGATTGCACGTCTATTACTGCATTGGTCAGTAAAATCTTTGCAAGCTTATGTACGCAATCACTAGGAGTTAACTTGCCAAGTTATATATAAACAATTATTATTATTATTTTGTAAGAACTTTCAACTTACGAAATAAATATCATTTAATGTGGGGTGTTATTATTTTTTAGGCTAGACGTGGGACAGTTGAGTTGGTTCTAGGGAAAAGTACTGGGAGAAAACTCAGTTTACATCAAAAAAGAAAGTGGGAGAAAATTTAGAGACCTGCTGGGTCCACCTGAGGAGGGGAATATGTTGGGAGGAAGGAGATTCAAATCACGACAGCCGAGTGAACTAGTTTTTTTAACGGACAAGTGAACTAGTTACATACATAAGCAAATAGCCATTAAAAAAGCAATCAGGTTAATGGGTTCTTAAAAGAAATATTTCGGACAAAACAGATAATTACAACACATAGGCTAATGCATGAAACACTCAGATGATAAAGGTGCTTATAAACAGATAAAGTACAACATCTAGACCTTCCTGGCACACTTGATCATGACGCTGCGGCTGTGCATGTACTCGTCGGTTACGGGAAGCACCCTCATGTCCAAGATCTGCTTGTACATGTCGTAGCATGCGTATGCGTCCTTGGCCGCGTAGGTTATGTAGGCTAGATTCAGAGGTACCTCCCACGTGTTCAGGTCGTCTTCTTTCATGTTGGCGTATCAGGGGTCGATGATGGTCTCAGCAAGGTCAACCACGGAGTCCTTCTCGTGCCCGTTGTTGATGATCTTGTATTGCTTCTGGATGTTGACAAGCTTGTTGCACCAGATGGCCGAATTGTCGCGTTCTTACTTCTCTCCACGGTAGCGAAGGTACAATCGACGCTGCCGATGAAACGGGCGAATGCTCCAGAACCTGGTGCAGCCATAGGACTGAGGCGAGGCAGAGCTTCACCGAGTCCGTATAGTTGGTGTACATCACATTCAACTTGGTGCAGCCATAGGACTGAACGACAAACTCAAAGGGGAACTCCTTGCTGAAGTCCATATCCAGCAGGCTCACCCCTCGGATCGTCATTGGAGTCTCTTCGAGTGAACGAGTGTGTAGGCGGCGGCAGCAGTTTGTTTTTCAGCTCTTGGGGAACTGGATTCAACAGTAAGCTGAGTGTGTACAGGCGACAACAGTTACTACCCCTCCCTCGTCCGCTGCACGACCGACAGAAGATGCACCCTCAGCGCATTCAAACGCCTCCATTAAGAATCCTACTCTGGCCACACGTCGGTTCACGAGCGGGTATGTATTGGTACTGTAATAACAAGAGTTAGTGGTCACTTTACTTAAATTTAATTAGCTTTAATAGAAATTTATACTTAAAACAAGCAATGCATTGGCTCGTTCTATCAGTGCCACAGGATCAACATGCACAACAATTATAATTATTATTCTCAGGACGCACACGATCATCACATTTGTCGCACTTTCACAAAGATAATACTACCAAGTTTGAACTGTTTGTTATGGTTGTTGTCCTCTGCATCATCATGCCGTGTTTCCCAGCTTGCAAGATTCAGAACCAACAAATAAGATCCAAATAATAAGTACAACAAATATGCCTACACATCTCATTGATTCCCAGCTTGCAAGATTCAGAACCAACAAATAAGATCCAAATAATAAGTACAACAAAGATGCCTACACATCTCATTGATTCCCAGCTTGCAAGATTCAGAACCAACAAATAAGATTCAAATAATAAGTACAACAAAGATGCCTACACATCTCATTGATTCCCAGCTTGCAAAGTGAATATCGGGATTAAATCCATCTTGGCTAGCCATGTCATACAATCGAAGAACTTGGCGAATGCTCTTGACCGTCACAACATCTGTAGTTGAGTATTCCTGTTTGCACAACACAAAGAAGGAGATAGGAGAGCATGATTTCGCTTTAATAGCGGCCTCCTTGAACTCAACCTACAGCTCCACTAAGATGAGGTGTTCCTGGAGTTCCATGATTCAATTCATGCGCCTTTTTCTGCAGTTCACCTGAAATGAAGCAAAGATTGCTTCATTCAGCTAGCAAGAAGTACTTGCTCTCGTGAGCTGGCAGGTTCTTCTTTAGTAGTTGCACTAAAATTGAGGAACATTAAGGTTGGCTATCCGGCTCATGTAAGGTGCAACTATAGTTTTCTTATCCTTTTATGCAGTTCCACTAAAATAAAGTGCCATTGTGGTGACAGTGATGGATCCATCTTGCAAAGGCTAATAAAATGTTGCACGAGATTACCAGCAGAACTTGACGGAGATTTTGGAAACTCCAATCACCATTTTGTGCAGTTCCACCAAAATTGAGAGATGTTGCCCACATGACATTTTAGTTGAACCGCACAAGACACTCATTCCAAAAAAGTGTTTTGTGCAGTTCACCAAAAGGTCATAATAGCAACAAGGTGAAATGGATATCCCTATCTGCACAAAAAGATAGAAAGTAAACAGTTGCTGGTCAATAAGAATATACGAAACATATATAAAATGAAAAGAAGCATCTTAATTATGTTCATGGCAATCATGCAAGGACAGTAGAAATTTTAAAACGTCAGCAATGCTTCATGTTACCAGAAGCATTACGATCAACAACGAGATTCCTCAAATACGGGATTACTTTAATGGTGGCATTGCTTGTTTACCAGACATAGTAAATCAACAGCAGCTAAAGAGTTGGTTTAAGGGCATGGGACCGTGGGGACACCAGGACACTCAGCAGCGTAAAGGAGCAACTTACTTATCATACTAGGGAAAACAACAGGAGTGCCATTTGTAACACTGTTTAATTGCATCTTATCACTGGAGGCATTAGATTAACAATAACACTGGTTAGACATGTCCCTAAGGTAACAGTGTGATCACTTCATTTTACATGCGCTCTTACATTAACAATAGCAAAAAGGTTGGTATAAGGACATGCGATAGTGGACGCATCAACATAATGTACCTACAAGGAGGCATAAAGTGGTGATGCCGAGACCTAATCCTGGAGACCTTGTACTATGTGAGGGCAGCAAATCTAATCCTGGAGACCTTTTACTACGCGAGGACAGCAAATCTAATCCTAGAGAGCTTTTACTATGTGAGGGCAGCAAATCTAATCCTGGAGACCTTTTACTATGTGAGGGCAGAAAAACTAATCCTGAGACCTTTTACTATGTGAGGGCAGCAAATCTAATCCCGAAGACCTTTTACTATGTGATGGCAGCAAATCTAATCCTGGACATACTCTGTTGACTTGTCCACCAGTCGCCACTTTCTATCCTTTTTTCAATCAATAATAGATCTGTTCCTTATCCAGTTACTGCGTTTTCCCATTATTTCGCTTTTCAACCAAGATACCGGTTGGGTATCGGGTCTCTACTACTTTCACCATATTATTTCCTCTTTGAATCAAGTCCTAGATTCATGCTACAACTTTCCCCCCTTTCTTCGTTGTTTGAACAAAGCCCTAGATTCGAATGCATGAAGTAGCTTTACCTCTAATAATACTAAAAATTTAGGTGGCTTTGGAAGAGCTGATGGGAGTAGAAAAAGATGCACATGCAGACACGTGGGGAGCTGGGGCAATAGATCAAGGCCGCTTTCGAAGAACTTATACCCGAGGGTCACCGGGATGTCAGCAACGGCAGGTCAAATCTACAGGCAATATGACAGGGAGGAAGAAGGGTTAGAGGACCTCCTGAGCCGGTTAAGGGAGTCCCGGACTAGGGGGTGTCCGGATAGCCGAACTACCATCATCGGCCGGACTCCAAGACTATGAAGATACAAGATTGAAGACTTCGTCCCGTGTTTGGATGGGACTTTCCTTGGCGTGGAAGGCAAGCTTGGCGATACGAATATGTAGATCTCCTACCATTGTAACCGACTCTGTGTAACCCTAGCCCTCTCCGGTGTCTATATAAACCGGATGGCTTTAGTCCATAGGACGAACAACAATCATACCATAGGCTAGCTTCTAGGGTTTAGCCTCCTTGATCTCGTGGTAGATCTACTCTTGTAACCCACATCATCAATATTAATCAAGCAGGACGTAGGGTTTTACCTCCATCAAGAGGGCCTGAACCTGGGTAAAAACATTGTGTCCCTCGTCTCCTGTTACCATCCGCCTAGACGCATAGTTCGGGACCCCCTACCCGAGATCCGCCGGTTTTGACACCGACATTGGTGCTTTCATTGAGAGTTCCTCTGTGTCGTCACCGATAGGCTCGATGGCTTCTTCGATCATCAACAACGATGCAGTCCAGGGTGAGACCTTCCTCCCTGGACAGATCTTCGTATTCGGCGGCTTCGCACTGCGGGCCAATTCACTTGGCCAACTGGAGCAGATCGAAGGCTACGCCCCTGGCCGTCAGGTCAGATTTGGAAGTTTGAACTTCACGGCTGACATCCGCGGGGACTTGATCCTCGATGGATTCGAGCCACAGCCGAGTGTGCCGCACTGTCACGATGGGCATGATTTAGCTCTGCAGCCGGACAGTACCCTGGAGGCCGCACTCGAGCCTGCTCCGATCTTCGATTCGGAGCCGACCGCGCAGATCGAGGATGGATGGCTAGACATCGCCTCGGGCACCGCAACCTCCATTGCGATAGAGCCGAACATAGATGTTGTCCCTCACGAGGCTCACGACTCCGGGGTGCCAGACTCCTTGCCGGACTTCGGACCTCCCGCGCCCCCTCCAGTCAAATCCGATTGGGCGCCGATCATGGAGTTCACCGCAGCGGACATCTTTCAACACTCACCTTTTGGCGACATCTTGAGTTCGCTAATGCACCTCTCGTTATCAGGAGAGGCCTGGCCGGACTGCGGCCAGGACGGTTGGGATGCGGACGACGAAGAAATTCAGAGCCCACCCACCACCCACTTGGTAGCCACTGTCGACGATCTAACCGACATGCTAGACTACGACTCCGATGACATCAACGGTATGGACGACGATGCCGGAGACGACCAAGAATCAGCGCCCACCGGGCACTAGAAAGCCACCTCTTCATATGACATATACATGGTGGATATCCCAAAGGATGGCAATGGCGAAGGAATAGCGGAGGATGACCCTTCCAAGAAACAGCCCAAGCGCCGACGTCAGCGGCGCCGCTCTAAATCCGGCCATAGCAAGAATGAAGATTCCGGCACCAGAGATAATGATACACCGGATAGCGCCGAAGACAACCCACTCCAGCAAGATCCAGCGCAGGAGGAGGGGGACGCCAGCCCTCATGAGAGAGCGGCCGAAGAAGAGGTAGAGGACTATATGCCTCCCTCCGGAGACGAGGCAAGCCTCGACGACGACGAATTCGTCGTGCCTGAGGATCCCGTCAAACAAGAGCGTTTCAAACGCAGGCTTATGGCCACGGCAAACAACCTCAAGAAAAAGCAGCAGCAGCTTAGAGCTGATCAAGATCTGCTAGCCGACAAATGGACCAAAGTCCTCGCGGCCGAAGAGCATGAACTCGAACGCCCCTCCAAAAGCTACCCTAAACGAAAGCTGCTCCCCCGATTAGAGGAGGAGGCATATGAGCCCTCTTTACCAGGAGACAATACGGCTGATCGACCACCCCGTGGTCGCGACAGAGAGGCCTCAAGGCCCTTCACTAGACCCATACCCCGGCATCGCTCGAAAAGCACAAGGCCACAGGGGAAGACTCCGGACCTGCGAGACATATTGGAGGATAAGGCAAGACAATCAAGATCAATCTATGGATCACGTGGCTGCCCCACGATACGTGACGATCACCGTCACCCCGGACACAGTAAGTCCAGCCGGGCCGAACACAACAGACAAAGCTCTTTTGAGCTCCGTCGCGATATCGCCTAGTACAGAGGCGCCGCACACCCACTGTGCTTCACAGATGAGGTAATGGATCATCAAATCCCAGAAGGGTTTAAACCCGTCAATATTGAATCTTATGATGGCACAACAGACCCCGCGGTCTGGATCGAGGACTATCTCCTCCACATCCACATGGCCCACGGAGACGATCTCCACGCCATCAAATATCTCCCACTCAAACTTAAAGGACCAGCCCGGCACTGGCTTAACAGCTTGCCAGCAGAGTCAATCGGGAGTTGGGAAGACCTGGAAGCCGCATTTCTTGATAACTTCCAAGGCACGTACGTGCGGCCACCAGATGCAGATGACCTAAGACACATAATTCAACAGCCAGACGAATCGGCCAGACAATTCTGGACACGGTTCTTAACCAAGAAAAACCAAATCGTCGACTGTCCGGATGCCGAGGCCCTCGCGGCCTTCAAGCATAACATCCGCGATGAGTGGCTTGCCCGGCACCTGGGACAGGAAAAGCCGAAATCCATGGCAGCCCTTACATCACTCATGACCCGCTTCTGTGCGGGTGAGGACAGCTGGCTAGCACGCAGCAACAACCTCAACAAAAATTCTGGCAGTCCGGATATCAAGGACCGTAGTGGCAGGTCGCGTCGCAACAAAAACAAACGCCGCATTAACGGCGATAATAGTGAGGATACGGCAGTCAATGCCGGATTCAGAGGCTCTAAACCCGGTCAACGGAAAAAGCCATTCAAAAGAACATCTCAGGGTCCGTCCAATTTGGACCGAATTCTCGACCGTTTGTGCCAGATACACGGCACCCCTGAAAAGCCAGCTAACCACACCAATAGGGACTGTTGGGTGTTCAAGCAGGCAGGCAAGTTAATTGCCGAAAACAGCGACAAGGGGATACATAGCGACGACGAGGAAGAGACCCAACTGCCGAACAATAGAGGACAGAAGGGCTTCCCCCCACAAGTGCGGATGGTGAACATGATATATGCCACGCACATACCCAAAAGGGAGCGGAAGCGTGCACTCAGGGATGTATACGCGATGGAGCCAGTTGCCCCGAAGTTCAATCCATGGTCCTCTTGCTCGATCACCTTTGACCGAAGGGACCACCCCACCAGCATTCACCATGGTGGATTCGCCGCATTGGTTCTAGACCCAATCGTCGATGGATTTCATCTCACCAGAGTCCTGATGGACGGCGGCAGCAGCTTAAACCTGCTTTATCAGGACACAGTGCGCAAAATGGGCATAGACCCCTCAAGGATTAAACCTACCAAGATGACCTTTAAAGGCGTCATACCAGGTGTAGAAGCCAATTGTACAGGCTCAGTTACACTGGAAGTAGTCTTCGGATCCCCGGATAACTTCCGAAGCGAGGAGTTAATCTTCGACATAGTCCCGTTCCACAGCGGCTATCATGCCTTGCTCGGACGTACCGCGTTCGCAAAGTTCAACGCGGTGCCGCACTACGCATACCTCAAGCTCAAGATGCCAGGCCCTAGAGGAGTCATCACGGTCAACGGAAACACTGAACGCTCCCTCCGAACGGAGGAACATACAGCGGCTCTCGCGGCAGAAGTACAGAGCAGCCTTTTAAGGCAATTCTCGAGTCCGGCTGCTAAGCGGCCGGACACAGCTAAGCATGCCCGGAGTAACCTACAACACGACCACCTGGCACGTTCCGAGCACGCGTAGCAATGCGGCCCCAACCCCGGCCCCTGTAAAACATTAAGACAGACCCTTTGCGTACTCCAGTACGCTCTGAAGATACCATGGGCATGGGGCAAGGGGCTCGACCACGATAAGCCCAAACTGCGGCTCAACCGCACCAGGGGCTCTTAAGTGTGTCGCCTCTTTTTCTTTTCCTTTTATTTTTTACCTACAGGACTCCGTTCGTCAGAGGCCCTGTCCGACAGCAGATATGCCGAACCCACGATGCAACAGCCAGGAAAGGAGAAAAGCTACAACAAAAATCCAGGTGGTCTCCATTATGAGCATTAAATCTGTTTTATGCATTATTCCGTAGCCTACCCCTGGAGGGGGACATGTTAAACAGTCCCATTCCTTGCTTAGCGCAACACTTGTATCGTCCTGCACTTACAACAGTTTTTATTGAATAAAGCAATGCATCACATTTTTTGCTTCCAATTGCATTTCTTTCTTATACATATGTTCACCTATGACATGTTGCATCCGTACGTTTTGGTACGGCCAAATACACCAGGGGCTTATGTTTCCCGCATTATGGTGTGATAAGTCCGAACACTTTCACAAGTGCGGCACCCCGAACTTATAGCATTATATGCATCGGCTCCGAATCATGTTCTTGGGTCAATAGTTGGGTTTACCCCGCTCCCATGTTTTGGTACCTTACGTTCCATTTTATCGGCTAAGGTAGCATTGGGAGAACCACTGCGATTGCGCCCCAGTTGAGCTGGGTTAACGCCTCAGTGGAGAAAGCTAAAACTGACCGTCATGATGAGGCGAGAGCTGGTCGCTGTTCGAGAGGTTCTTTGCGAGTCCCTAAAGACTTATGCCGCTTTGAGCGAGGAGCCGGATTCTGTCCGGCCAAGGCGTGGATAGCGCCCCAAATTCAGCCTTCCGAATACTAGGGGCTTAGCCGAAATTTAAAATTATAGAATTCTATGGCTAAGTGAGAGTGTTCAAGCATTATAAGTCTGGTTGCCTTGTTCGTTGTGTTGAGCGCCTCCCTCGATGGACCCAAATATGGGAACAAGAGTGCCCAAATTTATCCCGAACACCCCAGCACTCGTGGCATGGGGGCTGAAGCCGACGACTTGCCATCTCTCAGATTTGATAAACAGCCGCACAGAAGGTAATATTTTAAATTAACAAGTGTTGCTTCGCGCATATGAACTTAGTTTTCAACGCACAGGATAACAAAACGCGAGTCTACTCAAACACTTCTTCTTTGGAGCACTCACCCGCAATAATGCGGGCGCCCTTCAGCACACTCCTATAATACATCTCGGGCATGCGATGCTCCTTGCCCTCTGGTGGGGGGTCCGTCACAAGCTTCTGGGCATCCATCTTGCCCCAGTGCACCTTTGCGCGGGCAAGGGCCCGACGCGCACCCTCGATACAAGCGAAGTGCTTGATAACTTCAACCCACGGGCATGCATCCACCAGCCGCCGCACCAGGCCGAAGTAGCTCCCAGGCATAGCCTCCTTAGGCCACAGCCGAACTATGAGGCCCTTCATGGCCTGTTCGGCCGCCTTGTGGAGCTCGACCAGCTGCTTCAGCTGGTCGCTAAGGGGCACCGGATGTCCGGCCTCAGCATACTGAGAGCAGAAGACCTTCTCCGTTGAGCTCCCCTCCTCGGCCCGGTAGAATGCGGCAGCATCGGACACGCTGCGGGGAAGATCTACGAACGCTCCTGGAGAGCTCCGAATTCGGGTAAGCGATAGGTAATTAACACTCGCATGCTTACTTTGCATGAAAAATGCCTTACCCGCTGCTATTTTCTTCACCGCCTCTATCTCCTGGAGGGCCTTGTAGGCTTCGGCCTTAGCGGCTTTGGCACTCTCAAGAGCCGTTGCAAGCTCAGACTCTCGAGTCTTCGAGTCACGCTCCAGGCTCTCATACTTCTTCACGAGATCCTGGAGCTCTTGCTGTACCTCCGCCACCCGCGCCTCCTGTTTCTCTCGCTCGGTGCGCTCCGCAGCCGCATTGAGTTTGGCCGCGGCCACCGCCTCCTTCAGGGTAGCCACCTCGTTCGTGGCCCCTGCAATACCCACGTTATCCTCATTATTCTTTTTGCAACCAAAATCCTTTTCTGTAAGGTGCAATTTTAATACAGTGTTACTCACCTTCCTTGACCTCGAGCTGCTTCTTGGCACGTCCGAGCTCGTTCTCGGACCGCTTGAGGTCCTTCTTCAAAGTATCGACCTCTGCAGCCAGTGCGGCAGAGGTCAGCAGTACAGCCTGCAATCCCATATTGACATATTTTTAACTCCTGCGTATATCTTATCGGATCCTCAGTCCGGCTTTTCTTTCCGAACACCGAACCGAGCATCAGGGGCTATTGTCTATGCGGTACCATTTTTTACATATTGAAATTCTTACCTCAAAGGCTGTTAGAAGGCTGCTGCAGGCTTCGGTCAGCCCGCTCTTGGCGAGCTGAACTTTCTGAATCACCGCACTCATAACAGTGCGGTGCTCCTCTTCAATAGAGGCGCTATTGAGCACCTCCAGCAATCTATCCGGCGCCTCCGGTTGGACGGAAGCTGCCGGCGTCACGGTCTTGCCCTTCTTGCGAAGGGGTCGCCCGCCGGACTCCGGAGCCACTCGGGGCTCCGGCACCGAGTCTGGTGCAAAGTCCGGGATGCTGTCTTGTGACACCTCCGGGGCCTTCTCCTCCTGGTGGGTTCCTTCCCGGGATCCCACCTCGGCACTGTCCGCGTCACGGGGGGAGGAGGCGGTCGGAAGGGAATCCATATCCGACGCACCTAAGGACCCGCTCGACGAAGCGGGGAGATCATCCTTGGGCGGACTACAGGGTTGTATGCGGCATTAGAAAAACATTGTGTGGCGACAAAGAAAAAAAATATAAACCATGAAGTTATTCGGGATTCCGGATACTCACGATCTCGCCAGGGGCTTGGCCCTTGGAGGCCTGTCCTCGTCGTCGTCACTGGCGTTGGCGGAGTAGTCCGGGGAAGGGTTTTTCCCCTCTTGGACCCTTCGGCCTCCCTTGTTGGAGAGGCCTTCCTTTTCTTCTCTCCCCCCGCTGGGGGAGAGGCTTTCTGCTTCTCCTCCTCACCTTTGTGAGAGGAGTCGGCCTCAGATTCGTCATCCGATAGCACCTGAAAACGGGAACTCTTCCGAGTCCCCGTGGCCTTCTTCTTGGCCTTCTTCTCCGGCACCACATGGGGCGACGGAGCCAGCAGCTCCGTTAAACGGGCGTCCGCTGGGTCCTCTGGCAATGGGGACGAACATATAGTCTGTTCGGCCTTCGCCAGCCAGTCCTGGCAAAGGAATGAGGGAGTTTAGATCTCGCATAGAGTCAAACTATGGAAAACGAGCATTCTGTAAGGGATGAAGTCACATACCGCGTCAGCTGGACGCTGCGAACTGAATCCACGATCTTCGGTAGCGGATGCGGGGGTCTCGGCGCCCTTGAACAGCACCTTCCAGACTTCTTCGTACATAGTGTCGAAGAGCCCTTTCAGGGTCTGGTGCTGCGCCGGATCAAACTCCCACATGTTGAAGCCCCGTCGTTGGCACGGGAGGATCCGGCGGATGAGCATGACCTAGACCATGTTGACGAGCTTGAGCTTCTTGTCCACCAGCTTCTGGACGCAAGCTTGGAGTCCGATCAGCTCTTCCGAATCACCCCAGATCCGTCCGCTCTCTTTCCAGGAGGTGAACCGTGTGGGGATCCCGGATCTGAATTCGGGGGCCGCTGCCCATTCAGGGTCACGCGGCTCGGTGATATAGAACCACCCCGATTGCCACCCCTTGATGGTTTCCACGAAAGTGCCCTCGAGCCATGTAACATGGGACATCCTGCCCACCATGGCGCCTCCGCATTCTGCTTGGCTGCCCTTCACAACCTTCGGCTTGACACTAAAGGTCTTGAGCCACAGGCCGAAGTGGGGCTGGATGCAGAGGAAGGCCTCACACACGATGATGAACGCCGAGATGTTGAGGATGAAATTCGGGGCCAGATCATGGAAATCCAGGCCGTAATAGAACATGAGTCCCTGAACAAAGGGATGAAGTGGGAAGCCCAGTCCGCGGAGGAAATGGGGAAGGAAAACTACCCTCTCATGGGGCCTAGGGGTGGGGATGAGCTCTCCCTCGTTGGGGAGCCGGTGCGCAATATCGCTGGATAGATATCCGGCGTCGCGCAGCTTCTTGATGTGCGCCTCCGTAATGGAGGAGGCCATCCATTTGCCTCCCGCTCCGGACATGATCGGAGAAGGTTGAGGTGGGATGTGCGGGCTTGGGCGCTGGAGCTCGGGTTCACGGAGATGGATAAGCTAAGGAGGAAGAAGGCGCAGGGAAAAGGGTTGGATCTTTATCCCCTTATATGGGCGGACAAAAACATGTGTCCCCACCGGCCCGGTAAAACTCGCTTATCCCCCAAGCGTCGCGATTGATGGCGCGGTTGGGTTACCCACGTCCGTATTGATGGGAATCCCGGAATAAGGGGAACACGATCTCTGCTTCGACAAGACGTGCCACGGAAACCGCTTCACTAAACGCCCTGAGGTGATGCAATAAAGACGATTCGAATAAAGGCTTGGTTGTGGTGTGACGCCACGCCACGGAACACGTCAGCAGATTGAACTTGTGTGAATATTATTCTCTCTACGGTGGTATGTGGAAATTATTTTGCAAAGCCGGACACTATCCTGGTGTTCACAATCTTCTATGAATCATTCGGAGGAGGAACCCGCCTTGCAATGCCGAAGACAATATGCGTGCCGGACTCGTCGTCATTGAAGCCTGGTTCAGGGGCTACTGAGGGAGTCCCGGACTAGGGGGTGTCCGGATAGCCGAACTACCATCACCGGCCGGACTCCAAGACTATGAAGATACAAGATTGAAGACTTCGTCCCGTGTCCGGATGGGACTTTCCTTGGCGTGGAAGGCAAGCTTGGCGATACGAATATGTAGATCTCCTACCATTGTAACCGACTCTGTGTAACCCTAGCCCTCTCCGGTGTCTATATAAACCGGATGGCTTTAGTCCATAGGACGAACAACAATCATACCATAGGCTAGCTTCTAGGGTTTAGCCTCCTTGATCTCGTGGTAGATCTACTCTTGTAACCCACATCATCAATATTAATCAAGCAGGACGTAGGGTTTTACCTCCATCAAGAGGGCCCGAACCTTGGTAAAAACATCGTATCCCTCGTCTCCTGTTACCATCCACCTAGACGCATAGTTCGGGACCCCCTACCCAAGATCCGCTGGTTTTGACACCGACATCGGTGCTGTGTCGGAGAGAACGGCACGGGTAGATGATCGGGCCCCTCCCGCAGCTATCGGTTTCCTACCTCGGCGGTGATGACCGCGTGAACGATGCACCTTTTAGTCCTCTACACACACCGGCCGAAGGGATCCGATCGGATCTGTGACCAGCGGTGAGCAGAGAGAATATGTCGCTACCACTGTCTTGTTTATATCTGGAGAGGATGAGAAAATGAAGAGAGCAACCCTAGTAAAGCAAGCGCTCAGGCTCCTGCATCCATATATAGTGGAGTGATTATCTTTTTTCTCTCCACAACAAGCGTTTCAATTTGTGTACGTGGCATTAAAGAAAAGAAACTCTCTATTTAAGGTGACTACTGTACGAATCCTACTTACTACTAGTAGTACTATAGTATTGTTCACTTGTGCTCCCCGCCCCTCCATTCATTGAACAACCCCACGGGTGAATAAACATACAGTAAATACTATATTTATATAGAACAAACAAGCTCAAACTATTTTCGCATAGTTAAAAGTTGAGGGCTGGGCTTTTCCCGGGCAGTACGCGCGGTAGATTTCGGGTAGGCGGTTTGACAGAGAGGCGAGGAGGGTGAGCGAGTGGCGGATTCTCAAACATACTGCTGGAAAGGTTGGGCTGTGTGATTTGACGGCGCGTTACTGCTGGAAAGACTTGTGATATGACCACTCACTATAGTCATGAATTACTGGCGCTCCGACCGGGGTGATGCCCCCCTTCCGTTTCGCGCTCTAATCTGGTGCATGACATGTCGACCCGGATGCTGGCTCTCCCACATGTCGGAGTAGTAAGAAGGAGCAAAGAATGATGCGGTATATACTAGTACTACTACTACTCAGGTTGGAGGAGTGCGAACCACGACAACCCAGTGAACCAGCAGTGCGAACCACGGCAGCCCAGTGAACCAGCAGTGCGAATCACGGTAGCCCAGTGAACCAGCAGTAGAAAACAATGTGGTGATATGGCCATAAAAAACAATGTGCTACGGTCCACACTGTAGCATGTACAGTAACACTCCTCTTTGTTTGGATCCCTGAGTTAGAGCTAGTTTGGGTTTAAATAGCCTCAAATTATCGAAACAAGAGGGGTTAGTTTGAGCTAGTTTGCTCTAACCCAGCTAAAAAAACTAGCCTGGTGGAGAGGTTCTAATTGGGTTAGTTATCCTCGGGACCACTAAAAGAGAACCAAAAAAATCACCCCTGCCTGCACCAGATCGCTCCCCACCTCTCGCATGACTCCTCTCTGTTCCCCATAGGGCCGCCCGCCCAAGCACCGCTCGCCCTCTCTCTCCTCCGGCCGCCCTCTCCTTCCGGCCTCCGCCGCCCTACTCCGGCTGCCCTCTCCCTCCGGCCTTTGAAGGTCGCCCCGCTCCCCCTTCACCAGTCGTTTTTCTCCCTCTGTCGTGCGCGGCGGCGGCGCATCTACCAGGGAGGTCGCGAGAGGGGTGAGTTTGTTCGTTCCTTCTCTGTCTCACGGCCATATCATTGATCTTGCTTGCTCTAGTGCTAATTCTGATTTGGAAAAGTAGATCCTGATCAAACTTGGTATAGATTTTTGGTGCACGCATGGAATTGTTTGATGCTGCTTGAGGAGGTAATAAATCTTTCTAGAGGCCCAAAGATTCAGTTCACCTTTCTAGGTATTTCAATTTCAGGCTTGCATTATTTCTAGAGGCCCAAAGATTCAGTTCACCTTTCTAGGTATTTCAGTTTCAGGCTTGCATTATTTCTAGAGGCCCAAAGATTCAGTTCACCTTTCTAGGTATTTTAGTTACAGGCTTGCATTATTTCTAGAGGCCCAAAGATTTAGTTCCCAGTCGGCGGCAAGCGGCCCTGCTACCCATGCCGGTGTAGACCTCAACTCGCAAGGGCTTGGGCTCTATAGAGCCTTCCTCCAGAGCGACGATGGCGAGCTACTCCCTCGGTGCGTGAGGGGCTCTGGGCTCCCTCCCTATCGTGAATGACTTCCGTGATGAGTTAGCTCATGCTTTGTTTCATGAAGTGTTTTTTTTATTTTGTGAAGCTTGATTGACGACTTATATGTTTAAGTGGGATATCTCATTTGTATGGACAAAGTAAAAATTATCATGTTTTGCATGCTTGATTTGTATAGATGGTTCGTTTATGTCAATTGTGAGCAGGAGGAGGCCACAGAAGAGCCGGCCACACCAAATCCGGCAGGAAATAGGGTCCAAAGTAGTCAAATGATTGAGAAAGAGCATTTATTATTAATCTAACCCTGCCATCCATACACCTCTTTGGTTTAGAGTTAGTTCAGGGTTAGAATCTAACTCTAACCTCTAACTGAGTTAGAGTTCTCCTCGTCTCGGTTCATCGCCATCATACTTTCCCCATTCCTGTGTTTTCAGTATCCTGCGAATCAAAGAGGCCCTTTTTTGCGGGAAAAATCAAAGAGGCCCTTAGACTGGTTTAGGTCCGGTCATTTTTTATAAACGTGTTATGTCCAAAATTTAATGAACGTGCTCCGGTTTCCACAAAAATAATCTGGTTTCATGTAGTAATTCATTCATTTATTTATTCTTCTGTGGGGGTTTGCATGTAATTCGTGAGGTCTGAAATGTAAAGTACCCCGGCATATGCTCTGAGTCGTGCATGCACTACGACCCAGATGCTCTATGTCCCACATGTCGGCGAATGGGAGCACGTGGAAATAGCCTAGGAGTACATATAGGAGGATAAATGCGTGAAAAAATATGTACTGTGAAGCATAGCTGCGGTTCGAAAAGCAGACCTAAAGTGATGACAGTTATAGGTCGCATGCACCCAACTAGTGGTACTAGCCATACGACTAATTTTTCCCTAAAAAAAAGAAGCACGAGTGCTCAATACTCCTATTCTAGAAACACAAGTCCCATCTGACAACAGCGTCCGTGCTACAACTAGCTCTCCTCCCTCGTTTCTCTCTTCTAATTCTAAACTCGGCCGACACCCGGTGGGCGGGGTGGGTTTGCTCAACTGCGGCCCCACCTCATAGTGAAAACGTTACGACTGGAATAAAAATGCCATATACTCCCTCCGTTCCTAAATATAAGCCTTTTTATATACTATTTCAAATGGAATACATCATACATATGTATGTAGACATAGTTTAGAGTGTAGATTCACTCATTTTGCTCCGTATGTAGTAGTCACTTGCTGGAATCTTTTGAAAGACTTATATTTGGGAACGGAGGGAGTACTATACTAATAAAACAGTAAGGCCACGAGGCAATGCAATGCTGGTTACAGGAGGCAAGGAGAAGAGATGCATCCATCGACGACGTCCACCTCCTCGACTCAGGGCACCGACCCACCAAACGGCACCTAAGTAGCAGCGGCTTTCGTGGCCAGGTCGACGTGCTTCTGAATAATGGCATCCAAAGATTCCAGCCGCTGGAAGAAGGCCAATGTCTTTCTGTCCTCGTTTGCCTTGTAGTGGCCTATGTAGATGATTTCCTCGTAGACGTGGATGTGCAGGTCGACAGTTTCTTGCATGGCGAGGCGCTGCGCGGCGAGCGTGGCCTCGAGGTGCACATTCTTTGTCGCGACCTCCGGCTCCTGCAGGGCCACCAGGGCTTGAAAGAGTTCATCACCATGGAGGCCGATGAGGGTGGCAGGCAATGAGGAGCCTGGGCGCGCGGGCTGGAGCAGTACGACAAGGTCGTCCGCATGCTTCTTGACGATGGTGAACTTGTGGATGGAGTTGACCATCATGTCGTCCATGCGAGAGGCGAAGCCGGCATCAGCGAGGGCTACGATGCCAGTGGTCGCCAGCACCGTCTGGAAACGTTGCATGGTGCGGGGCCGCAGGACGGCGCCTTGGATGATTTGGCACAGCCGACTGCCGCTCGCGTCCATCGCCTCCATAGGTGCTTGTGGCTTCTGGTCACTTGGTCTTGGATTGGAGTGAGCAGTGTTGCGCAGAGACTTGGGAGTAGATGGATTGGAGTGGTGCAACGCCTTTATTATATGAGAGTCCAAACTCTGTTGCATTCACATCATGCTGGCTCTATTATGCTTCTCCAATTAATTCCCTCTGCATGTAATTGAGGATGCATCATTGACCGTTCAACGTCTCGGGAACCGCTACCCTCTCCCTCCTTGGCATTCAAGCACCTATGGACCCGTCGACGACGAGGTGCCTATGGTGACTTTGTAAATTTCAAGATGATATTATCGTGCGTGTGTGCGTTCATAGGGGTGAGTGTATGCGCATGTATATGAGCGCTTGCGTCTGTACTGTGTCAAAAAAACGTAAATGCGTGTCAAAAAGAGACTAGTCAGTATACTCAATATTGTGCACCCCGGAGAGGAAAATGATAGAACTAGTACGTATTTATTTATGGTGCAGAGTCACTCATTTTGCTCCATATGTACTCTGTCTCGATGTAGTCTAGTCACTTATTGAAATCTCTAGAAGGGCAAATACTCCTTTCTGGTTTACAGGGCTATACTAGCAAGTAGTTGTACGTACTAGTACAATAGTGGGCTCACATAGCAATTTTGTCTCATGCAAGAGCCTGGATATATGCGTGCTCCAATGTTCGCAAATGCAATGGTCGGTTTGCGCTTGGCTCTTCGCCTCTTCGAGAAGACGAACGATGATGTTACTACTACTGCTTCTACAGTGTCAAATCCACTGCTGCATGTCCGTCCACCGTGAGCAGGGCGGATAGCTTGTTGTAGAAGTACTACTAAGCAAAATCCTGTCCTTGTTTGCGAGCAACCGCGCGCATGGGCGAGGGAGAAGGCGTGTAGTAAAATCAAGCTTCTCCTCGTTGTACGGGTTGACGCGACACATCATAGCACTGGCCCCACATGCTTGCCTCTAAACTTGGCTGAAAGACCCACAGTGTACAATATATTTGCTGCAACCTCCAACATTTACCCACCACAAATTAAAATATATGTGGCCTTATGCATCGTTCTGATGCAGAGGCCGGGGAGTCCCCCCTTTTCGAAAAAAATTATTTAAAATATATATTCCTGTCTTGACCAGATGAGCGTGCAAACTACAATCACCAGGGTGACAGGTAGGGCCAGAAGACTTTTTTTAAAAAACTTCGAGACGGCCACATAGCATGGAGCCGACCCCAACGATTTTAAGCTTATAGGCACGGTACACGCTATCCTAGACTACTCTACACATGAAACTGCCACACGAGCGTCCGGGCTGCGCTTGGCTCTTCGCCTCTTCGGGAAGTCGAACAATGATGGAGTACTACTGCACTGGAGGAGTACTACAGTACGCTTCTGGCCATCTGACACCGATTGAACTGCTGCATGTCCACCGCGTGCGGGAGGGAGAGCGTGTAGCGAAAGCTTCTCCTAGTCTTGCCAGCCACCATGCTCATGGGAGAGGGAGGGACGCTCCTGCCTTTGCGTGTATGATAGGTGGGCCCGACAGGTGTGTGGCCAACCTGTCATACAACCAAAGGCAGGTGCAGTTAAGTCCGCGAGGGAGAGGATAATCAAACTTCTCGTTGATGTACGAGTTGACGCGACACATCAGAGCACTGCACTCGATATATTTCAATAATTTGCGTTTACCGATGCATTAATTACAATGCATGCATGCATGCATGCAGTGACTCTCCTTTTGATACTTGCATGTGTTGATTTAATGCACCTTGAAGTAGTATAAAATATGTGACGGTTAAGCTTTGTAATGCCCCGGCCCAAGTCGAGAGATGGTTGTGCACGAGGAGGGCGAGATCATGCAGACCGAACAGGACCCGACGATGGAGCTCTCTAAGGTCTCGATGGACCTCACCGTGCTCCACTGCCCCTTGACGCCTCCAGTGTATGAGGTTCGAATACACCTCGTCCGTTTGGCTGATTGAGCAAGGTGCAAGTTTCTTGATTGATGTGCCGTTCAATTGATTTCTGCAGTGCAAGGGAGGGCACGTGGCCTACGCAGACTGCCGCTCGAGCGCCCCGGGAACCAGCGACAGTGCCAGAAGTGCGAGCGCGGCGGTGGCTTCGACGTGCGAAACACAGCGGTGGACTCCGTCCTTTCGTTGGTGAGGGTGGAGTGCCCGCATGAAGGCTGTGGGCTCTACGTCACTTACCACATGCTCGTCGATCACCAGAGCGCGTGTCCGCTCGCGCCTGCAAATGCCCTGTGCCTGTCTGCGGCTACGAAGGCCCGCCGCCGGCGCTCTACCACCACATCAGCACCGCGCATCCCATGCCCGTGCACAGGATCCAGTACGGCAAGGTGCTCCAGCTGCAAGTGCCACTATCGGAGCCACGACTCTTGCTATTCGTGGAGGAGGACGGCCGCACATTTTTCTTGGTCGGTGGCGTGCTCGACATCGGCGCGCCTATCACCGTGTCGGTCGTCTGCATCAGAGCGGGGGCATCCCCACTGCCGCAATACGTGGCCAAGCTGTGGGCGAACAGCCCGCCAGGGGAGCCCAAAGGCACGACAAACACCATCAAGGTGGAAATGGAGGTGACAAGCAACAAGGATCCCGACGACGTCAACGTGCAGGAGCTGACCTTCTTCATAGTTTTTCCCAAGCTGCTGGCCGGGGCTAAGCTGGTGTCTCTCCACATTCAGATTGACAAGCTCACGTCCTAAATGTTTCTACAGTGCCTTCTGTTTATCTTAGTAATATGCTAATATAGGGATTACCTTGGTCTACTTTAGCTTAAGAAATGGTGGGTTTTGGTGGCGATGCAGCAATTACTTCGACATGAGATCAGTAATTTCCAATAGTCGAACGGATATTTTGTGTCTGTTGGATATAAAGTTCCTTTGGGTAAGAAGTACTACTTGTCATCAAAATGGATAAAAGGAGATGTATGTAGACGTATTTTAGTTCTAGATACATCCCTTTTTATCCATTTTGATGACAAGCACTCCCCCCGTTCCACAATACATGCCTTCCATTTGTCAAAATATAGATGTATCTAGACATGTTTTAGTATATAGGTACGTCCATGATAGAGCCAATCAGATGGTTGAGAACACTACAATTCGTAGCTACAGATGTGTGTATGACTCCCAGATGCAGAGGCCGGGGGTCATCATCCTCCTTTTCGAGAAAAAACAGACGTGTGTGTGAGAGGACGAGTGCGTGTGTGCACCTCTTCTCTTCCTGTATAACGTACTAAACTCAGAGTACAAGTTTTTGTAGGTGGCACGATGGTGCGTGCGAGAAGTCCCAAGAGATAGGTTTAATGCGTCTGAAAAAAAGACTATCCTAGAGCTCGCCACGCGGCTATTCCTGTCGAACGCCCCATTAACCGTAAGATATGTATACGACGGTGCCAGTTATTGCACGTACACAGCAGTACTCCCTCCTTTCCGGTTTATAGGGCTTAATTCAAAAATCTCACCAACCAAGATGGTGAGTGGTGGAGTATTTTTTGTAGTTTGCAAAAGCACCTAATTAATGCTCTTGTTTTTCTCAAAAAATTATGTTTATCAATGCATTAGTTGCAATGCATGCATGCATAAAGTACATGCATTGGTCAATTTTCTCTTAATACTTGCATGCAATGATTTAATGCACCTTGGAATCTGAACATGTGATGGGGAACAACCAAATTGATCCTTATAAAATGGAAAAACTAAAATTTTGAGATAAGCCCTATAAAACCGGAAAGTAGGGAGTAGAAAAAGAACTACTCCATCCGGGAATAGTGCCGCACTTCGAAACTAGAACCGTCAATAAATTTTGAGCTTGCGTCTCGTCACATTCCAAATTACTCCATGCTATATTGAATTGCAAACCTATTCACACCGATCACAACCTAAACGGTTTCCCACTTAGGAGCGTATTAGTACCACGCTATATTGAATTGCAAACCTATTCACACCGATCACAACCTAAATGGTTTCCCACTTAGGAGTGTATTAGTACTCGGTTATAAATACTACTATGCCAAGATGACTGCACATTCCTCTTCAAATCCTCATCCACAAAAACAAACAAGTCATTCAGCATCCTTCCCTTGCGTCTGCCATGGCCAGCGTGAGTTCTGGGTCGAGAGATTGCCATGAGGGAGAGGTGAGCATGGAAGCAGAAGCACGAGAGATGTCCCGCTGTCGGATGTTGGGTTCCGGCAGACCCTTAAGGTTCAAACTCTGGGGTGCGCGCGAAGATCTTCCCCCTACCAATCTCCATCCGATCGCCTCGCGAGAATCTAAACCAAACGATGAACAACACGAGGGAAACATGATTTATACTGGTTCGGGCCACCGTTGTGGTGTAACACCCTACTCCAGTGTGTGGTGTGGTGGATTGCCTCAGGGGCTGATGATGAACAGTACAAAGGGAAGAACAGCCTCGCAAGAGGTGTTCTTGAGCTGGTGCGATGAACTACTTGGGAGAGTTCGATCGCCTCTCGATCTGATAGGAACCCACAAGGAGCTAAAGGTAAGATCAATATTCTCTCAAGCCCTATCTGCCACTGATACGACTCTACGTGCACCGAACGTTTGCTTCCAACAGAAACGAGAAATAAAACTGTGTTGTGGGTATGAAGAAGATAACTTTGTATGATATCGGAGAGCTAAAACATAAAAGTAGGTGCTGTTATCATAAAGTTAGAATATAATACTAAATAATATAAATAGCGAGTGAGGAATAATGGTGGATCGGTGTGCGGAATTGTCCTAAGCAATTGTTAACAAGATCGATAGTCGTCATTGCAATTTCATATGAGGGAGAGGCATAAGCTAACATACTTTTCCATACTTGGATCATATGCACTTATGATTGGAACTCTAGCAAGCATCCGCAAATACTAAAGATCATTAAGGTAAAAACCCAACCATAGCACTAAAGCATCAAGTCCCCTTTTATCCCATACGCAATAACCCCCTTACTCGGGTTTGTGTTTCCGTCACTCACGCAACCCACTATAAGTGAATCATGCACGTATTGCAACACCCTACAGCGGGAATCCCTCACGCTTGCGCAACACGGAGGGCACCGTAGGACAACACCAAAATAAAACATACAACTCGTACCAATCTAGATCACCAATCAACTCAAGGACAAAAGATATCTACTCAAAACATCATAGGATGGCAACACATCATTGGATCATAATATGTAGCATAAAGCGCCATGTTCAAGTAGGGATTACAATGGGGTGTGGGAGAGTGGACCGCGTAAAAGAGATGAGGATGGTGATGATGATGGTGATGTTGATGAAGACAATCACCGCGGTGATGATTCCCCTCCCGATGGAACTCCGGTGCCACCAAGAGAGAGGAGGATAGGTTCTCCCCCTTGTGCTTCCTCCTCCATGGCTTTCCTCCTCTGGTCCTTGGCCTTCATGGCGATGATGGCCCCTCCGAGGTCCTCCTCCATGGCCTCCGGTGATGATGGCCCCCTCCGGCAGGGTGCCGGAGAGGGCCTAGATTGATTTCTCGTGGCTACAGAGGCTTGCGGCGGCGGAACTTCCGATCTAGATTAATTCCCGAAGGTTTCTGTATTTATAGGAATATTTGGCGTTGGTTTCACGTCAGGGGGGTCTCCGGGCTGTCCACGAGATAGGGGGGCGTGCCCTAGGGGGGGGGGGCGCCCCCACTCTCGTGGGCAGCCCGGGACTCTTCTGGCCCAACTCCGGTGCTCCGTGGTCTTCTTTTGGTCCATAAAAAATCCTCAAAAATTGGCATGTCATTTGGACTCCGTTTGGTATCCCTTTTTTGTAAAACACATAAACAAGGAGAAAACAGAAACTGGCACGTTAGTCCCAGTAATCATATAAAATGACATATAAATGCATATAAATCATCATAGAAGGATAATATAATAGCATGAATACTTCATAAATTATAGATACGTTGGAGACGTATCAGCATCCCCAAGCTTAATTCCTGCTCGTCCTCGAGTAGGTAAATGATAAAAGAAATAATTTATGAAGTGTGAATGCTAGTAGGTGCACAAGTTTGATCAAAGATAATTTCAATCGCCTTTTCTAGCATCAATATGTGTCATAATAGTAGCTTATCTCATAAAACTTTTCATGATCAAGTAACAATCTATTCACAATGTCAAGTATGGTTCAGAAACTTCATTGAGAACTAAAAAAACTATAATCTCAGTCATTGAAGCAATTGCAATTTATCATAATATCAGAAAGAGTCAAGAATAGAGCTTTTCAGCAAGTCCACATACTCAACTATCATATAGTCTCCTACAATTGCTAACACTCACGCAATACTTGTGGTTATGGAGTTTCAGCCGGACACTGAGAAAGATAGGGGCTTATTGTGTTGCCTCCCAACATATTCACCTTTAGGTGATGTCAACAATAATAGCCCATGCTAACTTACATCCAATTGGGGATATATATCATGATCTTTCAAACACGAGGAGCTCGCCAAAGGATAAAATGAAAAAGGGAAAGGTGAGGATCACCTTGACTCAAGCATAAAGTAAAAACATAAAGTAAAAGATAGGCCCTTCGCAGAGGGAAGCAGAGGTTGCTATGTGCTTTTAAGGTTGGATACAAAAATCCTTAATGCGAAAGAACGTCACTTTATATTGCCCCTTGTATATGGACCTTTATTATGCAGTCCATCGCTTTTATTGCTTCCATAACAAGTTCGTACAAAGCTTATTTTCTCCGCACTAATAAGTCATGCATATTTAGAGAGCAGTTTTTATTGCTTGTACCGATGACAACTTACTTGAAGGATCTTACTCAATCCATAGGTAGATATGGTGGACTCTCATGGCAAAACTGGGTTTAAGGATATTTGGAAGCACAAGTAGTATCTCTAATTGGTGCTAGGAATTTTTGGCTAGCATGAGGGGGAAAGGCAAGCTCAACATGTTTGGAAGGTCAACGACAATATACTTTAACTGAGATGTCGGAAAACATAAACCATTATGTTGTCTTCCTTGTCCAACATCAACTCTTTTAGCATGTCATACTTAATGAGTGCTTCACAATCATAAAAGATGTCCAAGATAATATATTTGTATGTGAACCTCTCTTTCCTTATTACTTCTTATTAATTGCAACGATGACCAAAACTACGTTTGCCAACTCTCAACAACTTTTATGCCTCATACTTTCTATGTGTGAAGTCATCACTAACCATGTTATAAGCATATGAAACATATATATATATATATAAAATCAGATTTATGACATTCAATTCATTCCCCCATTTACTCATAGGATATACATGAAGCACATGAGTAAATGACAAACTACTCCAAAAGATATGAGTGAAGGACACTGAGTAGTCAAATAATTAACTAGCCATGGAAGGGTTCCTTTTTTATTAAATAATTCAGATCCAATTATTTTATTCAAACAATAAATAAAATTGAAAATACGCTCCAAGCAAAACACATATCATGTGACGAAAAAAAATATAGCTCCGAGTAAGATGTACCGATAGTTTTGAAGACGAAAGAGGGGATGCCCTGGCATCCACAATCTTAGGTGCTTGAGTCTTCCTTGAATATTACCATCCCCAAGCTTAGGGTCTTTCCACTCCTTATTCTTCTCATATCGATATCTCACCCAAAACTTGAAAACTTCAATCACACAAAACTTAATGGAACTTCGTGAGATAGGTTAGTATGATAAAGAGTAAACCATGCACTTTGGTACTGTAAAAGACAAGGTTCATATTTTTTTCACACAATGCCTACTGTACCATATCATTTCTACAAATTATATTGAGAAATATAAGCCATAGAAACTATAAAACAAGCAAACTATGCAATGAAAACAGAATCTATCAGAAACAGAACAGTCTGTAATGATCTGAACAATAACCATACTTCTGCTACTCAAAAAAATATGAAATAAGTTGGTGGACGTGAGGAAGTTGTCTATTAATATTCTTCAAAAAGAATCAACTCAAAAGCACTCTCCTGTAAAAAATGACAGCTAATCTCGTGAGCGCAAAGTTTCTGCTTTTTACAGCAAGATCACATTACCTTTCACCCAAGTCTTCCCAAAGGTCTTACTTGGCACTTCATTGAAACAAAAGCTATAAAACATGATTACTATAGTAGCTTAATCATGTAGACACACAAAAACAGTAAGGATAAACATTGGGTTGTCTCCCAACAAGCACTTTTCTTTAATGCCTTTTAGCTAGGCATGATGATTTCAATGATGCTCGCATAAAAGAAAAGAGTTAAAACACAAAGAGAGCATCATGAAGAATATGACTAGCACATTTAAATCTAACTCATTTCCTATGCCTAGGGATTTTATGAGCACACAATTTATAGGAACAAAAGTCAACTAGCATAGGAAGGCAAAACAAGTATAACTTCAAAACTTTAAGCACATAGAGAGGAAACTTGATATTATTGCAACTCCTACAAGCACATATTCCTGCCTCATAATAATTTTTTCAGTAGCATCATGATAGAAACTTTGTTCTCATACTCAATTGGAACCTCTTCCGAAATAGTGGAATACTAACTAAAGTTGACACTCTTCCAAATCCACTTTCATAAATATCATACAAAGATTCAACACCCTCCAAGATAGTGGGATCACTAATTCCTAAAGTTGTCACTCTTCCAAACCCACTTTAAACTATAGTATTATTCATACTCCAAAAGATATAAGTGAAGTTCCCAGAGCATTCTTCAATTAATATAGACTAGCCAACATACAAGCTCAAAATATATAAGTGAAGCGTACAAAGCATTCTATAAAACCATACTCAAACGATTGAAGTGAAGCACAAAGAGCAATTCTATAAGATCATACTTAAAAGATATAAATGAAGCACATGAAGTATTCTATAAATCAATGAAGAGCTGTCTCATACTAGCATGGTTCTTAAAGAAAAGTAAAAACACAAAGGACACAAATCATGTGAACAAAACAAAAATCAAGGTATACCAATATTTGTTGAAGAAGAAAGATGGGATGCCAACCGGGGCATCCCCAAGCTTAGATGCTTGAATATCCTTTTAAATATTTACTTGGGGTGCCTTGGGCATCCCCAAGCTTGAACTATTGTCTCTCTTTATTCTTCTCACATCGGTAACTCCTCGTCCTTCAAACACTTCATTCACAAAAACTTAAACAAAAACTTGTGAGATCCGTTAGTGGAATAAAGCAAACTACCACTTTAAGGTACTGTAATTAACTCATTATTTGTTTATATTTGTGTTAAACCTACTGTATTCCAACTTCTCTATGTTTCATACCCTGCATACTAGCCATAGATGCATCAAAATAAGCAAACAACACACGAAAAACAGAATCTGTCAAGAACAGGACAGTCTGTAGTAATCTGGAAGTTTAGTAAACTTCTGTAACTCCAAAAATTATGAAATAAATTTGACAATTTGAACAATTTGTACAGAAGTAATGTGCAAAAAGTTTCAGACCCATTTTACTTTCCAGTAAAAAAATGTAAATTCAAGCACTACAACCAAAGTTTCTGTTTTTGTTCTGCACATAGTAAGCAAGCAATCTTATCACACTAAAACCCAAGCAGGGCACATTATTTTTATAATACAATGGATATATACAAGAGGATAATTATTTACAGAGAAACTTACATGAAAAATTCTACATTGTTTCCGTGAGCATGAACACAAGTGCTCAAGTTCGACCCTCACTTCTTCAATGCATAACTTTCCAATCACTTCTCTTTTTGAAAAACTTTTTTAGGCATGAGAGGCAAGTAAATATTTTTTGGTATTTTCATTCTTTTTAATTTTTTTGTATGTTTCACCCACAACTAAAAAGAAAGAAAAAATAAAAAACAAAATCTACTAAGTGAAGAAACCAAACAAGCACACACGAAAATATCAACCCCACGCTATTGCTCCCCGGCAACGGCGCCAGAAAAGAGCTTGATAATCCCCAAGTGCAGGGAATCATCGTAGCAATTCCCAAAGGTGGAAGTGATAAGTATGGAGTGTCGAACCCACAAGGAGATAAAGGTAAGATCAATATTCTCTCAAGCCCTATCTGCCACTGATACGACTCTACGTGCACTGAACGTTTGCTTCCAACTAGAAACGAGAAGTAAAACTGTGTTGTGGGTATGAAGAAGATAACTTTGTATGATATCGGAGAGCTAAAACATAAAAGTAGGTGCTGTTATCATAAAGTTAGAATATAATACTAAATAATATAAATAGCAAGTGTGGAATAATGGTGGATCGGTGTGCGTAATTGTCCTAAGCAATTGTTAACAAGATCGATAGTCGTCATTGCAATTTCATATGAGGGAGAGGCATAAGCTAACATACTTTTCCATACTTGGATCATATGCACTTATGATTGGAACTCTAGCAAGAATCCGCAAATACTAAAGATCATTAAGGTAAAAACCCAACCATAGCATTAAAGCATCAAGTCCCCTTTTATCCCATACGCAACAACCCCCTTACTCGTGTTTGTGTTTCCGTCACTCACGCAACCCACTATAAGTGAATCATGCACGTATTGCAACACCCTACAGCGGGAATCCCTCATGCTTGTGCGACACGGAGGGCACCGTAGGACAACACCAAAATAAAACATACAACTCGTACCAATCTAGATCACCAATCAACTCAAGGACAAAAGATATCTACTCAAAACATCATAGGATGGCAACACATCATTGGATCATAATATGTAGCATAAAGCGCCATGTTCAAGTAGGGATTACAATGGGGTGTGGGAGAGTGGACCGCGTAAAAGAGATGAGGATGGTGATGATGATGGTGATGTTGATGAAGACAATCACCGCGGTGATGATTCCCCTCCCGATGGCACTCCGGTGCCACCAAGAGAGAGGAGGAGAGGTTCTCCCCCTTGTGCTTCCTCCTCCATGGCTTTCCCCCTCTGGTCCTTGGCCTTCATGGCGATGATGGCCCCTCCGAGATCCTCCTCCATGGCCTCCGGTGATGATGGCCCCCTCCGGCAGGGTGCCGGAGAGGGCCTAGATTGATTTCTCGTGGCTACAAAGGCTTGCGGCGGCAGAACTTCCGATCTAGGTTAATTCCCGAAGGTTTCTGTATTTATAGGACTATTTGGTGTTGGTTTCACGTCAGGGGGGTCTCCGGGCTGTCCATGAGATAGGGGGGGCGCGCCCTAGGGGGGGGGGCGCCCCCACTCTCGTGGGCATCCCGGACTCTTCTGGCCCAACTCCGATGCTTCGTGGTCTTCTTTTGGTCCATAAAAAATCCTCAAAAATTGGCATGTCATTTGGACTTCGTTTGGTATCCCTTTTTTGTAAAACACACAAACAAGGAGAAAACAAAAACTGGCACTGGGCTCTAGGTTAATAGGTTAGTCCCAGTAATCATATAAAATGACATATAAATGCATATAAATCATCATAGAAGGATAATATAATAGCATGAATACTTCATAAATTATAGATACATTGGAGACGTATCAGCATCCCCAAGCTTAATTCCTGCTCGTCCTCGAGTAGGTAAATGATAAAAGAAATAATTTATGAAGTGTGAATGCTAGTAGGTGCACAAGTTTGATCAAAGATAATTTCAATCACCTTTTCTAGCATCAATATGTGTCATAATAGTAGCTTATCTCATAAAACTTTTCATGATCAAGTAACAATCTATTCACAATGTCAAGTATGGTTCAGAAACTTCATTGAGAACTAAAAAACTATAATCTCAGTCATTGAAGCAATTGCAATTTATCATAATATCAGAAAGAGTCAAGAATAGAGCTTTTCAGCAAGTCCACATACTCAACTATCATATAGTCTCCTACAATTGCTAACACTCACGCAATACTTGTGGTTATGGAGTTTCAGCCGGACACTGAGAAAGATAGGGGCTTATTGTGTTGCCTCCCAACATATTCACCTTTAGGTGATGTCAACAATAATAGCCCATGCTAACTTACATCCAATTGGATATATATATCATGATCTTTCAAACACAAGGAGCTCGCCAAAGGATAAAATGAAAAAGGGAAAGGTGAGGATCACCTTGACTCAAGCATAAAGTAAAAACATAAAGTAAAAGATAGGCCCTTCGCAGAGGGAAGCATAAGGTGTACAACCCCAACTCATTATTACGTGAGAGTGTCACGGGCGGGAAGCTTCACAGGCATTGGCCTTCTTCACAGGCACCGGGCCTTTCTCGGGGCGATGAGCTTCACAGGTGTTGGCCTTCTTCACAGGCACCGGGCCTTTCTTGGCACGACAAGCTTCACAGGCGCCGGGCCTTCTTTACAGGCACTGGGCCTTTCTTCAAGGGTAGAACTTCCGGAGGTGCTGGATGTTCCACGTGTTCGGGATGGGCACCCCCTCCTGGGTCTCCAAGCGCGCGACGCTGGGTCTGGAAACATGAACAACCTTGAACGGGCCCTCCCACATGGGCGAGATTTTGTGTAGCCCTTCCCTGGAGAGCACCCGCCTGAGCACGAGGTCACCTACCTCAAGGGTCCCGGGATGGATGTTGCAGCAGTGGTACCATCACAATGCCTGTTGGTATCTTGCTACCCGAAGCACAGCCTCTCGACGGTGCTCCTCCGCTAGCACAAGGTCCATCCCCCGCATGGCTCCTGCTGTGCTTCGTTGAAAGCCAGGACTCGCGCGGAGCGACACCTGATCTCGTGAGGGAGGACCGCCTCAGCCCCGTAGATGAGGAAGAACAGGGTTTCGCCGGTCGACTTGGTAGCGGTTGTGCAGATGGAGCAAAGCACGGACTGGAGCTCGTCGTACCAGCCCCTGCCGCAGGCCTCCAGCTTCTTCTTGAAGGTCCTGGTTTTGAGGCCTTTCAGGATCTCTGCGTTGGCACGTTCAGCCTGGCCGTTGCTCCGAGGGTGTGCCACCGAAGCGTAGCATATCTGCGTTCCAAGGTTAGCACAATATGTTTTGAAGAGATTGCTGGTGAACTGCGAACCGTTGTCGGTGATGATGCGATTAGGCACCCCAAACCGGCTCATGAGGCCCTTGATGAATTTGACCGCTGAACCAGCCGGGATGGTGCGGACAGCTTCCACCTCTACCCACTTGGTGAACTTGTCAATGGAGACATAGAGGTAGCGGTAGCCCCCGGCGCCCTGGGAAACGGGCCTAAGATGTCTAGCCCCCAAACAGCAAACAACCACAAGAGAGGAATCATTTGCAGGCCCTGAGCCGGCTGATGAATCTGTTTGGTGTGGAATTGACAGGCTCCGCAAGCCTTCACCAGCTCGATTGTGTCGTTGAGTGCTGTTGGCCAATAGAACCCGCTGCGAAACGCCTTGCCAACGAGGGCCCGTGAAGATGAGTGGTGCACACAGTCTCCACCATGGATGTCTTCCAGCAACTTTTTCCCTTGCTCCCTGGAGATGCAACGCAGAGAAACATCATCCGACCGTTTCCTGTAGAGCTCTCCATCTTGGATGCAGTAGGCTGTGGCCTGCCGCACCACGCGTTCTGCGTCCTCCTCCTTCTCTGGCAGAGTCCCTTGCATCAGGTAATCTTTGAATTCCGTGGTCCAACATCCCTCCCGAGGCTCCAGCGCCAGGAGTAGGCACACTCGTGAGGTAGGGCCACAGGCCGGAGCTCCCGAGGCAGGCGGTTGAGGGAGCTCCTCCCGAGGCTGCGCTGTACTTGATAGTGACGGTGTTGCTGAGGGTTTGAAGAGTCGTTCCTCGAAGACGCCGGGCTCCTGAGGCAGCCGCCTGGACGCCCTCCCGGCGATGTCATCAGCATCTTGATTGGTGCCACGGGGTACGTGCTGCAACTCTAACCCCCAAAACTGCTTTTCCATCCTGCGGACCTCCGCAAGATATGCTTCCATGTGTTCGTCCTTCGGCTCGTACACCTTGTTGGAGAAGTTGACGAGGAGTTGTGAATCTCCCTTGATGATGAGGTGCTTTACCCCCAAGGCGGCTGCAGCTTTCAAGCCTGCTATCAGGCCCTCGTATTCTTCTATGTTGTTGGAGACCTTCTCTCCATGCTGGAAACAGAGCTGCACGGCATAATAGAGCTTGTCCTGACTGGGAGATATGAGCACTGCGGCAGCCCCTGCGCCATGTCGCGAGAATGATCCATCGAAGTACATGACCCAGCCGTCCGATGCCTCACTTCCTGGGGAAAGCGACCGATCCTCGCCCGCTTCGAGCCCTGGCGCCTCTGTCCATTCCGCCATGAAATCTGCAAGTGCGGCTCCTTTGATGACCCTGGTCGTGCTGAATTTCAACTAAAATGATTGCAACTCGATGTTCCATTTGGCGACACTTCCAGCTGAGTTGGGGCTCCTGAGCACCCTTTCCAAGGGATATGCCGAGACGACCTTGATGGGGTGACCTTGAAAGTAGTGTCGTAGCTTGAGTGAGGCCACTAGTAACGCGAGCAAGAGTTTCTGAGGCATGGGGTATCGTGCCCTTGCATCCCGCAGCACCATGCTAACGAAGTACACGGGATACTCGACGAGGTTGGGGGCACTGACGTGGCCTATGTCTTCCGGAGGTCGAGGCACCTCCTGAGATGATGGAGCCCCCGACGCCTGCTCGCTTGGCAGGGCCTCTACCGCCCTGGGTGCGTCCCCTGCTGCGGCTGATTCCCATCCGCTGCAGCCGTGGTCTTCGCGAGGTCTTCTTGGCCCTGTGCTGCTGCGGCTGGGGTTGCGACCGACGCGGTCTTGACCCGGCGCTCCTCCCGAACCGCCACCAAGGCTGCACTGGCGGAGTAGGGTGTGGCTGCAAGGTAGAGTACCGAGGGCTCCTGAGAGCGTGGAGCCACCATCACCGGAGGGCTGGTCAGGTACTTCTTGAGATCTTGGAATGCTTTGTCAGCCTCTTCAGTCCATTCGAACGGGCCCTTCTTCTTCATCAGCTTGAAGAAGGGCAGGGCTCGTTCTCCCAGCTTGGAGATGAAGTGTCCCAATGCGGTTACTCCCCCGGTGAGCTTCTGTATTTCTCTGAGGGTCTTCGGCAGACTCATGTCTTCAACTGCCTTGACCTTCTCTGGGTTAGCCTCGATACCTCTGTGGGACACGAGGAAGCCCAAAATCTTGCCATAAGGGACTCCGAACATGCACTTCTCTGGGTTGAGCCGCAGGTCCACTTCACGAAGGCTCGCGAAGGTTTCTTCCAGGTCCTGTATCAGGGTCTTCGCCTCCCGAGACTTCACCATGATGTCGTCGACGTAGGCCTCGGTGTTTCTTCCGAGCTGCCGGCCCAGGGCGATGTGCATCAATCGCTGAAAGGTTGCACCCGCGTTGCGCAATCCGAACGGCATGCAGGTATAGCAATATACTCCGCACGGGGTCAGGAAGGCCATTTTCTCCACATCTTCTACCGCCATCTTGATTTGGTGATAGCCCGAGAAGGCATCTAGGAAGCACAACAGGTCACACTCGGCGGTGGAATCGATGATTTGGTCGATGCGAGGGAGCGGGAATGGATCCCGAGGGCAGGCCTTGTTAAGGTTGGTGAAGTCGACGCACATGCGCTCCTTTCCTCCCTTTTTTCGCACAACAATAGGGTTGGCCAGCCATTCAGGATAGCGAACTTCGCGAATGACACCTACAGCCTCCAACTTGCGGGTTTCTTGGATGATGAAGGCCTGCTTCTCGGTGGACTGTCGCCTTGCCTTCTGCTTGACGGGACGCACGTTCAGATGGTGCTCAATCACCTCTATTGGAACCCCCGCTAGCTGACCAGGTTCCCATGCAAACACCTCCTTGTTTGCGCGCAGAAATTTCACGAGGGCCTCTTCCTGTTCAGGGTTGAGATTGGCGCCTATGGTGAAGGCAGCGCCAGAGGATCCATCTTTATCGACTGATACTTGCTTGGTCTCTACCTTGTCTTGGGTGAACAACTGCTTCTTCTTGGCCGACATAGCCCCCTTGGGCTCGAGGGTGTCAGCGCTGGTGGGCTGCACCACTGCGGCCGTCTTGAAAGCGAGCTTGAGTGCCTGCAGTGCATCCTTCGTGTCTCCAGACACGGTAAGGACGCCGCTGCTCCCGCCCATCTTCATGAGGTTGTAGGCCGGGTGAGTCGCCACATGAACTGGGCCAAGGCAGGGTAGCCGAGGATGGCGTTGTACGGGAGGTCGATGGGGGCGATGCCAAAGTCGACCAGCTCCGTGCGGAAGTTGTCGTGGGTGTCGAAGGTCACCGGGAGGCGGATCTTTCCCAGGGAGTCGGTGGGGCTACCTCTGATGCCTAGGAAGGGCTTGCTGGGTTGGAGTCACTCCAGCGGCACATGGAGGAGGCTGAAGGCCTCCACCGAGAGCACGTTGAGGCCGGCCCCACCGTCGATGAGGGTCTTGGTGACGGCCACCTGGCAGATGGTGGGGGTGCACAGCATCGGGAGCGCGCCCGAACATGCAGTGTTGGAGGGGTGATCATTCGAGCTGAAGTTCAAATCGGCCTTGGGTGCCACCCAGCCCGGGGGGGGGGGCTTCACGGCGCTTGAGGACGACACCGATCTGGCGGACGAACAACTTGACATGGCGGCTCGAAGGTGGCACCTACGAGCCGCCCATGAGAGCTGCGACGACCGGGGGCACTGGCGCAGCATAATGGGCGAGGAAGAGGCTGCGCAACTCCTTCGAGGAGGCCACAGAAGCCGCTGGCAGGTGGAGCAACCACATGCGCGGGACGCCAGTGAGGGCCATGGGCAGCCAGTTAGCCATGACCCTGTCGTCGCCCCCAGCCTCGAGGACATCCTCCTCATACGCCAGCAGGAAAGCCAGTGGATCGGCCGCGCCATCATAGCACGGCGTCATGTCTGGCTTGAACTTGTTCGGCCACCGCACTTGTCTCAAGGCGGGGGCCAGGGCTCCGAGCCCCTCGGTCCCCGCGCCAGCATCGACATCCAAAGCAGGAGGCACGTTGCCCGCCATGAGGGTGGAGCATGGTGCTGATGGAGAGCGGGCCAATGGAAGGGAGAGCTTCAGTGCACCCCTACCTGGCATGCCAAATGTCGGATGTCGGGTTCTGGCAGACCCTTAAGGTTCAAACTCTAGGGTGCGCGCGAAGATCTTCCCCCTACCAATCCCCGTCCGATCGCCTCGCGAGAATCTAAACTAAACGATGAACAACACGAGGGACACATGATTTATACTGGTTCGGGCCACCGTTGTGGTGTAACACCCTACTCCAGTGTGTGGTGTGGTGGATTGCCTCAGGGGCTGATGATGAACAGTACAAAGGGAAGAACAACCTCGTGAGAGGTGTTCTTGAGCTGGTGCGATGAACTACTTGGGAGAGTTCGATCGCCTCTCGATCTGATAGGGACTCTCCGGGATGTCCTCTACTGTGGTGGCTATCTCTATATATAGAGGCCCTGGTCCTCTTCCCAAATATTGAGCCGGAAGGGCGCCAACAACAGCCATTTTGAAGGGGAACATCTAGTACAAGTTATCTTGACTAAAGTTGGTCTTCGGCTGCCAAAGGCACTGGCGATGACGCCATCTTGGGCTCCACGGTGACCTCCATCCTGCCGCTCTGCTGGTCTTGGTCTCGTTGCACCGAAATGGTAACCTTTGCCTGATGCCCCGGTACCCCGCGCCTGTGCCTGCCCCCTTTGCACCAAAGAGGAAACAAGGACACTGCACTAGCCGGCGCCTACCTAGCGCCCACCTGGTCTTGATCGTCACGGCTTGCGTCACGAGCACCTCACGAGGTACCCTTGCCTTGATCTCTCCACCTTGTCGCGAGCCTGCCTGGCGAGGCCGCTCCTGAGGAAGCCTCGCGTCGTCCGCCCCGCGAGGCTCGGCCCCTCGCGAGGGTCTTGAGTTTGCATTGATGAAGATGGGTCGTACTGGGCTACCACTTGAGCCACACCGCAGGCCGCAGGCAGGCAAGTCTGGGGACCCCCGTTCCGAGAACACCGACACCCGCCTCGCTGCGAGAGCAGCCGACATGTCCCGCCGCAAGGAAGTAGCAGCACAGAGGTCTCGCCGCGCCGCTGAAGCAGCACATAGGTCCCGCCGCGCCGTCAATGCAGCAGACTGGTCCAGCCGCGCCGCGAATGCAGCAGAGATGTCCCGCCGCATCACGGTGGCCTGGGAAAATTTCTCGCGGGCAGGCGACGACTGTTACAGGCGCATGCATGCGATCGTCCATAGCCAGATGGATCAGATCTCCGGCTGGGCGAGGTTGCAGCACAACATGAAAGCCTCGTTTGAACAGGCTACCGGCATCGTCCGACAACTAAGGGAGGGCAATGAGAGGCTCCAGGCCGAGCGCGACCTGCTGAGGGTCGTCTGAAGTGCTGACCAGCAGGAGGAGACTAGTGCCTTGTTGAAGAGGACCGGCGTCATCGTCAAGAAACTTATGGACGAGAATGACATGCTCCGCAACAAGCGCCAAAGGCTGGTGGAGGAATCCGTGGATATTCTCAAGCAGCATCTTGAGGACACGAAAGAGCTCATCACCGCTTGCTGCGGAGACTAGTTCCCGCGGTCTGCAGCAACACATCAAGAAAGTAGAGATCAGCGAGCCAAATCCTTGTCTTCCTTCTTCTTTTGCCCTTGTGTATTTCGGGCATAGCCGCATGTGGCTTTTTTAATTATCTTTCTAATTATGTAAGACAATTAATCATCCTTATGTATTCATCAGTCTTGCTATAAGTCGCAGTAGATGCTATATAGGTCCGTCGGATCTTACATCAAGATCCGTGCTTTCGGATTTTCTTTTTTCTCTCTTAAATCTCAGTCGTGTGAGACATGGCCACGCCATTAAACAGAGGCTCGGGCGCCATTATTGGAGACCTTGGGAGAGAGGTGGACGGCAAGTGGAGGTCAAAGGGCTCTCCTCCCGATAAGCACACGCAGGGGTCTGATCGCACGCCTCTCGTACTCAAATAGCTACCCTGCACGGCGCCTCCTAGCTAATAAAAAATGGGGACGCGTGGCCGCACGTAAATGGTACTAGTAAGTAGAACGCCCAAAGTTTCAATAATACTTGTGTTTCTAATTGGAACGTGACAACACTTGTTCCAAAATGACTTTGTCGATTGTTAATGTGTGCCCCTTCGCAAATCGGACTGCAAAATTACCACATCATGTTGGTGCCATGTCATGGCACCAAGCCAAGTTTCATTATTTTCATGCGTGTTTTGGATTTACAGGAATTAAAAAACTAAGTTTCTCAATGTTTCCAACCCAGCCACGACACCCAGAATTTTGAATATCATTCCCATTTCTTGCATGGAACCTAGAAATTTACCCGAGGACACACATGTGATTTTTCAACCAACTTTGGTGCACTGGAAGATGTGCTTGTATTTCAAATTTGAATTATGCACACAAAGGTGACACGTTCCCTCCCAGAACCACGAGCCTTCTTGAGAGAAGCTCCGATTTGCAAGAAGCTTATACCAAAATTTGTTGCTATTCGGCCAATTTTTTTTACCACGGCATGGTACTACCATGACATGACACCATGCCAAGTTTCATGATTTTAAAACCAAGTTTCTCAATGTTCTCGACCGAGCCATGATGCCCAGATGTTTGAATTTTATTCTCATTTTTTGCATGGGACCTAGAAATTCACCCGAGGACACAAATGTGATTTTTCGACCAACTTTGGAGCACGGGAGCATGTGCTTGTAGTTCAAATTTGATTTATGCACATTAAATGACCAAAAACTCAACTAATGTGTAAATAAGGCCAAATGAAGCCGGAATAATTCCAAAATTTAACAGGGCACTCATGTAGTTCTATGTTGCCTTTGTAAATAAACTCAAGGGGGACAGTGTATATCGTTTCGCACTCAAAGGTGGCACGTTCTCTCTCAGAACCACGGGCCTTCTTGAGAGAAGCTTCGGTTTGCAAGAAACTTATACCAAAATCTGTTCCTATTCGGCCAATTTTTTTACCACAACATGGTAGAACCATGACATGACACCCATGCCAAGTTTCATGATTTTCAGACGTGTTTTGGATTTACAAGAGATTTAAAACCAAGTTTCTCAATGTTCTCAGCCGAGCCACGATGTCCAGATGTTTTAATTTTATTCTCATTTCTTGCATGGGACCTAGAAATTCACCTGAGGACACAAATGTGATTTTTCAACCAACTTTGGTGCATGAGAGCATGTGCTTGTAGTTCAAATTTGACTTATGAACATTAAATGACCAGAAACTCAATTGATGTATAAAAAACGACAAACGAACCCGGAATAACTCCAAAATTTAACAGGGCACTCATGTAGTTCTATGTTGCCTTTGTTAAGAAACTCAAGGGGGGGGGCAGCGTATATCGTTTCACACTCAAAGGTGGCACGTTTCCTCTTAGAACCACGAGCTTCCAAAACGGCCCAATTTTTTTTACCACAACATGTTAGTGCCATGACATGACACCATGCCAAGTTTCATGATTTCCAGGCGAGTTTTGGATTTACATGAATTCAAAATCTAAGTTTCTCGATGTTCTCGACCGAGTCATGACGCCCAGATGTTTGAATTTCATTCTCATTTCTTCCATGGGACCTAGAAATTCAACCAAGGACACACATGTCATTTTTCAATCCACTTTGGTGCACCGGAGCATGTGCATGCAATTCATATTTAGATTATGCACATTAAAATTACGGAAACTCAATTAATGTATAAAAAGGCCAAATGAACCCAAAATAATTCCAAAATTTAACAGGGCACTCATATAGTCCTATGTTGCCTCTATAAAGAAAATCAGGGGGGAGGCGGCGTATATCGTTTCGCACACAAAGGTGACATGTTCCCCTCGAAACCACGGGGCTTGTTGAGAGAATCTCCGGTTTTGCAAGAAGCTTATACCAAAACTTGTCCCAATTCAGCCAAAAATTATACATATGAAAACAGGGTTTAGATTATCCCAAACATCTCGCTACCTAGACCAATAATGTACTATGATTTGAATTCAACATAAAATGGATACAAATATTTGAATTGGAGAGCGTATGGTACATGTAGTTCCTAGTGAAATATGATTACTGCTATATGCATGTTTTTTGTTATCAAGATAATATTTAAAATATTGTATAACTTGACAACAATTGTATTCAAATAAGGAAAATTCATTCAAATTTAGTCCATATGGTAGACGACAATATATATGTTCACATGGTGGAGTAAAATGTTCATATATGATGGAAGATCAAAATGTATGACTACATCAATTATAAACCGCAAGTCACCTAACGATATATTCGAATTCAACATAACATGGATTCAGAAATTGAAATTCGAGATCCTGGCATCTGTAATCATATAAAAAGGGACATTACTCTTTCTTTGGTGGGAATTGATTTGTTTTTTGTTGTTGTTGAGGGAAGTGCAAATCGATTTGGTACTGTGCAGGGTAATCTTGTTCTCCCGATTTTTTCTACATTTTTCTTGTAGTTTTTTCAATGGCATCTATAGCAATATAGTAAAAGGGGACATGACTCTCTTGTGTCTTGTATGAATTGTTTTTTACACGTTAAGTTTGTTCTGCCAAACAAGGAATCTGCACCTTGTTATCCCAAAATTTTCAAGCTCGAGTATCTTTTCTCTCACCTGCTTTGAAACTCCCGCCTCTTCAACCCGCGCCGCGCCTTGTTATCCTGAAATTTGGACGCATGCGAGAACTCCCTCCTCATCCGAAATCGGTCCCGCAGCCCAGACACGCGAAATCCCCCTTCTACCCCTCAGCCGGAAATGAAGCTCCATGGCGTGGTGTCAAAACCGGTGGCGGTACGCTGGTAACTTACCCTACATTTCGGACAAGCGCGACCCTAAGCTTGGCTCCCCCTCCCCCTTCGCCCCCATTCGTACACCGAGGCTGCCAAAACCCGTGAAACCCCACGCTCCTTCGTTGGCCTCCCGACCGCCGCCCAGTCGGAGACTCTTCCCCGACTACGTCGTCCACCGCAATAGCTCGCCGTCCCTCATCCACCGCACCGGATGAGGATCCGTTGTCGATCTCGTTGTCCCGCCGGATCAGCCGCCCCGTCCTCCACCTCCAAGGAGCTGACCCGATGTTCACCTCGTCTATCGCGCCACCTCAATCCCCACAGCGCCGTCTTGACCTGCCCCACCAGAACCGTAGCACCCTCACCAATTCCTCCGATGAAGCCAAGGCCAACTCGGCGCCACCAAGGAGGTTTTGCACTCATCACTGCATTTTATCTTTTATATGATCTCACGGGGCTGCCGGTGCTCGATACCGAGCAGACATGGCGGGTCTCCATCGACGGCACCGTCACCGGCCACATCATCCACGACGCCTCTCCCCCATGTCGTTGCTTCCTCGGCGGCGACTTCCACAACAACACTAGTTGCAGCTGCTCCGGCTCTCGCTCGCGCTGCGGCTCTGTTCTTGCTGTCGGTCACACTGCTGCACTGCTCTTGCTTTCGTTTGTGCTGCTGCTCTACTCTTGCTCTCGCTTGCGCTACTGCTGCTGCTACACGACCTCCGGCAGCTACAGGAGTTGCTGCTTTAGCACTCGCTCATGGTGCTACTGCACGACTTGCTCTCTGCTAGTGCGTTCCCTGCTTGAGCGTCTGCTGATTTAGATCACTGCTTCTCTGCTACTAGTGCTCGAACGCTCTAAACATCTATTGCAATGCTCTGTTACTAGTTTAATCAGTTTCGATAGTAAAATTCAGTTTTGACTGTAAAGTTCATTTTCTTCAGTTAAGTTCAGAGTGAACAGTACTTATAGCATCTGTCGGAGCGGCCGTGGCACGGCTGATGCGTTTTACATCTAGCACTTTTTGGCGATGTATTTTACATCATCTATTGCAGATGATATTAGGGTCCCACTTCAGATTAACGTTGTCTGTCTTGTCCTGCTTCAGCCTCGTCGCCGTACACCTTAGCGGAGCTACTCCAACGATGGAACCGTCCATCACAGCGAAGCAGTACCCTCGGGGCCGTTTCCAGAGGCCTCAGATCTTCTTCCCCGCCTCCGACAGTCACACCAGCATCATCACCATCCTCCATGTCCAACCCAATGATGCTGAGGTCCACAAGGCTATGCCAAAGAGGTTGTACACTCGTCGCATCACTTTGTTACTCTGCATTCATGTCGATCCCTCGGGGATCCTTTGCTATGGAACTACTATTTGTGCAAATCTGTTAGAAGGAGTGGAGCAAAGCAAAACTGGAGGATTTTTTCCTTTGGTGTCTCTTTCGAAGAAAAAACGTAGGAATTTTATTCACTTGGACGTCCTTTTCAAATTGATATGCATGAAGAACAGAACTAATTGCATTACTGGCATAATAAGATTCTTATTTTTTCATTTTCACGTGGTTTGACTTTAATTTGACCATGTTTCTCCATTCCTGTGTTCATCCAATTCATGTGAGCCAAACACCCAGGTTGACTAAAATCCTATGTTTCCAAATGCTCTGTTTTGCACGTGCATTCCTATCCTATTCCTGTGTTTTTCCTGTCCCTGCGTTTATAGAATCCTCCAATTCTAAGGAGCCCTTACAGATTTACTTCATTTTTAGATAGGCGTCAAATAAAACTCCGTGTGTTATGTGTTGCTCCTGCCGTGTCGTCATCCACCCCACCTGAGGTGCACCATCGACAGAAGCGTTCACTATAGTAGAGATCCCCCTGCAGACTTTCTTTCGCCGCCTCAGATCATCTTCCCCATTGCCGGCAGCCATGCCAACTGCATTAGCATCATCGAGTAAGCATATGAACCTGAGGACTACACAGTTTTGGAAGAGAGGTCACAGTCTTTCGTGTTTGCTTACGTTATACATCGGTTATTATTACCTTCTACTTTATCGTTCAAACTTGAGTTTTGAATTGCCCATGGGTATCATATCGATCCAACAACGAATAGTATCTGTCTACTATCTGGTTCATCTGGGGTCTTCTATGTGGTTCATTTTGGGTGGGAAACAAACAATAGATGATCCATTGTCTATCTTTTTAAACTGAAGCTATAATCTACCTGCTATCATTAGTTTTGGATCCATCCACTCGTTTCCTACCATCAGTCTTGATTTTTGCATGCACCCCTTAGGCCTTACAAAATCTAACTATTTTTTTATTATGCATGTCAGATATTGTACACAATCGTACTGAACATGTAGAAAAAAATAGAAGACCGTTGCGTGGGAATATAATGTCATGCAGACGCCACTCCATGGTGGGCGAAGTGGGCCCCCTCCTGCATTTCCAGATTGTATTCCAGAGGAAGATAACTGTTTAGATGGAGATTCAGAAGGAGCCGACCACGCCTGTTTACCACCTGAGGTGTTTTCTCTAACCTGGCATGCTGATGTTGGTCATATCATGCATATGGCGCCTTGCATTGCTTACATTATACATCTTATATGTCATCAACTTAGTTTATATTTGCTTTATGTGAATGCAACCTGTTTGGTTTCTATATCATACTCCCACCATTCCTAAATATTTGTCTTTTTAGAGATTTCAACAAGTGACTATATGCGGAGCAAAATGAGTGAATCTACACTCTAAAATATGTCTATATACATCCGTATGTGGTAGTCCATTTGAAATCTCTAAAAAGACAAATATTTAGGAATGGAGGGAGTATATGGGAATTATGCAATGCCATCCTGTGTAGCCAGTCATCGTATATGTGAATTGTATCGTGCCATATTTTTTCCATAATGTATTCCATTTGTCAACAATGTTTATACATTCATCTACTCTTCCCATGCATCAGCCATTTGAGTCTGTCATGGGAAAATCTGGAGTGAAAACAAGGTCTTCTGAGCAGTCAGTGCTACCTGTCGATGTAGATTTCTTGCTGGTTACAGATAGCTCCTTAGAGGAGGATTCAGAGACAGATGACCAGTCGTATCCCCCCCCGAGGTGCATGCTCTAACTTGGCTGGGTTATATTGTCCATATCATGCATATGGTGTCTTGCATTGCCATGCCATCTGCTTAGATTAGACATGCTTTGTGTGAATGCCTCATGTTTGCTTTCTATATCAGATATGTGAATTATGCAATGCCATGTTTTTCAGCCAGTTATCATATATGTGAATTATGCACCGCCATGGAGCCATGCATCATATATGTGAATTATCTCATGCCATCTTTTTTTTCATTACGTATTCCATTTGTCAACAATCTGTGTATATTGAACTACTCTTCATGTGTATCAGCCATTTGAGCCGGTTATGGAAAAATCTGGAGTGAAAACAAGGTCTTCAGAGCAGGCAATGGTACCTGTTGAAGCATATATCTCGATGGTTATAGGGAGCTCCTCAGAGGAGGATTCAGAGATAGATGACCAGTCCTATATCCCACCTGAGGTGTATGCTCTAAGTTGCAATATTTATATTTCTCATATGATGCATATGGTGTCTTGCATTGCTTAGTTTAGACATCATATGCACAAGATTGAATTCTATCTGCTTAGTTTAGAGATCATACATGCGAGTGCCAGCTGCTTAGTATATGAATCAATTATGTCAATTATATCATGCCATCCTGTATACTTAGACAACATGTATGTGAATTATTTCATCCCAACCTATTTTAGAAAGACATCATATAGTTTTGTCATGTCATCCTGTTTAGGTACTCATCATATGTTGAATTATGCCATTATATCCTGTTAAGTTATCCATCGTATATGTGAAACCGTGTCATGCTATCCTGTTTAGTTAGGCATTATATATGTGAAATTGTGTCATGCTATCCGGTTTGGTTAGACAACATATATGTGAATTACCACATCTGTCTATCATACAATGTCTGTACGTTCAATTTCTTTTCTTGTTTATCAGCCATTTGAATTGGAGGGGGTGATGGCAGTATCTAAGGGAGCAAAAACCCGTTCTTCACAAAAGACAGTGCTACCCGTTGATGCAGATAGAACCATGGTTGTACTGGCCCACAAACTAGCCCCACCACACATAATCGAGACTCTTCCAGATTGCACACTTACACCGTTGGGCAGAGAACCAGCTACAACCCATCTAACCGCAACCCCAGTGGATAGTAACCCACTTCTAGTTGACAAAGCACCATGTCCACCACAGAGTACACTTATCCTGACAAAAGTTGGTCTTCGACTGTCAAAGACTCTGACGATGACGCCGTCTTGGGCTCCACGATGACCTCCATCCTGCCGTTCTGCTGGTCTTGGTCTTGTTGCACCGAAATGGTAACCTTTGTCTGATGCCTTGGCCTGTGCTTGCCCCCTTTGCACCAAAGGGGAAACAAGGACACTGCGCAGGCCGGCGCCCGCCTGGCCTTGATAGTCATGGCTTGCGTCACGGGCAGCTCGCGAGGTACCCCTGCCTTGATCTCTCCGCCTCCTCGCGAGCCCGCCTGATGAGGCTGCTCCTGAGGAAGCTTCCCGTCGTCCGCCCCGCGAGGCTTGGCCCCTCGCGAGGGTCTTGAGCTTGAGCCGATGAAGGTGGGCCGCACTGGGCCACCGCTTGAGCCACGCCGCAGGCCGCAGGCAGGCAAGTCTGGGGACCCCCATTCCCAGAATGCCGACTGTAGCCCCCGGGCCCAAGGCGCGCCCAAACTTGGCTTAGTAGGGAAGCGCAGGGGCAAGTGCGAAGCGTCGCGGGCCCCAACAGCCTGCGACCTTGGGCGTCGCGTGGCGATTGATTGGACGTGGGCGTCTCCGCTTCCCCACGACGCCTCGGCAACCGTCCCGACGCGACTTGTCCCTGCATGCAAAACGGGTCATGGTTACCTGTGATCGTGGAGGCCGATGTTTGGCCTCCCCCGGCTATAAGTATGGAACGATGTGAGCCCTTCCAGTCCATCCTTCCTTGCTCCGCCCCTTCTTCTTCACCTCTCCCCCTTGGCTCATCGTGCCCCATGGCGTCCACGAAGAGGTTTTTGGCCGCGAAGAAGGTGAAGGCCCGCCGGGAGGGGCGTGACTCTCCTCCAGCCAAGCATGGCCGGGGCCGCCCCCGCAAGCATCCCACGACTCCCGCGAAGACTACCCGAGGCCTTGGTGGAGGCCCCTCGCTCGGCGGGGGCCACTTGATCGACGGGGGGAGACGCGCCGTGGCTGCGCGGCCTCCCCGCCCTCGATTCCATTCCGCGGAGGTGCTGCCGGAGTTCGTCGTCTGGTCAGAGGATCCGGCCGGTACTTGGCTTCAGCTCCCTCGCTTCTTCGCCGGCAAGCTGCCAGCTGGTGCCATGAGCGGGCTCTGGCTCCAAGCGGACGGCTGCTGCAGCAGGGCTTCTTGGGTGGCGGTGGAGGTTTCCGTTGCCGGGAACGTGGCGCTGACTCGCGGCTGGCAGACGTTTGCCCGCGCGCGTGGTCTTGGCCATTGATGCACTCTCCACTTCAAGTTCGACGGCGACGCCACCCTCTTCGTGAGGGTGTTCGAAGGAGATGGCCACCGCGCTGGGTGCTGCCCCGAAGGTGACGACGATGGCCGACTGCCCATCCTTGGCGATGGCAGCGGCGAAGACGAGGTCGGGCATGCGCTCGGCGACGCCCGCAGCTCTCCAAGCTTCGGCGACTCCCCTTCCGATGGTAGCTCCTCCAGCGGCGGCCGTGACCAGCCACCGTGCGGTCGTGCTTGCTTCGAGGGGGGAGGTGGAATGTCCCACCACCGCGCCCAGGTGAAGCGTGAAGAGGAGACCGCTTGAGCTCCGGAGGATGACACAGGTCTTCTTCTTCGGGCTGTAGACGGGCGAGCCGCACCTATTTTGTTTCATCTGCATAGAGAGAGAAGTATGGAGCCCCGCGGGGGCGTGCTAGACTATTGCTTTTAATTATCATGTTGTTCCTATTATCTTTGTGCTATATTATGGTGTTGCGCGCTCATGCGTAGGAACAACTTAGCTCGGTAGGAGGGATTCATTGCGGCGCCAGCCTTGGGAGGCTTCGGCTGGAGGCCTTGTCATGGGTCTTCGAGGCCTGTAAGAAGAAACTTGCCGGAGGGTTAAATTTCAGCCCCGGCTGCAGGGGTGACCAGCTCGGGCCCGTCGTTCGCGTCGTGATGCCCGTGGGGCATTGACTGGGAGGGGTGCTCCTGTTGCGAAATTAGGTCGAGGAACCTCACGAATTTAAACCAGGCGACACTTGCGAGGGTGCCCGCACAGCCTCCCTCGCGAGGGCCGCGAAAGGAAAGCAAGTTCAAGCGAAGGGCAAAGACGGAAAACACGGGCTGGGCGCCGCACAACACTGAAAAGCAACTCCAACTAAAGTTTCAAACAAAGAAGAACTAACCAACTGTAGAAAGCAAATGAAAAGCTGCGTCCAGCACCTAATCTAGTCTTTGACGTCTTCTCACCAGCGCGGAGCTAAGTGCTGCCACTGGGCATGGGCGGGAGCCCCCGAGGCCCAGGGGCGGCACTCCGGTGACTCCGGGGCGTGTACAACCCCACTCATTATTACGTGAGGGTGTCACGGGCGGCGAGCTTCACAGGCATTGGCCTTCTTCACAGGCACCGGGCCTTTTCTTGAGGGTGGGGGGCGAGCTTCACATGCATTGGCCTTCTTCACAGGCACCGGGCCTATTCCCAAAGCGGAAAGCTTCACAAGCATTGGTATTCTTCATAGGCTCCGTGCCTTTTCATAGGCACTGGGCCTCGCTCAAGGGTAGAACCTCTGGAGGTGTTGAATGTTCCATGCGTTCGGGATGGGCACCCCCTCCTGGGTCTCCAAGCGCGCGGAGCCGGGCCTGGAAACATGAACAACCTTGAACGGGCCATCCCACATGGGAGAGAGCTTGTGCAGCCCCTCCCCGGAGAGGACCCGTCTGAGCACGAGGTCCCCTACCTCAAGAGTTTTGGGGCGGATGTTGCGGCAGTGGTATCGTCGCAGCGCCTGTTGATATCTTGCCGCTCGCAGCGTGGCCTCCCGACGGTGTTCCTCCCCCAGCACGAGATCCGTCCCCCGCATGGTGTCCTGCTGCGCCTCGTCAAACGCCAGGACCCGCGCGGAATGACGCCTGACCTCATGAGGGAGGATGGCCTCAGCTCCGTAGACGAGGAAGAACGGGGTTTCACCAGTCGACTTGGCCGCGTCGTGCGGATGGACCACAACACAGGCTAGAGCTCATCGTACCAGCCCCTACCGCAGGCCTCCAGCTTCTTCTTGAAGGTCCTGGTTTTGAGGGCCCTCAGGACCTCCGCGTTGGCTCGCTCAGCCTGGCCATTGCTCCGTGGGTGTGCTACCGAAGCGTAGCATATCTGTGTTCCAAGGTTAGCATAGTATGTTTTGAAGAGATTGCTGGTGAATTGTGAACCATTGTCGGTGATGATGTGGTTAGGCACCCCGAATCGGCTCACGAGGCCCCTGATTAACTTGACTATGGAGCCCGCTGGGATGGTGCGGACAACTTCCACCTCATCCCACTTGGTGAACTTATCCACGACAACGTAGAGCTAGCGATAGCCCCTGGCGCCCGAGGAAACGGGCCCAGAATGTCCAGTCCCCAAACCATGAATAACCATGAGATGGGTATGGTCTGCAGGCCCTGAGCCGGCTGATGGATCTGCTTGGCGTGGAATTGGCAGGCTTCACAAGCCTTCACCAGCTCGACAGCATCGTTGAGTGCTGTGGGCCAGTAGAACCCACTGCAGAACGCCTTGCCAATGAAGGTTCGTGATGATGAGTGGTGCCCACAGTCTCCGCCGTGTATGTCTGCCAACAGCTCCTTCCCCTGTTCCCTGGAAATGCAACGTAGGGACACATCGTTCGGTCGCTCTCGGTAAAGCTCTCCATCTTGGACGCAGTATGCCATGGCTTGCCGCACCATGCGTTTCGTGTCTTCCTCCTTTTCCGGCAGGGTCCCTTTCGTCAAGTAGCTCTTGAGTTCCACGGTCCAACACCCCTCCTAAGGCTCCAGCGCCAGGAGCAAGCGTGCTCCCGAGGTTGGTCCACAGGCCGGGGCTCCCGAGGCAGGCGGCTGGGGGAGCACCGGCTGAGGTTGCACCCTGCCCAACGGTGGTGGCACCGCCGAGGGCTTAAAGAGCCTCTCTTCAAAGACTCCGGGTTCATGAGGCAGCCGTCTGGATGCCCTTTTCACGATGTCGTCAGCTTCCTGATTGGTGCCGCGCGGCACATGCTGCAACTCCAAACCCCAAAACTGCTTCTCGATTTTGCGAACCTCTGCTAGATAGGCCTCCATGTGCTCGTCCTTCGGCTCATACACCTTGTTGGAGAAGTTGACGAGGAGTTGGGAATCGCCCTTGATGACGAGGCGCTTCACCCCCAGGGCCACCGCAGCCTTCAGGCCTGCTATCAGCCCCTCGTATTCTGCTATATTGTTGGACACCTTTTCCCCATGCTGGAAACAGAGTTGCACGGCGTAGTAGAGCCTGTTCTAAGTGGGGGATATGAGCACCGCACCAGCCCCCGCACCATGCCGCGAGAAAGCTCCGTAGAAGTACATAACCCAGCCATTCGGCGCCTCACATCCCAGGGAAAGCGAACTGTCCTCGCCTGCCTCAAGTCCCGGTGCCTCTGTCCATTCTGCTACAAAATCTGCAAGTGCAGCTCCCTTAACGACCCTAGTCGTGCTGAACTCCAACTGAAACGCTTGTAGTTTGATGTTCCATTTGGCGACCCTTCCTGCCGAGTTGGGACTCTGGAGTACCCTTTCCAATGGGTATGCTGAGACAACCTTGATTGGATGACCTTGGAAGTAGTGCCGCAGCTTCTGTGAGGCCACCAACAGCACGAGAAGGAGCTTCTGAGGCATGGGCTACCGCGCCCTTGCGTCCCTCAACACTGTGCTGACGAAGTACACGGGGTGCTCGACGAGGGCGGGCGCAGCGACGGAGTCTGCACCCTCCGGAGGCACAAGCATCTCCTGAGGTGCAGGAGTCCCCAGCTCTTGACAAACTGGTGGAGCCTCCTCTGCCGTGACAACGCCTCCTTGCTGAGGCTGACTCGTATCCGCTGAGGGCGTGGCCCTCAAGTAGTCTCCCCGCCCCAGGGTTGCTGCAACCGGTACAGTATTGGTTCGGCGCTCCTCCCGGACGGCCAGCAGAGCTGCGCTGGCGGAATATGGTGTGGCGGCAAGGTAGTGCACCAGGGGTTCTTGTGGGCGTGGCGCTACCATCACAGGGGGGCTGGTCAAGTACTTCTTGAGGTCTTGAAACGCTTTGTCAGCCTCTGGAGTCCATTCGAATGGGCCCTTCCTCTTCATCAGCTTAAAGAAGGGCAAGCCGCGTTCCCCTAGCTTGGAGATGAAGCGCCCCAGCGCAGTTACCCGCCCGGTAAGCTTCTGCATTTCCCTGAGAGTTTGCGGCGGAGTCATGTCTTCAACCGCCTTGACCTTCTCCGGGTTAGCCTCGATCCCCCTGTGGGACACGAGGAAACCCAGAAGCTTGCCAGAGGGAACACCGAACACGCACTTCTCCGGGTTGAGCCGCAAGTCCACTTCACGCAGGCTCACGAAGGTTTCTTCCAGGTCCTATATCAGGGTATTCACCTCCCGAGACTTTACCACTATGTCATCGACATAAGCCTCAGCGTTCCTCCTGAGCTGTCGGCCTAAAGAGATGTGCATCAGCCGCTGGAAGGTTGTGCCTGCATTACGCAATCCGAATGGCATGCAGGTGTAGCAGTACACCCCGCACGGGGTCTAGAAAGCTGTTTTCTCCACATCTTCGACCGCCATCTTGATTTGGTGATAGCCTGAGAAGGCGTCCGAGAAGCACAACAGGTTGCACTCGGCAGTAGAGTCGACGATTTGGTCGATGCGGGGGAGCGGGAACGGGTCCTGAGGGCAGGCCTTGTTGAGGTTAGTGAAATCGACGCACATGGGCTCCTTCCCCCCTTTCTTCGGCACAACGACGGGGTTCGCCAGCCACTCCGGGTAGCGAACCTCGCGAATGACTCTCGCGGCCTCCAACTTGCGAGTTTCCTGGATGATGAAAGCTTGCTTCTCCGTGGACTGCCGCCTTACCTTCTGCTTCACCGGGCGTACGTTGGGGCAGACGTTTAGGTGATGCTCGATCACATGCCTGGGGACCCCGCCAGTTGCTTGGGTTCCCACGCGAACACCTCCTTGTTCGCATGTAGGAACCTTACCAGGGCCTCCTCTTGCTCGAGATCTAGATTGTCGCCTATGGTGAAGGTGGCGCCAGAGGACCCATCCTCGTCTACTGATACTTGCTTGGTTTCTGCTTTGTCTTGTGTGAACAACTGCTTCTTCTTGGTGGGCACAGCCCCCTTGGCCTTGGGGGGATCGGCACCGGCGGGCTGCGCTGCTGCTGCCTTGAAAGCGAGCTTGAGTGCCTGCAGGGCATCTTTCGTATCTTCGGCTATGGTGAGGACTACGCTGCTCCTGAGCATTTTCATCAGGTTGTAAGCCGAGTGAGTTGCTGCCATGAACTGGGCCAGAGCCGGGTAGCCGAGGATGGCATTGCACGGGAGGCTGATGGGGGCGACGTCGAAGTTGACTAGCTCTGTGCGGAAGTTGGCTTGGGTGCCGAATGTCACTGGGAGGCGGATCTGCCCCAAAGAGCCGGTGGGGCTGCCCCCAACGCCCGAGAAGGGCTGGTTGGGTCGGAGCCGCTCCAGTGGCACATGAAGGAGGCTGAAGGCCTCGATCGAGAGCACATTGAGGCCGGCTCCACCATCGACGAGGGTCCTAGTGACTGCCACCTGGCAGATGGTAGGAGTACACAACATCGGGAGCGCGCCCGAGCAGGCGGTGTTGGCGAGGTGATCATCCGAGCTGAAGGCCAAGTCGGCCTTGGGTGACGCCCAACCTAGAGGAGCTGGGTGGCGAGTCAGGGCAGCACCGACCTGACGGACGAACGGCTTGATGTGGCGACTCGTGGGTGGTGCTTGTGAGCCACCAAGGAGTGCCGCGACGACCGGGAGCACCGGAGCTGCGCGATGGGTGGGGAAGAGGCCACACAGCTCCTCCAGGAGTCCACTGAAGACGCTGGCAAATGGAGAAACCACATGCGTGGGACGCCAGTGAGCGCCATGGGCAGCTAGTTGGCCATGACCTGGCCATTGCCTCCGGCCTTGAGGACGACCTCCTCATATGCCAGCAAGAAAGCTAGCGGATCTGCCGTGCCGTCGTAGCGTGGCGGCATCTCTGGCTTGAACTTGTTCGGCCACCGCACTTGTCGCAGGGCAGGGGTCAGAGCCTGGAGCCCCTGGGGCCCAGGGCTGGCCTCCGCAGACAGAGCAGGCGGCGCGCTGCCGGCCATGAGGGCGAAGCGCAAGGCTGATGGAGAATGGGCTGCTGACAGGGAGAGTTGCGGTGCACCCCTACCTGGCGCGCCAAATGTCAGATTTCGGGTTCCGGCAGACCCTTGAGGTTCGAACTCTGGGGTGCGCGCGAAGATCTCTCTCCTACCAACTCACGTCTCGAAGCCTTGCAAGGAATCTAGGATAGAAAGATGAACACACATGGGACACGAGGTTTATACTGGTTCAGGCCACCATTGTGGTGTAATACCCTACTCCAGTGTGTGGTGTGGTGGATTGCCTCAGGGGCTGATGATGAACAATACAAAGGAAGAACAGCCTCGCGAGGGATGTTCTTGTGGTGGTGTTGCCCCTTTGGAAGGGTTGGTTTCTTCGATCCCCTCCTATTGTGGTGGCTAGTCCTATATATAGAGAGGCCCTGGTCCTCTTCCCAAATATTGAGCGGGAAGGGCGCCAACAATTGGCCATTTTGAAGGGGAACATCTAGTACACTTATCCTGACTAAAGTTGGTCTTCAACTGTCAAAGACTCTGACGATGACGCCGTGTTGGGCTCCACGGTGACCTCCATCCCGCCGTTCTGCTGGTCTTGGTCTTGTTGCACCGAAACGGTAACCTTTGTCTGATGCCTTGGCCTGTGCTTGCCCCCTTTGCACCAAATGGGAAACAAGGACACTGCACAGGCCGACGCCGGCCTGGCCTCGATCGTCATGGCTTGCATCACGGGCACCTCGCGAGGTACCCCTGCCTTGATCTCTCTGCCTCCTCGCGAGCCCGCCTGATGAGGCTGCTCCTGAGGAAGCTTCCTGTCGTCCGCCCCGCGAGGCTTGGCCCCTCGCGAGGGTCTTGAGCTTGAGCCGATGAAGGTGGGCCGCACCGGGCCACCGCTTGAGCCACGCCGCAGGCTGCAGGCAGGCAAGTCTGGGGACCCCCATTCCTAGAACGCTGACAGACTGTAACCATGGGCTGAATTTGGCCCACAAGCAAAAAATGACAGTAACGGGCCGTAAGTAAACGAATGTTGGAAATGAGCCCAAGAATAAATGGGCTCTGAGAAGGCCGAAAGATAACATGGGCTGGAAACGGCCCAATGGAATAACGGGCCGTTAATGGGTATAAAGTGATACACTGTTCATTACGGGACAGTTTCACCACGGGCCGTTAATGGGTGTAAAGTGATACACTGTTCATTACGGGCCAGTTTCACCACGGGCCTTTAATAGGCCAAGAGTTACATAGGGCCTCATATGGGCCGAAAGACGTCATGGGCCATACATGGGCCAGAAGTGAAAACGGGCTGGAATCATATTGGATGGCCCAGATGACGCTACTGGGCCTAATTCGGATAGGGCGTAATGGGCCTTGGGTTAGCGGGTTGTAAATGGGCTATATGAAAACAAGCCGTTAACAGGCTTTCCATGGGCCGGCCCGCCACCTTTTGACAAAGTCAAATGGGCCGGCCTTTTCACAGGAATGGGCCTCTGTTGGGCCGTGCCACGTGTCGAAGTATCATAGGCGCCTTCTATCCAATGAGTGGATGACATCTGTCCCAACGATGAGTCGACACGTGTTTCCTCCAGCCAATGATGATTTTACACGTGGAAAATCCCCATTGGTCGGGGCTGTTAACGGGTTATCGGATCCAAAACCCGACCCGATAGCTTAACGGCATTCCGTTACGGTGGATGCCATGTGTCGGTCACCCTTGACGAAAGCACTTCTATGACACACGATTTATCGTCATGGAAGTGGACACTTCCGTGATGATAATTTTGGTAATGTCATGGAACACTTCTACGACAGCACATGTATGACTATCTTGATTCTGTCATAGAATCGTCATGGATGTACATGCATGACAGAAAACGCGACCTACTGTGACAAACACGTATCATCATGGAAGTGTATTTTTTTTGTAGTGATAGTAGTCCCCGAAGCTGGTGGGGCGTCGTGGCTGAAAGGGCGGGAGGCCTTAGTAGCTTCCTACTCCGAAGAGCCGACAACTAGGAGTCAGCTGCGACCAAGCACACCGTCTGGTGAGTTCGAAATGCGATAGCGGGAGCTAGGTGGCTCGTTTGTTGCGCGCCGAGCCAGCCGGCCGCTGACCGCGCGCCACGCGGCGCCAGCCGGCCGAACCAGCCTGCCAGCCCATGCACGCGATGGGACGTCGCCACGGGCTAGGGCCCGCCACTACCAGGCCTCGGCACGCGCGTGGATCCGTCGTGGCCGAGGCAGACGGTTGGAGGTCTGGGGCGCAGTAAATGCACGCCATTACTGCGCGGTAAATGCGGGGTCATAGGGTCATGGGTGCAGTTAATCCCATGACCCCCACGCCCGCCCCCTCGGCTCTGTCGCGAGGGGCTATAAGTAGAGGGAGGAGGGGAGTGGCAGACGCACGCATGCCCTTCTTCCCTTCGCCATCTCCTTCTTCCTCTCTTTGCTACCGCCGCAGTTCGTCATCGCCGATCCCATCCACCCCGCAGCGCCGCTGCTCCGTCGTGGGCTTGCGGACTCGTCACCGTGCCGTGCTTCCATCGAGCTCCAAGTGCTCATGGTGGGCGAGTGGGCAAGCTCCGGGGCTTGGGATGGCTCCAACGTCCATGAGGATCACCTCGAGTTCCTCCGCCAAATGCGGTGGCTGCCCGACGAGGGCTATGTGTAGGTACACGTGCCGCCCAAGAGGGAGATCTCGCCGGCGCCGGAGGACGGCGAACGCGTCGTCTTTCAATCGCTTTTTCTTCGCGGCTTCGGCCTGCCGGCGAGCGGCTTCCTCCGCTCCTTCCTCCAATTCTACCGTCTCCAGTCGTACCACCTCACGCCGAACTCGGTGGTGCTGCTGTCGGCCTTCGTGACCCTCTATGAGGCGTACCTCGGCATCCTCCCCACCCTCGAGCTCTGGGGGGAGTTTTTCTATACCAAGCTTGGCACCGCCGCCAAGGAGAAGGCGGCTCAATGCGGCGCCTTCGTCGCGGTGTGGTGTCCGACTGTAGAGAATTGCTTCCCAGCCATCAGCTTGACATAGTCGGTCAAGCTGTCGCAAAAATCTTACTTCTACATCAAGAACGTCCACCTGGAGGCGGACTTCGTCAACTTATGTAGCCGGCCCGCCGGTTGAAGCCCGCACCAACTAGGCGTTTCAACCAAAGACTCTGTTGGCCGCCTCCTCCGCAGCCGTCGCCCGACTCAAGGTGATGATGGAGGTGGAGGGTCTCAAGGGGTCGGACCTGCTGACCGCCTTTGTGGTGCGCCAGGTGCTCCCTCTCCAAGGCTGGCCTCACATGATCAGCCAGATGAGCGGGCATCAAGACCCGTGCCGGATGTGCACCAAGGAGATGTCGGGTGCGGAGGTGGCTCATCTGGTAAACTACATCTCGAAATGCAAGCTCCTGGAGGAGGAGTGGCAGAACGGCAAGCAGCCATACTCCCGAGCGCACCCGCCGCCCGCGGTAATTCTCAACTCTTTCCTTTCTTTAGTTGCCGGGTTCTTCTTTGCTGCCTGATCAGTCGGCCACAATGCAGATCTTCACCATCCAGCCGACAGCTGATGCCCTGGTGCAGGGCCACGAGTAGCTGCCCGACCGGGCGGTGAGTGACGTGGACAACCCCGACTTGGGGGTGTCCGACCTGGAAGAAGACGATGCCACGGGTGGCGGTAGCGGAGCAGGCGGCTCTGGAGGTGGAGGTGGCCTCAACAATTGGCCATATGATGATGAGGAAGAGAATGAGCCGCACCGCCTGCCGGCCGCTGAACAAGTGGGTGCAAGCTCATCAGCGGCGCCGACTGCCCCAGGTGGCGCACCGAAGCACCGGGCCAGCTCGCTGTTGTTTGGAAGCCGGCCAAAGAAACCGAGGGGCTCGGCGGCCGCGACCAAGCGGGAGGAGGCCACCGCGAAGGTGGCCTGGTTTCAGAAGACTGTGAAGCAGCCCCCGAGGGTGTCTGCGTAAGTATTCGATTTCTCTTGCGCTCTCTCTCCTTTCTTCTTGCAATTTCTTTCTGAGTACCTTTTTGTTTTGCTTGAACAGGGCCCCGCTCTTTCTTGAGCGGTCCGACTCTGCCTCCATAATCAGGACGGCAGAGGGCTCTGCCAACACTAGTCGTGTGGACCCGTGCGCCGAGCTTCAGGCCGCAACGGAGAGGAACGCACAGGAGGCGCGTGAGGAGAGGGAAGAGGTAGAGCGGCAGAGGGCGGAGGCGGCCAAGGCGGCGCAGGAGAAGGCGGACGCGGTTGCTAAGGCCCAGGCCGACGTTGCGGCCAAGGCCCAAGTGGATGCCGTGGCCAAAGTGCAAGCAGAAGAGGTCGCATGCGGCCAGGCTCCGCAACGTGTCATCCCCCTTCGCGCTGTGCCACTCGCACTTGAGATATCAGCGCCAGCTGGAGGAGCCGGCAATGACCATACGGTAGTGGAGAAGGAAGGGGGCGACGGCGTCACCCCGGGGGCGGAGATGCCCCCGCCGGCACCGACCATCGTGGACCAAGGCATCCGGCCTGACGCACCATCGGTGCTGCCGGCTGGTGGCGAGCTGGTGGTAGGGGCGACCCCACGGTCCGCTCCCCGGCACGCCGGCGTGCGGCGAAGGCGGCTTTGGCGCCACGGCCGCAGGAGGCACTACAAAAAAATACACTTCCGTGATGATACGTGTTTGTCACAGTAGGTCGCATTTTTTGTCATGCATGTACATCCATGACAAATTTATGACAGAATCAATATAGTGATACCTGTGCTGTCGTAGAAGTGTTCCATGACATTACCAAAATTATCATCACGGAAGTGTCCACTTCCATGACGATAAATCGCGCGTCACAGAAGTGCTTTCGTCAAGGGTGACCGACACATGGCATCCACCATAGCGGAACGCCGTTAAGCTACCAGGCCGGGTTTTGGATCCGATAACCCGTTAACAACCCCGACCAATGGGGATTTTCCACGTGTAAAATCATCATTGGCTGGAGGAAACACGTGTCGGCTCACCGTTGGGACAGATGTCATCCGCTCATTGGACCGAAGGTGCCTATGATACGGCGACACGTGGCACGGCCCAACAGAGGCCCATTCCTGTGAAAAGGCCGGCCCGTTTGACTTGGTCAAAAGGTGGCGGGCCGGCCCACGGAAAGCCTGTTAACGACCTGTTCGCATATAGCCCATTTACAACCCGCTAACCCAGGGCCCGTTACGCCCTATCCGAATTAGGCCCAGTAGCGTCATCTGGGCCGTCCAATATGATTCAGCCCGTTTTAACTTCTGGCCCATGTGTGGCCCATGACTTCTTTCGGCCCATATGAGGATCTTTGTAACTCTTGGCCCATTAATGGCCCGTGGTGAAACTGGCCCGCAATGAATAGTGTATCACTTTATATCCATTAACGGCCCGTTATTCCATTGGGCCATTTCCAACCCAAGTTATCTTTCGGTCTTCTCAGGGCCCATTGATTCTTGGCTCACTTGCAGCATTCGGTTACATACGGCCCGTTACTGTCATTTTCTGCTTGTGGGCCAAATTCAGCCCGTCGTTACAGTCGGCCCGTTTGCGGACCGTTAATACGTTGGGCCGTTTTCATGTCAAAAAAACCCGTTGGGCTGTTTTCATAGAGTTATCAAATACGGCCTATTAACGGCCCGTTATGGTCCACGAATAGTACGGCCCGTGATTGGCGAAATGATGATACGCCCCGTAGAAGGCCCATGGATCCTACAGCCCGTATGAGGCCCATGGATAGTACGGCCCGTAGAAGGCCCATGGATCGTACAGCCCGTAGAAGGCCCATGGACCCTACGACCCGTAGAAGGCCCATTGATCCCTAAGGCCCGTATAGAAGGCCGATGGATCCTACGGCCCGTATAGAAGGCCAATGGTCCTACGGTCGAACGAAGGCCCGTGGATCATACGGCCTGCAGGAGGCCCATGGTTACAACAGTCCGTGTGTTGCCATGATTATTTTGGCCTAGTTACCAAAAATAGGCTATTGTGGCCACTAGAAAAACACAAAAAAAGAACTGCAGTGACTACAAGCAAACAACTAAACAAGACAATAAGGAAATAAATAAGCAAGCAATTAAGGCTAGCCTATTACCGCTATTACACATATTACATCCACTGGGCATCAAAGTTCACCACCAGTGCAAATATAGGGAACAAAGCAGCATATTACATACACTGGCCGTCAAAATTGGCCACCAGTGCAAATAAACGCGGCAGCAAAACTAGTGCATAACTGAAACAACTTCAAAAGAGCTCAAGAAACATTATCTTGGGTATCCATCATGCTGGCAATAAGCTTAGCAAGCTGATTATCTTTGTCCTGTTTGGCGCTAAAATCCTCCAACGCTTGTTATTGTACCAGAAAGTATGCATCTGAATGCTCCAGGGACTTCCGCAGTCCTTCTGCTTCTTGTCACAGCACAGCTGATCGATGTCTTTCAGCTTGTAGTTGAGACTCAAGAAACCGAACTGATTCAGACAGTGAGTTTGAATAGCTTGTGCAAGCGGTAGTGGCGAGTAACTCGAACACTAAACCAAGACAGGACTTTGGGGTTGTCTTGCTGTCTTCAAGATAGTCTTCCTTATCTGTTTTATCAGCTTTGTTGGAGACCAACAAGGATGTGTAACTATCCTGAACCTTATCTGCATTACTTCCTTTACCATTGCTTAATAAGGCACTCTTCCCCAATATTCTGTCAGCATTCTAAAAGAAGAAACAAGCAGACACATAACAAGTTTAGCACGTACTAGTATATGAAACTCATTTCGGTGAACCAATTCATTAGTAAGGTGGACAGGATTAAACTACCAAGTCTTCTATTGCCAAGTACTAGTACATAATAAAAGCATCAAACAAACATATATCTATGTCCTATGGTCATTGCATTTTCTTTCCAAATCAAAATAGAGACACGGTTCAAATCATATCAGTTCAAGAAAAAGCAGCAGTGAAAGAATACAAAGCATGGGAAACTACAAGACACAACAAGATTTCAGATGGGTACCACGGGTCTACATGTACAACAACACTATTGGATCTGTTGTGATGCTAGTAATGTGCATGATATGAAAGTCAACTGTATACACAATTGAAATTGAAATCAAAAGAGCTATTGATAAGAGCAAACCTGTTAAAGAAACATGTGTGAACATACCTGCTGTGCCATTGGAGTTTCGATTGGATCCTTCAATTTAAAAATAAGTTCGTATCAGTAAATACAGTGATACAAGAGCAAAGCAAATTAGCAATGGAATCTTAAATTAGAACAGTTGTTCTTCAGGTTTAGGCACTTGTTCTACATGAACAGAGTACAGTAAGACGCCAGAATATAATACTTAAAAATAAAAAATGAGCTCATAGACCTTACCACATTCTTGGTTCGGGACCAGTACAGAACAAGGCGTTCCCAGTCATCGTCCAGTAAATGTGTCTCAGGAGAACTTAAGGGAATTTGATGAGTTTCTTTGCCGGTGAAGTACGTTTTCTTCAGGTAATTCCGATACTGCCACCAAGCATTCTTGAAGATAGCAGAGGTATTAGCACATGTTACCTCATCCTGAGTTTCCAAATCGGTCCTTCTCTATAGGGAAAAATGGAAAAATTTGCTATATTATAACCATCATGGAGGTAGGATGTATGGGACGAAGCAAAGTAATTGCCATGAATAACATTACTTACACATAACTCCTGGAGAAACACCTGCAACTAGCATTTTCCTTCATCTTCAGTATAATATTTCCAAGATGGGAAGATACGCACATACGATTTAACAACATGAAATGCGATAGATGCTAAACTATGACTAGCTGGTTGTGCTTCCTCCACAGGAATAGGCGTACTAACTGGTGGAGTTGGGGTTCGCCGTGATAGTACTGGCCCTTTGGGCACTGGAGCTGCCTTACTAACTGCTCTTGTTTGGGGGCTCTGTGGTGGAGATGGTGCTGTGTCAACAGGAACTAGGTTACTATCGGCTGGGGTTGGGGTTAGATTGGGTGAAGCTGGTTCTCTGTCCATCATAGTAGGGGTACAATCTGTGAGAGTTTGGGTTATGTGTGGTAGGGCTGGTTCTTGTGCATGTACAACCGGGGTGCTATCTCCACCAAGAGGTAGCACTGTTTTATTTGAAGACCGTGTTTTTATTCCGCTAGATACTGGCATCACCCGCTCCAATTCAAATGGCTGATAAACAGGAAACATAGTTGAATGTACAGACATTGTATGAGAGACAGATGCAATAGATAGTGTGGAAAAAAGAGGGCATGAAATAGTTGACATGTATATTGTTTAACTAAAACGGATAGCATGACATAATTTCACATATATGATGTCTATCTAAACTGGATAGCATAGCATAACATAATTCAAAGATATGATGAATAACTAAACAGGATCGCATGACATAATTCACCTACATGTTATCTAAGTAATCAGGATCGCATCATTTAATTCACATATGTGATTTATATGCTAAAGAGAGGGCATTCGATATGATGTCTGAACTAAGAACATGGTGTTGAATATTGTGTATATGATGTCTAAACTATGCAATGCAAGACACCGTATGCATGATATGAGCAGTATAACCGTGGCAAGTTAGAGCATACACCTCAGTAGGGGAATAGGACTGGTCATCTGTCTCTGAATCCATCTCTGAGGAGCTATCGGGACCCAACAAGAGATCTGCTTCGACAGGTAGCACTGTCTGCTCTGAAGGCCTTGTTTTCACTCTAGATTTTTCCATCTCCCGCCCAAATGGATGATTCACAGGAAGAGTAGTTTAATGTACAAACATTGTCGGCAAATGGAAATGTAATGAAGAAAAGGATGGGCAAGATATCATTCAAATATATGACGCCTAGTTAAACAGGATGGCATTGCACATTTTACATATATTATGGCTGGCTAAAAGACATGAGGCTGCATAATTCCCATATATGATATAGAAACTAAGCAGGTGGCATTACAGAACATGTCTAAACTAAGCAGATGACATATATGATGTCAAAAGTAGGCACTGCAAGGCAACAT
>NC_041393.1:195005465-195016164 GCF_002162155.2 Triticum dicoccoides | reverse complement strand
AATAGGAGTGGTCAGCGGCGTCTGAATCTGCCTCAGAACAGATATCTTCCTCTGGATTACAATCTGGAGAGGGGTGGGGAGGGTTTGCCATTGAACCCACCATGGAGCAATGTCTGCATGACATTGTATTGCTGTGCAAAACTCTTCTCTTTTTCTCTACATGTTCAGCATGACTGTGTACAATATCTGACATGCATACGAAAAAATATGGTGATATTATGTAAGGAGAGCATGCAGAAATTTACAGTGATGGTAACAACCAGTGGATGGATCCAAAAATAATGATAGCAGGCTGATGATTGCTTTAAATTAATAAAAAGACAGATGATGATTGCTTTACTATTTGTTTCCCACCCAAGATGAACAACATAGGCATACGCTAGGTGAACCAGATATTAGACAGACATACTATTCATTGCTGCCTCGATATGTGCCCCACAACTAATTTAGAACTCAAGTTTGAACATTAATTTGGACCTGAGTTGGGAGTTCAAGAGCTGAATAGGACGATAAAGTAGCAGGTAAGTTTAAGCAATGCATAACATAAGCAGAAACAAAAGAGTGCGACCTCTCTTGTGGACTCGTGTACTCCTCAGGTTCATCTGCTGAGTCGATGATGGTGATGCCGTTGGGGTGGGTGCCGGCGGCAGGGAAGGAGATCTGAGGCGGCAAAAGATGGTCAGGAGTCGTGATGTCTGGTTTGGTGGATGCTTCTGTCGATGGAGCAGCTCAGGTGAGGTGGACGACGTCGCGGTAGGAGCAGGACAAACCACACAAAGTTCCCTTCGACACGTACCTGTAACTGAAGTAATTCTGTAAGGGCTCATTTGGCTTGCATGATTCTAAAAACGCAGGGATAGGAAAAACACCGGAATAGGATAGGAAAATGCACATGGTAAATAGAGCATTTGTAAACACAGGATTTCTGTCAACTTGGGTGTTTGGTTTACAGGAATTGGAAGAGCAGAGGAATGCAAAGAAACATGGCCAAAATAAAGAGAAACCATATGAAAGCGTGTACAGTTAGAATGTTATTCTGCCACTAATGCACTTGGTCTTGTTTTCATGCATAGGATTTTGAAAAGTAGGTCCACGTGGATGTTTTGCTTCATTCCTTTCAACAAAATTCATGAATAATTGAATAGTAGAGTGCCATTGGAAAATTCCCTATTGCTATGTTTTTCCGTTGAACCAAAATAGCCCTAATGGATCGACGTGAATGTATAGTAATAGGTGATGCAACAAGTGTACAACCTCTTTGCCGTAGCCGTGTCAACCTCAGCATCATTCGGTTGGTCGCTGAAGCAGTTGAGGCAGAGGTGGCTGTCGGAGGTGTGGAGGAAGATCTGAGGAATCTGTAGACGGCGTCCAGGGCACTGCTCTATTGTGATGGATCATTCTGTCGTTGGAGCAGCTCCGGTGAGCCGTAAGACGTCAAGGCTGAAGCAGCACAAGACAGACATCGTCAATCTCAAGTGGGATTCTAATAGCATCTCCAATAGATGATGTAAAATGGATGTAAAATTAACATCACCAAAAACCACCTGACTACAACAAATGAGGTAAAAACTGTTGACTCTGAACTTAACTGTCGAAAATGAAATTTACTCTGGACTCTGAATGCTACTGTCGAAACTGAACGCAATGGTAGCAGAGAGGCACTTGACATGTAGTTTAGGGAGGGCTGCAGTTCATCTTCAACCTGCACCCCCCTGAGCCGCCAGCCACCACCGGCCGAACCGCCGGCCCCAGCGCGGCCTCGCCGCCCCGAAACAACTCACCACCGCCGCCCCGTCCAACCCTCTAGCCCCCCGCCCTTCCACCCTAAACCCTAAGATAGATAGTGGGGTACCTCTCCGGCGAGCCCCCGTCCCCGCTGCGGGTGGTTCTTCCTTAACTCCGGCGAGCCCCCCAACCTCTGAAAATCGACTGACCCAAAAGTCGATTCAGTCGACTGAAGTGTGGCTTAATCGGAGCAGAGCAGCAACACGAGCGAGGGGGAGAGCAGCAACATCAGCTGGGTGAGCGAGCGATCGAGCGAGAGCCGGAGCAGCAGCAGCAATGCGAGTGAGCGAGCGAGAGCCGGAGCAGCAGCAGCAGATCCTGCTGGTATGGCCGCCGCCGCCGAAGGGGCCTCGCACTGGGGGAGAGCCGCCGTGGAGATGTCGCCCGCGACGCCAGCTTCAAGGTTGCCGCTCCATGAGGGTGCGGGATGGAGCACCGTCGGCGCCGGGAGGTCGAGTTAAGGAGAAGGTGCAATGCGATGAGTGTACAACCTCTTTCGTGGCGCCGAGTAGGCCTCGGCTTCGTCCGAGGAGTCCGTGAGGATGCTGCGGTTGCGGTGGAGCAGCTTAAGGCAGCGCTGTGGGGATGGAGCAGCCGCGATAGACGAGGCGATCATCGGAGCAGCTCCTTGGAGGTGGAGGACGGGGCGGCTGAACCGGCCGGACGGCAAGATGGACGATGGATCCTCATCCATGAAGGTGGACGAGGGACATCGAGCTATTGCGGTGGACGGCGTCGTCGGGGAAGAGGCTCCGGTTGGGCAGCGGTGACGTGGCGGACGGAGGAGGGTGGGGTTTCACGGCTGGAGCGGAGAGGTTATGGCGGCCTGGGATTTCGAATGGCGAAAAGGGGGCGATGGGAGGGGGTGAAGCATGACTTAGGGACGCGCTTGTCCAAAATGTAGGGTGTGTTACAAAAGTACCCCCCACTGATTTGAACTAGCGGCCCTTTCATCTCAAGGTTAGGAGGGGGATTTTGCGTGTCGGGATTTGGCAGCTGGAGGGAGTTTTCGCGTGCGTTGTAATTTCGGGATAGCAAGGCGCGGGTTGTGAAGGCGCCAGTTTTGGGAGCACGATATCTGAATTTTCGGGATATAACAAGACGCGGGTTGAATTTTAGGGACAAGCCTAACATGTAGTAATATTGTACTTGTACGTACCAAATCAATTCGCACTTCCCTCAACCAAAAAGAAAACGAAAATAATAAAACTATTCACACCACACAAAGAGAGAGTCTTGCCCCGTTTTACTATACAAATGCTATTCAAAGCTACTCCCTCCTTCCATCTATATAGGGCCTAATGCGTTTTTCGATGCTAACTTTGACCAAATATTAGAGCAATGATATATGACATGCAACTTACACAAAGCACACCGTTAACTTCGTCCGTGAAAGGTTCTTTCAATGATATAATTTTCACATTGTGCATGTCATGTACTATTAATCTTGTCAATAGTCAAAGGCGGTCTTAAAAATCTCATTACGCCCTATATAGATGGAAGGAGGGAGTATGAATCCATGTTATGTCCGATTAATTTTTTCGCTTGCTGTATAATGCATGTAACCTACTCATACCAACATTTTAGTGCATTCCAAATTTCTATACTACCGCTGCAATTCGAACTAAATTTGAATTCGTTTCTCTATTTCATTAAGAATCTACAATCATGGTTGTTGCCAACTTCAACCATCATTCGTGTATTACCTTAATAACACACCACATGATTACTATAGAGATAGATATGAACTATGTGTACTACATGAACTCGAATTCTATTTTTTGAATACACTTGATGTTGATTCCAAATAATAGTACATTTGATGTACTAACGATATATTCATAATCTAAACCATGTTCCATATGTACACCGTGTTTATCACACAAAGTATAGTGCCCCGCCCCCTACATTATGACAAGTATTTAGACCTGAGTTGCAAAAGCCACACATTAGCCCAAATTATAATCAATGTTCTACATTATGATATCTTCTTCAAGTATCCATATCCACCTTTTTATAATGAATTATGATCTTTGTTCGTCTTTTACACCTTCACGATCCTCTTCTATTTGTAGCTAGCTAGTGCTAACTTTCTATCGTGCATGCACATGCCCGCCCCCTCTCACACACCCTTAGCGTCCCCTCCATCGCGCACGTTCATTATTTCTCTTTAGGTCGTCCACCAGCGGTGTGTGTAGGCCCCCGGCTCCTTCTTTCTGGCACACACCGGTCGATATACCTCTCTAGCCAAGTGTGCCTACAACAAACACATATATACTTCCCCTCTTCTCTTCTCACCGTCCATGCCCCCATATGTCCAATACGATTCCACACAGGTGCACACTCCCGCCCCTCTTTTCATTAGTCACATGCTCGCACACTCCTCCCACTCGACATGGTAGGCCTCTCGCACCACCTCCTAGCCACACCCTCTCCCCCTGTCTGCCTCTCCGGACCTTATTTGCTTCTAACACATGCAGGCGTGTATATGAACTGATCTCCCTACATATAGCTAGGTCGACTATAATTCGTTTTCACCAAGCACCAATACACTTACCTCGCTAGTTTATGTCTCTCCTTTTCTCGGACACACGATGATTGATCTTCCTATGTAGTTACGCATGCTTACCACAACAATATCTTCTCCCCTCATCATCCTTGAATACCTCCCGACCCGTCTCTCACACGCACGTGCATAGACAGACAGACATCCCCCGCCCTCTCTTATTGATATTGCACTCATACCCTCCGTTTGTCTAGCAGGCCTCTCCCACCATTTGTGAGACGCCACTCCACCAACAACCCTCCGACGCTCTACCTTTGTCTTTTTCCCAACCTTATTCCTCTGCTACACATATCCATGGATGTCGATCGATCTCCCTCAATACATAGCTAGGTCTCTCTCCTTCCCCACACATATACTAGTCGACCGGTCTATACCACCCCACACCGATAGTCGAACGTTGTAGGTAGGTATCCATGCCACAGAGAAGAATTGCACCTCTGCCCTCTCAAATTCCAGTAGGCCAGTCGCCCTGTATCTTTGACGTGGGCAAACACAAATTCGATGGCACTCTTTATCGATGCGTAGCCACACACTTCATCCCTGTTTTCAATTCTATCGATATCTCACGTCCATGACTCCATTTCACACACATTGCATATGTTATGTTTTTCTGATTGAGATATCATCAACACATTGCCTCTATTTCGCACAAACGATCTCTCTCACACCCACCCACGTACGTACTTGCACCTAAAGAAGAAGTGAACGCATGACGCATGTACTCATGTCTCGTTCCCGGCCACACCCGTGCGGGTACACGGTGGAGTTCGTTTCTGTACGAAAAGGCAGCCCACGTGATAATTTGACGCGTGTAGCGGTTGTACTGGAAGGAGGGTCGGGTACCACGCCTAGAATATAAAACGATTGCCGTGGGGAAAATGGAAAAATGGGTTTGTCTCTCATGAGTCTCGTCACACAATCTCACACAAGGCCGCCGTGGCCTCTCTCTCTCAGCGTTGGTCAGTGATCCGGCTGCATCCCGTCCGCCGGCAAAAAGGGAGGATGTGCATCGTCTCTCAGTTCGACGGCGTTGAGGCAACTCGTCCCGATCTGCAGTACCCGCCGTTCTCTCTGACCAAGCTCCGGCGCGGTAGGGCCTTCGCCACTTGCTGGCTGCCGCAGTATGGGCAGATCCCGGCCGCCGGCGCCCTCCTAGTAACACCCCGACGACCCTTAGGTACAGCTTCCTCTGGCCTTGCTCCACTGCCCATCTTCCCACGTTGCTGCATGTGGATCTTCTTTAGTTGTTTGCTTAAATCGTATCTCGGCCGGCGTACTTTCCATCTTGCAATATCGTCCTCAAACCATTTTTGATAAACCACCATGTGCTATCTTTCCCTTTTTACATGGAACATGCTTCTTTTTTGTCGGCGTATGTGTCTTCAACTCGTGTTATTGGGCAGTAATTGTTTCCATTCGACCTCCTTTTGCAAACAGGGCTATCCATTTTCACCTCGTTGCTATTGTGACCTTTTGGTGAACTGCACAAATCACTTTTCTGAAAAGTGTTTTGTGCAGTTCCGCCAAAATGTCACACGGGCAACGTTTTTACATTTCTGTGGGACTGCAGAAAGGGAGATTGGTTTTGCTATCATCCTCATCCAACTTCGTGCCTAATCTTCTCCAACAAGAAGTTAGTCCTAAAGAGAGATCGTAGTGGTGATCGACTTCTATTTATGTGTGTTATGTTTCATCATCTAGTTCCACTATTATTGTAATCACACTGACTGGATATCTTTGCAAACAGGGATGGTCCACCCGATTTCAGTGGAGCTGCACAAAATGATCGGATTGTGGTGTCCTTCATACACCTCTTTTTTGGCTACAGAGCTGGGTGAAACTAGCTTCCAAGCAATGAACACTGTGCCAAGGAAATGGATCCATGCCTACGAACAACATCGATCAATTATATTTTTTTTTTATTTGTACACCTTCTCACAACTTTGGCTTCAGTTGTGATGTGAATATTGGCGCCGATCTGCAAACCATTGAGATGCATTAGCCATGGTAGTTTCATTTGTATTTGATGGAATGTTGTAACGAGATAATCTCGAGGAAAGACACATGAATCCTAAGTTGAAACCTTTTTTTCCTGCGGGAACCAGAGTTGAAACCTTCATAGCATCACAGTACAATTTCATCAAAATTATGCGTACATATAAACAAATCCTGAAGGATTGATAGCAATGCCAGAAACAATTCAACTTTGTTTCGCCGACATGTTGGACATCCTTCATCCGGCTCCACCTGCCATGTAGCAATATTGAGTGCACAACACAACTTCAAGGAAAGATTCACCCCGGTCGTTGCACCGCAGTAGTAATGACTTGTGAGCAGTCAAATCACAGAGCCCCACCTTCGCCACAGTAAGTTGCTTGGACGAAGCAACCATCATTTCTCTGTTCCTTGAATCCGTTGGTACTCCCATATTCCCACAGTAATAAGTTGCTCGGGCGAATCAACCATCACTATATCCGCTCACGTGTGATGACCACAGGAGCTATCCATTCAGATTGCATGTTAAAAAAATAAAGGTTGATAACTAATGCGGCAAACTTAAAAAAAAACTAATGCGACACCTCGGGCCAACGCGGCCAGATCGCATTTTGCACAAGAAATTACACACCATGTTTCGTTGACATGTGGTCCGGTTCCAACATATCAGTGAGACGACGGCGAGTAATAGGAGTATTTCTGAACTGACGTGTAGGCCAGGGCACCCCTTCGTGAACCATGGCAAACTGGCAACCGTCCACCGACTCTTCGCATTTCCCTCTCAATTTGGAACTGCTGTCGCACGCTCTTCCTCTCCCTCCTCCATTTTCCTTCAGCCCTTCACCCTTTCTTCTGCCATTGTTTGATCATCTTCTCCATGGAGGGAATAGGACAGAAACGACCCCATTATTCTTGCCTCGATCTAAAAGATGACGTGGTGGAGGAACTCATTGATCGGTGCAACGTCATCACCTCTGCTAGCATGGCAGGTTCGTTCAAGCCCATTCTGGACTCAACTAATAACATCATTACAAGGAACCCAAGAGTCAAGGAGCGGTTTGATCTCCCCTATCTTCTTCGCCGTGACCCTGATGACTGGCGCTGTCACGATGGAGGCCTCGCCCTGTGCAAGTTGATGCCGCTTGATAATGATACGTATGATGTTAAGATGCCATCGCTTGAGGGCGAGGCTTGGGCAGGCGCAAATGGAGATTGGGTTGTTTACATTGGGTCCAACTGCGAGTGGGAACTTGTGAATGTGTACACTCGTGACCGGGTTCCACTTCCGAAAATCTCAGCAGACTGCCCAGAGGTTGAGGACACTGGTATTGTACGCATGTTCAAATACAATCATGGTGACTGTCTTCTATGGAAGATAGCAATTTCTCGAGTTCCCAACCGCTCTTGGAATTACAACAACTATGAAGTTGTTGCTATCTTCGACAAGCTTGTTGCCGTCCTTGCTGGTTTGACTCGATGGATATTGCTCAAAAATCAGTTTCTGTACACGGATGAGTACTATGATGCAATTGAATACGAGGGCCTTGTGTTTGCTGCCACCACTCGTGGCACTGTTTTTGCATGGAATCATTGTTTCGGTACGTTTGTCTTCCACCGTAATTATAATTGTTTCATCCACATGCATGCGGGTTAGCAAGTTTCCCTTTACTAATTAACCTTCTTCTTGTGTTTCCATGGTCCTACGAACATTCCACCACCTATACTTGAAGATTTTTATAACCAAGGGGGAGATGACGATGGTGATGATCACGAGCATGAGGACGAGCAGCGCCCATATACTATTTGGCGCCTAGCAACTAATTCCGATGGATCACCTCTTCTCGTGTGTATACAGCCCACTTATGATGTTACTGCTAAGGAAGCAGGTGTAGTCTCCCATGGTCGCACTCTCCGGACCTATTCCAACACCTGTTGCATGGTATTCGGGATGGATACTAGTGTGCTAGCACCAACTCCTTCTCCCTGGTACAGAATTGATAGTCTTGGAGAAACTCGCTCTTCCTTGGACAAAACTATCCAATGATGGTGAAAGGCGATCCAACTGCTGTTGACACAATGTTACTACCATTTATGAGAAGAAACTGTGTCTATACCTCGGACATTTGGGTGGTTCTCTACCCTGGTACTGATATAGTAGGCCGCTTCAGCCTGGATGATCAGTCCTGCGTTGGTCTCTAGATCGACAATGGATGGCCCGTCCCAGAGAATCACTTGTGGTTCAAAGCAAGTGTTTCCAACGCCGAGGAATGTTTGAGTTGAAGTTCATTTCATTGCTTGTTATTTGTTGTGTGGTGAAAACTTTAGTATTTATAATGTATCCTCGTTGTCGATGTGGGTTGATGACCTGTTGTATGTAATAAAATGATATGCCTGTGATAAACTTACTAAATTTATGAATGGCTTTCGAGTCACTTCTGTGAGTGAGTGGTGCGACGAGGCAAAAAAATATTTTCCGAATACATAATTGTACGTGCATTGCAACAGGTTATCGGATGATGCCAATCAACAATAGTAGTACACTATTTGTACTAGCTTCACATGCTTCACGCGCTGTGCGGGTGTTTTTACTGTAGCCATATTGTACTACATAACCAGCACCTCAAATCCTCGATACTAGTAGTACTATATAGTAAGTAGTAGGAGTAGTAGGGTGGCATGGGCCAGAACAAGCATTCACGTCCAGGAGTACGGCACACGCCACCAGCACGACTTCCATCTGACACCATATTTCTTGGAGTCCGTGCTAGAGCAATCTCTTCAACCTCATCGTTTCTCTAACTCAGCCATCACGCGACGGGCGAGGTGGGGGTTTGCCGATAGTCGGTTTCCTTAACTTCGGTCCCACTTGTAAGGCCAACTGCAACGCATGACCCCAAACGGACCTCCGTTTTACACGAACTCCAACAATAATTTTGACTAGAAAAGCAAGGCCAAAGAAAACAAGAACCACAAGAATACATTTTACTACTCCTGTAAGTTAGATTAGTGCCTTCTCGATGCATTCATTGTTGATCTACGGAGGCTCGATCTTGCGTGATTCTTTCTTCTTCGAGTGTAAAGAAGTAGATGTTGCTTCCTCGCATCTAGTCTCATGTCTAGCCTCTATTCTAGTACTCCCTCCGGTCCGTTTTTCTCCGCGTCTAAGCAGCAACACGCATACCAAGTAGGAGTATCAACAAGTGCACTAATCTCATATATAGCCTCTGTGCAGCTAAAAGTGATAGAACATCTACTAAATTGCGCTCTATCAATATATGGATGCACTCTTCTTCCCAATACAAAAACTTGCATCCATCCTACTCCCTCCGTTGCATAATACATGCCTTCTATTTGTCAAAATATATATGTATCTAGACATGTTTTAGTATAGAGGTACATCCATTTTTGGACAAATGGAAGTCAAGTATTTTGGAACGGAGGGAGTACACAATAATTTTTTAAGTTAGCACAACTAGTCTAATCTGAGAGCACAACTGAAGATTTGGTCGGGTTCTTCCTCCTTTTGCCGACACGTGGGACATCCAGCATCCAGGTCGTGTCATGAAAGAAAATAGAGTGGTAGTTGAAGCCACGAGATGTGCATCTTGGGTTAAACTATAAATAGAATCTTACTAGTCTTGAGTAACTCCAAAAGCGGCCACCGAAGATCTTTCTTGGATTTGTTTTTCATCACCAGCACGTCGAGGTGAAAGATGTGCAGGTTCAGTGGGTCCTCTTGCATTTTCACTGACATGTGGGGCCGCATGTGAGCAAACAGACAATGGGCTCCGTGCGTCCGCTGGCTGGCTGAGAAGAGAGATAGAGGAGGGCTGAGCACGGACTGCAGGAAATTTGTTCTACGTAACCAGCACCTTGATATTCGCGTGTGGTTGTGTCTAGAATAAAAAAAGGAGGTACATCTACTTATGTTACTCCCACTATGCCTAGACTAAGGTTAGTAGGTGACCTTGCGCTTGGCTCTTCACCTCTTCCAGAAGTCGGTGGTTCTACAGTAGTGCTTCTGGCAATCTGACACCAAATGAACTACTACACGTCCACCGCTTGTAAGCAAAAGTTTCTCCTCGTGTTGCGAGCCACCGCGCACGCGTTAGCGAGGGAGAAGGCATAATCAAGCTTCTTGTCGTTCTGCAAGTTGACGGGACACATCAAAGTTATTTACTAGTAGTACGTCCTCTGTCCAAAAAAGGGCTGACCATGTCATTGCTACCATCCCGTGCTCCGTTGTTGAGTACGTGCACTATTCACGTGCCATTCATGTGCCATCGAGGATAAAAAATATTGCGTAGGTGCCATCGAAGTGCACGACTCACTTACGGAAAAGGGTTTCCCCCC
>NC_041393.1:195000440-195005173 GCF_002162155.2 Triticum dicoccoides | reverse complement strand
TACGCACTGCTTATCTCCATTTTCTTGCATGGCACGTGCACCTTGATGCTAGATGTCTCGCGTGTTGGGAAAAGGATGAACAAAGCTCACGAAACACAAAAGAGTTGAAGAGCATAGATTCCCGACGACCGAGGAGGAGCAAGGAACCTCGCGGTGGAGCGTCTGCAAGGAACCTTGCGCGTTTTCCCCTGTTTTTTGCCGCCTGCCCACCTATAAACAACTAAAAGAACATGAACTTTTCGCTAACCACTAGAAATGGTACATCAGGATGCTAAGTTGAAGATGTTTTATACTCCCTCCATTCCCAAATATAAGTCTTTTTAGATATTTCAATAAGGGACTACATACGAAACAAAATGAGTGAATCTACACTCTAAAATATGTACACAAGCCAACGCACTAACTCCATTTGATCCAACTCATGCACATACGCGCACAGCATGGAGCACACAGCGCACGTACACAAGACGTGCATGAACACACGCTCGGCCGTAGAATGCACGTGAATAACACATGCATGCGCACACACTCGGCTGCATGGAGGCGTGCGCCATCTGCGGCGACGTCCGGTTCGTTGTGCTACAGCGAAGCTCGCACGCAACGGCACATACGCATCTCTTGCAGCTCCTCTTTGCCGTTGTTGCTCAACTACTAGTCGGAGACGAAGACGACCGAAGCCTCGGCCTTAGAGCTAGCACCAATGGAAAAACACGCATGCTGCACGCACACGAGCACATACGGAGTGCCCACGACGTGGTGGTGGTGCGTCCCCAGTCGCCTCTACTCCTTCTGCGCACGTTGTCTATCAAGGCGGCTGCATGCTAATGATGATGTGGGTGAGCTCTTCTAGGACTCAGATGATGACGAGGGAAATTATGAGACACAAGGTGACGTACACCGTCAAGGTCCACGGTCAAGGGGGTGCTAGAAAGTGCTTAGATGTGCTTAGAGCAAGTACAATAGAGCTGAGTCAGCGGGCTATAAGGAATAAACAGTAGTATATTTCTGCTTAGGCTGGTTGTAATGGGGAGTATCATATACTAGTATCATGCATATGATACTAGTGTATGATACTACCTCCGTAATGCATATATCATATAGTAGTATCATGTAGTACTCTATTTATTGTCATGCATGACACAAAGTAGCATAGCATTTATTATGATACGGTATCATGATATGATACTCCACTCTTTCTTTCTTCATTTAATGCTATGACACCTCGTCAAAATTGCCTAGTTGGCATGCATGATACTAGCTATGATACTACCATTACGACCAGCCTTAGTTGGAGGAAAGAGAAGAGGAGAGAGAAGGTAAGCGGGCTCTTCATGAAGAGCCAGCTCTAGCACGTGCTCCTAGGCACTTTGTACATGTTGACTATAAGATGGGCTGTAGGCTTATAGCCAGCAGCTGGCTATACTATTAATGCTCTTTAGATGAGGTGCTAAGTGCATTAAATGGCTTAGTAACTCAAGTGTTCAATGCATAGGTGCTTAGTTTATTGGTGCCACATCATATTTTATGCCTACGTGGCAGGCTTAGCAGCTATACATGGTGGAGCACTGGGAGAGGCCAAGGCTAGTCATAGTGGGGAGTAACTTGTACTGTAACATATTACTATGTTACTCTAAACATCTCTACAAACCGGAAAGGAGGGAGTAGTAACATAGACTAGTGTCATATGCAGAGTATGGGAACACATGATATTTCCCCGTCCGGACCGATCCCAAGTTGGCTTCTCACCTTCTTGGCCCAACAAAAACCCCTCCCCCCTCCCGCACGCGCTTCCCGCCCGGCGCCAGCTGAGCCCACCGCTCCACATTGATGGCAAGTCAGGGCGACGCGACCTCTCACTGCTTCCGCTGTTGAAGCGGCACGCCGACCGAGGGCACCACCCGCTGCACGCCCGACATTCCAGACTACACAGTGGATAGTAACTTTTAGAGCAAGTACTATAATTAGATCACATAAGCAGGCTATAAGGATTTAAATATAGTATTTGTGATTAGTTGAAGGAGAGAGAAGAGGAGAGAGAAGAGAAGCGGATTGTAAACGTATAGCCGGTTGTACTCCAACATACTCTACTTCGTGAGACAAAAGGTGGGGCCATTATTAATGATATTGTATTTATACTAAAGGGACTAACGGACGCCTTAATTACTCCGTTTTTGTTTTGAGACAAACCTTGGTGGGGTTATTATTGACTTTTTTTGAGCTATTATTGACTTGGACGTGGGGTTTGGGGGCCAAAGGCCTACTATTATACTCCGACCTGACATGCTCTACCCTAGCCGTCGCTATATCATATGGTTTCGCATCGTTCCAGATCTTAGCGCCGCCACGCAATTCTTCTCCAGCCCTCCTTCCGGCATGCACCATGAGAAGGGACAGCAGTCCTCCGAACCCCGCCTTTCGTGATCCTGTACGGGAGAGGGGCGATCAGGTTTTTGGGGAGCACACTCCTGTGACTGCTGCCAGCGACGACTTCCTCAACGACAACCTTTTTCTCTGACCTCGGTAACCTCTTGATCAACGACATGAGTGACAACATCAACCACATCGGTTCTGCTCCCGCTATACAGTATGTGATTCTGTCCTCCTAGTTTAGTCCGCATCATTACTTTGATGTTTGCAATTGTCGTCATGATCTATTTACTGCTGATTCAGATTAAATCTCATACTAAATTGCTCATATATTCAACAATCCAATCCAAAAACCTGATCACAGGCAATTTACTCCGAGTGGTTTTGCTGCGCTTTTGAAGCCGCCTACTTTTAAGGGGGTGCAATATAAAAGGTGGCGCACAAGAGCAGTATATTGGTTTCAGATCATGTACTGCTATGACGCCACTAAGGGTAAGCCTAAGGGCGATCTTAATCCTACACAGCAGGAAGCTTTTCGGAACATGGATACCCTCTTCAAAGCCGCCCTGCTGAGTGTTCTTGACGATTCCATTGTGGATTCGTATATGTTGTTTGACAGCAGCAAAGACATGTGGGCTGCGCTCGAGGCCACGTTTGGGCCCTCGGGCGCTGGCAACGAGTTGTACGTCATGGAGCAATTCTATGACTACAAGATGACTGATGAGCGCTCTATTGTTCAGCAGACTCATGAGATACAGTTACTCTCTAAGGAACTTGAGTACTTTAAGTGTGTGTTGCCAGACAAATTTGTTGATGGGACCATCATTGCCAAGCTTCCACCTTTGTGAAAACAAGAGACATGAGTTTTCTGTTTTGGATCTCATTAGCACTCTTGATTTTGAGGAGAAGGCGAGAGCAAAAGACACACATGCTCGGGTTGCTGAGGGAGCTTCTAGTGCCCACATGGTACACAAGAAGAACTTCCAGCCCAACCAGCCCCAAAACAACAAGAACAAATCTCAGGGGAAAGGCAAGTTTGATGCAAAGAACAAGCCGTCACATTCTACCAACTTCAAGAAGAATTCTCATAACGAGAAGGGATACAAACCTCAATTTTGGTAGCACCGCACAAAATTTATATGGCTGCATCTACCTGCTGTCAGCTAGCCTCATGGTGCTCCAGGTATTCCTACATTCGTAACTAGGTACAATGACCACCACAAGATAAAATTAGCTTATTCGTACATTGACTTGCTGAATGCAGTGCGGAACGATCCTATCATGTGTGGAGGAGCAATCAAGCAGTGCAGCCGAAGGTGGAAATCAACCAAGGACTTATGAAATTATATGTAATCTTCCTCAGGCAGGTCAGTATCCCCTTCGTACAGATGATCATGTTTTGTCATGCCGAGCTATTGATATGTGCTACTGTTTTGCAACACCGTTTAAGTATAGCTACTGTTTTCCTATCTTTTCAGATTCAGGACAATGAATATGATATCAGGGGAACTGGACAATATGGACCCATGTTGAGTCATCTCTATTGCCTCATGTGTTTGCTGTAAATGTGTCAGCATCAATTGCAAGATGAGGCAGCTAGCTAGCTGTGGAGTTGCCAACATGCTCAAAGTGCTCGCAACATTGAGAAGAAACAAGCATGCCCAGGAAATTAATGCGTGCGCAGGGAGGCCCTTTGCTCAGAGAAGCATCGATCGATTTTCTTTATTTCCACACCTTCTCACAGTTTTGTATATTGGTTATAGTATGGTGAATCATTGAGATGCATAGACATGCTGAACTTTTGTTCTTCTGAATGTTAGTTTAATGTGAGTGTCTGCATCTAGTACCGCATCCTCTAATTTGGTGGATGCACACAAGAAAATAAATCTCCTTAATTTACTCCATAACCACCCTATTAAATAGGCCTAGTAACAAACCAGGCGCATGCAGTGGCCGGCGGGCACATGCATCCTGCATGCATGGCTAGTCATGCAACAACGCAAAAGAAGAGAGCGGTTCTTGGGAAAAAGCGAGTAGTTAGTGCAGCGGGCCTTATAAACACGAACAACTCGCTCTCCCGCTTCTGTCTCCCCACCCAATTCCCCCCGCTCCCTAATCTTCCTCACTCGTCCAGAAAACCCCGCTCACCTTCTTCCTCACTCGTACAGAAAACGCCTGATCCTCTTCTTCCACTCCTACAGAAATCCCCAGCCCTCCTTCTTCCCCACTCGCACTGCCACTAGGCTCGTCTCTGGCTACTCTGCTCAACCCCGTGAGCTCGGTGCGACGCCCACAAGGAAAATGGAGTCGGCTGGCCCCAGCGCCAAGAAGATGAGGCTCCCACCAACGATGACGCCGGTTGTAGA
>NC_041393.1:194995012-195000144 GCF_002162155.2 Triticum dicoccoides | reverse complement strand
CCGCCCGGATCTGAGGAACCGGTAGAATCTCTGGTGGACCGCATCAGCGATCTCCCGGACGTCATCCTTGAGGAGATCATCTCGCTTCTCCCCAGGATTGCTGCCGCACACAAGTCCTCTCAACTCGGTGGCGCCCTCTATGGCGCACCGCGCCCCTCAATCTCGTCTGTCGTTAGATATCTGTCCTTCCTGAATTTGATCTCATCAGAGCCATCGTCTCTTCTCACCAACAGGGCCCCGTTCAATGCCTCTGCATCCCGACAAGATACCTACTGTCCATACCCGGCAAGGTGGACGCTTGGCTGACATCCTCTGAATTCGGAAAACTCTAGTAGTTTGAGTTCTACCATTAGCACGAAAGTTTCATACCACGAACATACCAAGAATTCGTGCCCACACCACCGTTGTCCATCTCGCGGTTTTCCTCCTCTCTCCACACCGCCACCTTCGCCCGGTGCCATCTACCAGATGATCTGGTACAAATGCTTCGACTCCCACTGCTAAAAAAACTTTCGCTTGTGGTGGTTTATCTGCCGGAGGCCTCACTACACGACATCATCCACTCCAGTTGCCCTGCCCTGGAGCGCTTGCTGATTGTTTTGGGAATAGAAATCGGTATCAGTTGTCTCCAAATAAAGTCGCCTCACCTTAAAAGCATTGGAATTTGTTTTGAAGGACAACAACTCATCATCGAAGATGCCCCTTCACTTGAAAGGTTGCTCCTTGATAATTGTTATACACCTTCAGAAATAACTATCGTCTCTGCGCCCAAACTGGAGACCTTGGGTGTAATCCGTGACCCGTTTAATAATCACAAGGAGTTGGTGTTTGGCTCCTCACCTTTCCAGGTACCGTATATTATCATCTACACATTTGTAATGATATGCTGCATTTTTCGTTTGTGTGCATAGGTTTTATATCATCTTGGAGTACACTTTGGGTACTAATATTATGTTATATGCTCAATGAAGAGTTCGTCCATTGATAGCCTATCAATGCTGCTGGATTCTGTCAAGATCATATATATCAGAATGTATAGTTTTGATCTGGACATAATTATTGGCTTGCTGTGACACTTTCAATCTCTGGAGAATTTATACACAGAGGTGATGATTTCATGCACATTGAAAGCCCGTATATATTGTACTAGAATTAACTGTTCAACTGTCGTTCTTTCGACATACTCTTTTTTCAGACCTTAACTGTTTTCAATCTTCATGTCTACTTAGGCAGAATCACATGGAGAAAAACATATAACCAATCATTGGCGTAATAAGCACAAGGATTTTCTCAGTTCTCATGACATTCGTTTGAGGACAATAACGATGGGACGATATGCATCCAACCAGGCAAACAGAAGCTTTGTCACATTCTTCCTGTTGAATGCGAGGTTACTATTGTCCATGAGGCTTAATTTTTATAGCAAGAGATTTCTCACGGACGAACATGTTGAACAGCAAAAAAAGAAGTTTCAGGTGGACAAATGGGCTTCTAAACGTGCTCGGCTTCTATTTACAACAAGTTGTAGACATCCTAAAATAATTTTTTTTGCACAGGACGTTGATATTATGGATCAGACCGATCCATTTGTTTGTGACTGCAAAAAAGAGTGGTTGGGTTAGATGTTACTATCATGTTCAATCTGGGTTTTGTCTAAAAATTTGATGAACAATTAATCCTTGGGCTTTTTGTACCATTTGTATGCTTGACTTGCATGTTGTTGCTCTCGTACTCCCCTCCACCTGCCACTACACTGCCGCATCTTCCATGGCTGTTGTTCGTTCCCGTCCGAGGCCTTGCCGTCGTTCTCCACCTTGGTTAGATCGCTGTGGTCGCCGCCGTCTGGTGTTGTCAACATGGTCAACAACCAAGAGGAATCAGGAGAAGACTATACCTGGAGAGGCTGACAGTAGGGACCCACCAGGGTCATTGCATTTCGCAAGCAGGTGCCTCGTTATTATAAGCCAAAACAACACTTCCTCCTAATTGTTTGACATCTAGGTTCCACGCCATTGTCAATGTAGTCAATAAACGAGAAAATTACACAACGAGCGGATAACACCAGGGACCCAGCAGCTCGCCCAGTTGTTTTTCAGTTTCAGAGACGGAGCTCAACTGCGCGCTGTGCGAGGGCTGTGGCCCGTCTAGCCCACGCTTACGCTTTTATTAAGCACATGACGAGCCCAGTTGATATTTTTTTCTTTCTGAAATTGGCTAGCCCAGTTCTTTTTGTTGGAGAATACCAAAACCAAGGCCTACTTGCTTTTCTCAGCCCTGCTGGCTGCAAATCTTTCAAGACGAGGAGGGATAAGAAATGGGCTTCCCCAGAAAACGGGCTATAAGTTGTAAGAAATGGGTTGTAAATTTTTAAACCAAAGCCAACCGGCAATTGCATTAAAATATCATTTTTTCAGGATTTCTCTACTCGCTACTCTTATAAAAACCAAAGCCAACTGCCAATTACATTAAAATATCATCTTTTCACCCACAAGATAAACTACTCATACAAATGCATCTTCATGTTCCGTGCAACGAACGGGCATCTTGCTAGTTAAGATTCTAAATTTCATTCATTTTTTTTGCGGAGAATTGTTTTTTGAATTTTATTTTGATATAATTTTTTGAAAATATTTTTAATGTGACTCGAAATTTCATGATTAAAAGAGTTCGGACCCCACCGAAATATGCAAAATTTCGTTGAATTTTTTAGCAGCGCCCAGAATATATGGTCTGTAATGCTAATAAAAAGAATATGGGCTTCAAATATCCTTAAGAATTAGCAAATGGGCTGTAAATTATTGAAAATAATGGCTAATGGGTTGTATGCTGTTTTCCACAGATTTGGAGGCTGACTTCTAGGCCTACTAGGTTGACGATGACGCTGTCCTAATTTTTTTTGACGCGTACACAAGGCTTTGTCAACTTAGTCAACACACAGCAGTGACTGCTCGATGTCCATCCAACGGCCGCCGTGCTGCTTCAATCTCTGATCTTCCTGCTCCAGCCGCCCAAACCAGCGCCGGCGGGACTACCTGCTCCCTCCTCCCGTGGTTGGCTGTGCTGCCGCCAGGCCATCCCTCTAACCACCCACACATCCTGTTATTTTCCGGCGACGTCAGCCTCACCCCGCAGCCGACCAGTCAGCGCTCGTTCTCCCCTCAGCGTGGGCATCCGCTATGGTGGCTTCACCGGCTCCGGGAGGTTCTCTTCCTAGGCCCCGCCCTCGTCCACCGCGTTTGTGCTCTCGGCGCGGCGAGGTCAACATGGTCAACAAACAACAGCCATCGGAAGAGGCTGACAGTAGGGGCCCACACAGGAAAATGCCTCCTTATTACACGCAAAATAATGATGCCTCCACCTGATAGCTGGGACCCACCAGAAGGGTCTCTGTATTTCGCAAAAAAATGTTCCCCCCGCTGTCAGCTCGGACCCACCGGAAATGCCTCCTTATTACGCACAAAAAAAATGAATACTCCCCCTGCTAGCTGGGACTCACCTTGGTGGGAGGCTGACTTGTGGGCCTACTAAGTTTACAGGGACGGAGGGCTTTGTCAACTTAGTCAATATGAACGACTCTAGCTCCAATGACTGTATGATGTCCATCCAACGGCCGTAGTGCTTCTTCAACCTCTGGTCTTCGTACTCCAGCCACCCAAAGCAGCGCCGTCGTGCCGCGTGCTCCTGCCTCCCGTGGCCGGCTGTGATGCCGCGGAGGCCTCACCGCCCCCTACTACTCCCACCGCTGGCCAGGCCATCCCTCTACTCACTCACACCCCCTGTTATTCTGCGGCGATGGCAGCCTCACCCTCGTACTCCTCTTCGCGTGGGCATCCACTGCTGCGTCTTCCCCGGCTCCACGTCGTCCCCTTCCTAGGCCTCGCCGTCGTCCACCGCGGTGGTGCTCTCGGCGTGGCGTGGTCAATGTGGTCAACACCGACTTCCATCGGAAGAGTATTGTGCGTGGAGAGGATGACAGCTGGGTCCACGATGGCCGCAAGGAAGTGCCTCCTTATTACGCGCAAAATAATTATTCCTCCACTGACAGTGAGGACCCACCGGACGGGCCACCGTATTTCATGAAAAAAACGTTTCCCCCTGACTGTTGGGACCCACCAGCTACATCTTCGCACGCAAGGAAGTGCGTGTGGGCAAACAAAAAACGATTCGCCCCCCTGACTGCTGGGACCCACGAGCTACATCTTCGCACTCAAGGAAGTGCGTCCGGGCAAAAAAAAATGATTCGCCCCCCTGACTGCTGGGACCCACCAGCTACATCTTCACAGGCAAGGAAGTGCCTGACAGTCGGGACCCACCTGGTGGAAGCGTATGTAGCGTTGTCATTCTGGTCGCGAATGTGTGCGTACATACTGGTCGATGTAGAGGCGTGCACGTGTCGTAATAGAGGCGCGCACGTAGCATGTACACGTATGTACAATGGTGAGGGTGCAAGAAAGAAAATACGGCCACGTACGTACATACGGGCAGGGTCTCGAACGCCTACTCGCGCATACGTACATGGCTGGGTCGGAACGGAGAAACAGAGTCATCGTCGTGTTCACGGGGAGGCAACGGAATGCCTCGTGTTCATGGGGAGGCAACGGAATGCCTCGTGTTCATCGGGAGGCAACAGAACGCGTGGGAGCCAACCGGCTTGGACGAAATAGGCGATGGAAACAAGGCCTGGCGTACCACAGAACGGAGGAAACGGCCTTGTGTTCGACCGGCCACGTTTGGAACGGGGTCCTGTTGACCGGGAGGGGTGTGGCGTACCGCAAAACGGAGGAAACGGACCTCCTACGATCGAAACAGGGGTCCTGTTGATCGGGAGGGGTGTGGCGTACTGCAAAATGGACGAAATGGACCTCCTACAGTCGAAACGGGGGTCCTGTTGATCGCGAGGGGTGTGGCGTACCGCAAAACGGATGAAATGGACTTGTGTTGGAGCGCTACGGTCGAAACGGGGGTCCTGTTCATCAGGAGGGGTGTGGCGTACCGCAAAACGGGACTCCACGGGATACTGTTCATCTCCACCGTCGACCTCCTCCAGCCTCCACGGGCTCATGTTCATCCAGCCTCCATCGCGCGCAACTCCACCGGCTACTGTTCAACCACCCCTCCACCGTCTACTGTTC
>NC_041393.1:194992015-194994493 GCF_002162155.2 Triticum dicoccoides | reverse complement strand
AATAGCGAAGGAATCGCTCCATCGGGTTCAGTTAACAGCCATCGATCGATCGCTCGGGTTCAGTAACGCGTAGCGTGCAGTGCAGTTGCTCGGGTTCAGTTAGAGCCCAACGCCTCGCTCGGGTTCAGTTAGATCCAACGCCTCACACGTGTACGAGAAAAATGCGCATCGCTCGGCCCCCGACCTCCCACCATAACCGGCAACCCGAGATTTTCCTCCCCCTCGCTTCTACCATGGTTTTTTCCGTCATGGACGACCTAAAGAATGTCGTGCGACTGTGTCTTCGGCCCGCCCAGGACGAAAAGCCCATTTTCTGTCATGAATTTTTGTCATCGAAGTAGGAGCCCACCACATCTATGATGATACCGGTTTTTGTCACAATTATCGTCATAGAAGTGTCATATGTATGATAGAAAAAAATTTCGTTCGGCCCAAAATGTCACGGATGTGTCTTTTTTTTGTAGTGAGGTCGGGGACGCAAGCTCGTCGGCCCTGGATGTGGAGGCCACCAGCGTTGGTTCGTCGGAGTGGACACCTGGGGGTGGCATGGCTGTTCTGAACGCGGCCGCGCAGGACGTCCGGGCCCGGCTCCAGGCTCAGGCCGCCGCTCTCCAGCATTACACGCAGGAGTTCTTGGTGTCGCGAGCGGCCATCCAGGTATGCTTCTTGTTTTTTATTCTTGCAATCTTTTGTGGGGGCACGTCAGCGCACCCACTGGGTGTAGTCCCCGAGTTCTAGGCCGGCTACTGAGCAGGCGGCCTGGAACTTTCAAGTAGACCCGAGTTCTGACTTGTTTTCTCTTCTGTTATCTTTGTTGCAGGATTATCACAACATCCGTGCGGCCGCCTTCAACTCCGAGGTCCAGGAGCTGGCCCAACAGACCCCTGATTTGTCCGAGAGCCGGAGTAAGCACTCCGTCCTCTTTCTCTCGTGGGGGCGCGTCATCGCACCCGCTGGGTGTAGTCCCCGAGATTCGGGCTGACTGCTGAGCAGTCGGGCCGGATCTCTCCGCAACTTCTTGTCTTCTTCCTTGATTATTGATCATCTTTTCTTTCTTGTCTTTGCAGAAGCCAATGCCGCCTTTGAAAGTGCAACTATCCCAGGGTGGTTTTGGTAATTCCTAACAACATATAGCTCATTGAGCTAATGCTATTTCAAGATAAATATTTCAGGAAAGCTCAATGATTGGCTTGGCATGGATGAGAAAAGGGGATCCCACAAAATGCTAAGGACAAAAGGATTGGCTCAAGCTCAAAGCACAAGACTCTACATTTTCCATTTTAGTGATCCAAGATCACATTGAGTCTATAGGAAAAGCCAATACTATCAAGGAGGGATGAGGTGTTGCTTAATGAATTTCTTTCTTCAAAATGCTTAGTGATATGCTCCAAAGGAGTAAATTGCACAGAAGTACCACAATTGGGGCATTGGAAGCAGATTGGTACCAAGTTTGGTAATTTTTACATGTCAGTACCAAGTCTTGGGCTAGACATTACAAAAAGGTCTAAATCGCGTATAAACGTGTATTGACAGTGTATCTGACCAGCGGGACCCACCTGTAAGCTGCCGACGTGGCATTTTTTTGCAGAAACCCCCCGCACCTCCTTCGTCCTCACGCACGGCGGTGCCCGGTCTGGATCGAGGGGAGGATCCCCTCGAGCCCGAGCTCCTCTCCGATCACCGCGGCTCCCACTTGCGCCGGAGCTGCCCCTGCTCGCGCCGCCACGGCCTCTGCTCGTGTCGCCGTGGCCTCTACTCGCGCCTTTCCTCTCTGTCGTGGCCTCTCCCCCCTCTGCTGCAGCAGCTCCAGCGGGCAGAGCGCGTCCAGCCTGTGCAGGTGTTGGCCCGGCGAGTACCTGAGCTCCCCGACAACCTTGAGCTCCAGCCGGAACACCCCCGTCGTGCTCTCCCTGACGAACTCGGCCACCCCTGCGCTCCCGAGCGCGACGCCCGCCCTATCGGCCGCCGCCACGGTGCTGTACGCCTCCATGTTTCCCGCCTGGACCATGACTCCCGCGCCGGCCAGCGTGACGCGGGCGAAGCGTGCGTCGATGAAGAGTAGCTCCGCGTCGAGCGGTGCCGTGTGCTCGGCGCGCCTGAGCCAGTGATGGTTGTGCAGGGCGACGGCGAGCGAGACATCATAGGCGAGCGCGGTGGCCGTGGCGTTTCTATCAGCGAGGGCGAGGCGGGCGAGGGCCGCGTCCTCGACGGTGACGCCGAGGGGCGGGCGGTAGATGTGATGACAGGCGAGCAGCGTGACCCCGGCGGCGAGGACGACGAAGGCGACGAGCGCGCAGGCGACGTGGGTGAGCGCCTTGCCGCCGATGGCGTCCAGGAAGAAGGAGGAAGAGAAGGAGAGAGGCAGGGTCTGGGGACGGCCTGGTCCTGGTCGCCGGTGGTGGTGCTCCGATGGATGGCCGGCGGCGAGGCGAGGAGGAGGCCGGGGCGGGGCGGGGGTTACGGGAGGCGAAGGAGCTC
>NC_041393.1:194893568-194991716 GCF_002162155.2 Triticum dicoccoides | reverse complement strand
GGCAGCTGACATGCGGGCCCCGCCGGTCAGATACACCGTTAATACGCGATTTAGACCTTTTTGTAACGTCTAGCCCCAGACTTGGTACTGACATGTAAAAATTACCAAACTTGGTAACAATCTGCTTCCAATGCCCCAATTGTGGTACTTCTGTGCAATTTACCCACTCCAAAGCCTGCAACTACTTTCTCACATCCACATCTGTCCCGAACCAAAAGTCAAACTTGGCCCCACCGAAACCATCTATCCGACACCACCAAGTTCTGTTGACATAGCCACTGCCACAAACCCTAGTCTTTTCGGTCTCACCGATAGGGATCTCGGTCTCATCGAGATGGGATTGTAATCTCTCTGTTTCCCCTTGTAATGTTTCGGTCAAATCGAGATGAGCGATCGGTCCCACGGAGATTGCAATGCAAACTCTCTGTTTCCCTTTCGTAACGTTTCGGTCCAACCGAGATGAGCGAATCGGTCCCACCGAGTTTGCCTGACCAACTCTTTGTGTGTCTATTACCAAAATCGGTCTCACCGAGTTTGTGTAATCGGGCTCACCGAGATTAAGTTATGGCCTAACCCTAACCATATCGGTCCCACCGAGTTGACATGTCAGTCCCACTGAAAATCCTAACGGTCACATTATTTACTAAATTGGTCCGACCGAGTTTCAGGATTCGGTCCCACTAAGTTTGGTAAGTTGTGTGTAATGGTTAGTTTTTGTGTGGAGGCTATATATACCCCTCCACCCACTCTTCATTCATGGAGAGAGCCATCAGAACATGCCTACACTTCCAACATACATTTTTTGAGAGAGAACCACCTACACTTGTGTTGAGGTCAAGATATTCCATTCCTACCACATAAATGTTGATCTCTAGACTTGCCCATGTTGCTTTCCACTCAAATATTCTTTCCAACAAATCCAAATCCTGTGAGAGAGAGTTGAGTGTTGGGGAGACTATCATTTGAAGCACAAGAGCAAGGAGTTCATCACCAACACACCATTTGTTACTTCTTAGAGAGTGGTGTCTCCTAGATTGGCTAGGTGTCACTTGGGAGCCTCCGACAAGATTGTGGAGTTGAACCAAGGAGTTTGTAAGGGCAAGGAGATCGCCTACTTCGTGAAGATCTACCCTAGTGAGGCAAGTCCTTCATGGGCGACGTCATGGTGGGATAGACAAGGTTGCTTCTTTGTGGACCCTTCGTGGGTGGAGCCCTTCGTGGACTCGCGCAAGCATTACCCTTCGTGGGTTGAAGTCTCCATCAACATGGATGTACGATAGCACCACCTATCAGAACCACGGCTAAAAAATCTCTGTGTCAACATTGTGTTTTCCTCCTCAAACTCCTTCCTTTACCCTCATATGCAATTGTTTTACATTCCGCTGCTATACTCTTAGAATTGCATGTGTAGGTTGATTGCTTGACTTGTGCTAAGTTGCTAAAATCTGCCAAGAATTAAAATTGGGAAAAGGCTAGATTTTTATTTGGTCAAGTAGTCTAGTCACCCCCTCTAGACATACTTTCGATCCTACAAGTAGTATCAGAGCTTTGGTCTCCATTTGCTTTGATTTACATAGCTTTTGGTGGTCATAGCCTTGGTTTCACAACCTAGGAGAGTATGGCGTCTAGCGAGGGAAATTACCACCGTAGAGGTCCTTATTTTGATGGTACTAATTTTGCTAGTTGGAAGCATAAGATGAAAATGCATATTCTTGGACATAACCCCGCCGTTTGGGCTAATGTGTGTAATGGCTTGCAAGATGAATTCTTTGATGGGAGAGAACCAAACTGTGAAGCTACCGCGGAAGAATTGAAAATGCTGCAATGCAATGCTCAAGCTTGTGATGTCCTCTTCAACGGATTGTGCCCTGAAGAATTCAACAAAATCAGCCGTCTTGAGAATGCAAAGGAAATTTGGGATACTTTGATTGACATGCACGAAGGTACCGACTCTGTCAAGGAATCCAAGTTGGATGTGCTTCAGAGTCAACTTGACAAGTTCAAAATGAAGGATGGTGAAGGTATCGCTGAAATGTACTCTAGGCTTACTCTTATCACAAATGAGATTGCCGGCTTAGGAAGTGAAGAGATGACCGACAAATTCATCATCAAGAAGATCCTAAGAGCCTTGGATGGAAAATATGATACTGTGTGCACATTGATCCAAATGATTCCCAATTACAAAGATCTCAAGCCAACGGAAGTCATTGGAAGAATTGTTGCTCATGAGATGTCACTCAAGGATAAGGAGGAGCTCCACAACAAGTCAAGTGGTGCTTACAAAACCTCATGTGAAGCTCCCACATCATCAAGTGAGAAATAAACCTTCAATGAAGAATTGAGCCTAATGGTGAAGACCTTCAACAAGTTCTACAAGAGTAGAAGTAAGGAAAGAAGTTCCAACTCAAGGTCCTACAATGACAAAAGATCTTCTAGTCGTGAGAGAAATTGCTACAATTGTGGAAGAACCAGACACTATTCCAATGAGTGTACGACTCCCTACAAAAGAAGAGAAGATTCTCCAAAAAGAAGGAGTAGAAGAGAAGAATCACCATCAAGAGAAAGAAGGAGTAGAGATGATCGTTATGAACGAATAACATCCCGGAGAAGCAAGGATTAGGAAAGGAAGGACAAGTCATCAAGGAGCTACACAAAATGAAGACATCAAGCTCATGTTGGTGAATGGGTATCCGGCCTCGACTCCGACAATCACTCCGAGAGAAGCTATCACTCCGACTCCGAATATACTCAAGATGAAGGTGTTGCCGGTCTAGCACTTGTGTCAACCAACTCCTATGACATATTTGACTCACCAAATGATGGAATTGGAAGATGCTTCATGGCTAAAGGCCCAAAGGTATCACACCCCGAGTATGTTGATTTCAATAGTGATGAAGATGACTTGTTAGGTGATGATGATTTACTTGTTGACAACTCTAGTGATGAATACTATGATGAAACGTCAAATAATCATGCTAATCAAGATAAAACGAATGACGATGATAAGGAGAAGATTGAGCGCCTAACTAAAGAACTAAACACTCTTAACTTAGCTCATGAAACTATCTTAGAAGATCATCGAGAACTTTTAAAGACTCATGAGAAGTTATGCTTTGAAAAGCTCAACCTTGAGCAAGAGCATGAGTTTTTAAAGGAAATCAATGATGATCTTCACAAGAAAAGTTCTTCTTACATTGCCAAGCGTTTAACTCTTATCTACTTGCATGCCACAAGTCAAGTCTAGTAATAAGAAGAAGAAAGATTCTTCTTCTAGTAGTAACAATAATCATGCTAAATCCAATGTTGTTGCTTCTAGTAGTTCTCTTGATTCCACTAATGATTCTCTTAGCCAAGTTACACTTGAGCAAGAAAATAGCTTATTGAAGGGAATTATAGAGAAAGGTGTTTACAAGAGCCTTGCCGGGAGTAAGCAATTCAAGGAAATTGTACGCAAGCAAGGAAGGCACCGGAAGAATCAAGGTGCTGGTTTTGAACGAAAGTTCAATGCCAATGGAGTTGAGTGGGAAGAAGATCAATACCCCAAGACGAAGTTTGTTCCTCAACAAGAGAAGTATGATCCTACTTCTTTCAAAGGGACACAAGCTCAAGATGATCTTCCACCACAAGACCACAAGCAAAAAGGCAAGGACAAGCTTCAAGAGGAGATTGATGCATTTGAAGAAGCTCCTAAGGCCTTGGTCAAGTGGGTTCCCAAGACTACATCAAGTTCTACTTCATCAAGTACAACTACAACTCCAAGGATTCCCATCAAGATGGTGTGAATCCCAAAGAAGAAGAACTAGAGAGTTATTGAGGGTGACTCCGCCAACATACTTCACTCATATCATTTTGGCAAGGACAAGTGCAATCAACTTCCACATCTTGCACTAGTTCAAGGAGTCACAAACCCTCTTGTTGGTAAGACATGGGACAAGGTAACCTAATGCTTTCATGGACATCATCTTGTGTATGCATCACTCTATGTCTATGGATATCCTTGTTTGTTCCTTGTGGGACTAACCCGTATAGGTATTGAAAGTGCAAATCACTCCAATGGATTGCTCCAAATGATCTACATCAACATTGAGCATCCACATATTCAACACCTACATGAAGTCATCATCGACAAAACCCAAGGTTAGTTCATCCCTCTTAGGGGGGTTCTCACATCTAGGGGGAGCTTTACTCTAAGAATTGAGCTAGAGCAACTCTAATGGTGTGAACACAACAATGCTTGATGTAAAAGGGGTAACCCCACTTGTGCTTAAATGATGAGTATGACCTATGATCAAATGTTCTCATTTGACTCCTAAGTCAATATACTCACATATAGATGACCTAGTCATCGCCAATTGTTTGATAGATGCTAGTATTGGTTGTGCATGCTTTGCCACATGTTTCATTTGCCATTTTATTGTGTGAGCATGTTGATTGCATATTTTACTCATTCGAGGACATCCACTTGTTGTTTTGATTGTTTGGTCTCTTTTCTTTTGCCAAGTGGATGGACAAGAATGCCTAAGAACCTTCTCTAGCTATCTATGCTTTTCTCGTCTCAAACTCTATTCATGCTACATCACAAAGTTTGATCAAGTTAGATTCGAACCACTCTGTGTGAGGAGAACTTGGAGTCCCCGATTCGTCACAGGCTTAAACTTCCAAAACCTCTTTGTGCATTTCGGTCTGACCGATTCATCCTTTTTGGTCATACCGAGATCACTAAGTTGATCTAGGTTTTCAACCTCAGTGCAACCGATTAGAACTTTTCGGTCACACCAAGTTGCAGTAACTGCTTGCAGATTTGCATCTCGGTGCCACCGAGTTGTTCCACTCGGTCACACCGACAAGGTTAGGCTATATATACTCACGGGTCAAATTTTGGAAGTTTTTCCGAAACCCTTCGCCCGCGCACAACCTGCTCTGTCTCTTCGGGTCTCCGGATCATCCTCGTCGCCACTAGTGACCTCCCGCCGCTGGTCTCCGCCGCCGTCCACGGCATTCTGCCCCGCCGTTGTCACCTTAGCAAGTTCACCGCGGCACTAGGTACGAACTTGAGACTTTGTGCTAATCTTTAGCTCCAATTCCTACCACATTGCTTTGCCATGATTCTTGCCATGTTTGAAATCATTCTATCCAGTGAAAGCACTTCGTAGATTAGATTTGATTTGAAAATTTAGGGTTAGGTTTCCGCCGAACTCATCTCGGACCGACCGAGTTGTAGAAATCGGTCTCACCAATTTGGCTTAGGCCATTGCACATGTGAATTTTCGGTCTGACCGATAATTGCAAATTGGTGTGATCGAGATCGATTCTTTGTGAAACCCTAGCAGTCTCGGTGCCACCGAACTGTGACTCGGTCTGACCAAGTTCACTAGTTTAGGTTCCAAAAGCTGCTCCAGTATCACCGAGTTTACAAATCCGTAGCTCCAAAATGCTTTCTGTGGAAAACTAAAACTAAGTTTTTGACTCAATTATTTTGCAAAAACCTTTGTACTTTGTGATGCTCATCCACTCTACCTCATCTACATCTATTCATAGGGCTGCTGATCGACCGAGAGACATTTAGCACTCCGCTTCTAATGTTCTCCTTGATGTGCTAGCGTATACCATTCATTGAAATGGTTTGGTAACTAGATCATCAAGTAAAAGGTCGGACTTCGGGAGCAATAGAATCCATAAGGAACAATTACAATAAATCCTATGAAATCCTTATGGGATGTGGCCAACTTCCTCAATCAAGATACTACAATAATAGGTCTTCCAGCTGGGTGTGTTGGCCACGACATCCACTTTACCGGGTTACAGAGAGACCATTATTATAGTTGTTGGGAAACGTTCGAACCATCATATCAGCCTAGATCCAGATCTGGTTGGTGTCAGGATATTCCAGACTCATCGAATCTAGAAAGAAAAGTGAAAGTTTGCAACACAAATCGACGAGATGGCGTTGCAAGATTCTCAGGAAATGGACTATGGTAATAAGATCCAAAACATGAGTAGGTTCTGCTACACACATGTGAACACGCTGTCCCAGACAAACATGATCACATGGTAGTCTTACAATAGAACACTACCGAGTTCTGGTAGGGAACCATCATCGAGGATATCGAAGTCTTGTGCATGAACTAGTATTTGCACAACAACTCCTTTTCCTTGAACAAATCAGTCAGTGGCTAGGTGTGCTACGAAATTCATATGGACGAAGATGATCAGTCTAACAGACCACCGAATTCTTCACACGTGCATGGCTGACTTGGGATGATTCCGGAGGAAGCAAAACTAACTTTCTCAAATTCATGGCGGCAACTTGCATCAAATGCACATGAGCTAGAGGAAGTCACTTCTTTCATCCGGACATATGCTTCATGAACGGGTCATGAAGAAAATGCTTACACAAGTTTCCAATGCTAACTTAGATGTTCAACATGAATCATGGAGAGGATAAAATGCTCCTGATGGGCTCAACAACAATTCATCTAGGTTTCCATATAAGTGGAATACCACAATTATGTGAACAAGGTGATAGCATTGGTCAGACCAAAAGATGTAATGGTCTATGCTCGAGGAATCAACCACGAGTAAGACAAAATTATAAATATCGTTGGTTCTAACTTGATTTGACGATAGCCCATACCCAAATCAAAGATTAGATAAGATAATAGATCTAACAATTGACCACAAGGGGCAATCAATGGAGATATCTTCTTTCTTCAACACACACACACAAGGATATCCCTTGGAATGAACTGAGTCGGACAAGCTTTTATCTTCCAACTCTCCAAGTTGTTGTTTAGCTTAACCAACTAGCTCAGGGTATCCAACACGGATTCTTGGAGAAAGGATGGTTTACAAGAATACCAACTTGATCACGAGCTCAACATAGCGGTCAGGTGACAACCTGGTGATACTTTCGAGAAGATATTCGAAAAATCACGAACCACCAATATGTTACTAAGCTCGCGAACAATCTTGCTTTTCAGGGCAAGACAATATGATCACAAGAGCGAGGGATTGGCACATTCCTAACTCATTGATCGAGGAGTGCACCAGAAATAAGGACTAGGTAGCACAATCTATCTTAGAACAATGATTCAAGAACCAACACGCTAAGAATGAAATTATTGTCCATTAGGAGTATTGAATTCACACATCATGGTTCACTTGTCGGCATTCTGGTTACAACAACACAGGAACCAGGGAATGAAGAATGATGGAGAGAAGTATCACTGCATCAAGAATTCTTAAGAGAGTGTGCAAATCTCACGATACTCTTGCTATGAAAGAGGGTGATACTCCGAGGTAGAACAGAACAAAAGCTGGATTAGATATTTGATCTGCGGAGTACAACTTCTTTGACCCAATCTTGGATATGGATGAGGTACTGGAGTTTGTTTCTCCTAGTCATTCCGGAATAGAATGGTTTGACAGACCACAAGGGTAATAAGCATCGATGAACGAATGCATACATACTCTTGACCATCAATTGATAGACGAAGGTTAGAAGACAACTAAAGAGGGACAGCTCAAAGGAACATACGATTTTCTGAGTTGTGGATTCATGGATTAGCATGTCGAACGAGTTCAACATATTTCTTCCGGATAACCCATGCAGAAGGGTAGAACTGGCAGAGTCACAATATAGAATGGAGAACTCGTCAAGAGCACTCTTATTGTGATCTTTTGGTTTAGCGGGGAACTTCTGCCATAAGCAGTTCATGGTATTTGGAAGAAGGAAATACCACGGACCTCGAGGACTATCGCAAAGGTTACTAATATCCTAAAGGAACGAGCAAACACTATCAACAGGAGGTAAGTGGAGTGAATCTTGGGTTCAAGAACCCAGGATTGGAATACCTACCAACTAAATGGCATCACGGGATGCTTTCGAGAATGATGGCCAGGATCATCACACTGGGAGTACAAAGCATTGCTAGATTACTAAGTGGTTCTCTAAGATACCTAGGGTCATAATAATAATTCCAACATATATGTCATGGCAATGGAGTACCTCAACCCACTGACTAGTGTGGTTACCAGAGGGAAAGGTTTTTGCAAATGCATCAGACTATTTAGAAACCTGGGTTGACTCGGACAGCATAACGGCTGTAAATGCTCGAAAAGATTGAGACATCCTACAAAATGGTGGCATGACCACTCGATCGTCACAATATCAAGGTTCTGAGATCAATTATGAACACGCATAGGTAGTAGAGACTGAACTGGGGCTTGAATCCATCAATCCTATAAGTCTACGGATTAGTAACACGTGATCCTGATAGAAAGAAGAGAAACCCTAGTTCCTTAACCCCGTAGGAAAGATTGGATGACTCGGATCAGAGGGCATAATGTATAAGGAGTAAAAAGAGCCTTACGTTTCCATCCACAAACAATTCCCTTATATAACTAAAGAATTTCTAGACTCAACTTCGACCAGTTTGGCTTGGTAATCCTACAGGCAGGCAGGCTCTGATACCAAAGCTGTCAGGACCCTGACTCAATGGCACACCGATCTAGCATGTAACACCTCATATCACTTTGCGGCCTCACGCACGGTATTCCCACGGGTGTCGCCTTACCAGGCCCAGGACCGTTTGCGTCTTTTGGCACACGTATATGATAGTGTCGCTAGCATCCATATGACAAGGAGCCCGGGCTGACATGGCTAGTCGTGAATCCAAAGTGGCACTAACTTACAGGGACACGCATACATGACCCAGCAACAAACGTGTCGATCAACAGCGAGTGAATCCGGGCTGTAGCAATTGGGCTAGCAGGACTCCGGTAAACTGGGTTGTAGCAGGCTAACAGGACTCCGGTAGACACCGCGTGACATTTCCCCGAAGAGACAGACACAGGAACGAAGAAGGACACATGTCGGCCAGCCTAAGTGTTCCGGAGCAGTCGCAAGCTACCAAGGCTCAGTGGAAGGACTAGGAGACATTTCCCGGTAAGAGAGGCTACCAAGGATAAACAACTAGATAGTCAGATACCACACATACCAAGCATTTCAATAACATACACACAATATGCTCAATATGTGCAAATATAACATGGCATCACAACATGACTCTACAACTCAAGTATTTTATTCAATAGGCTCCGAGGAGCGAGATATTACAAACATGGGTCTCATGACCCAGCATTCAGAGCACACAAGTCAAGCACACGCGGAAGCTTAACATCTCTGAGTACAGACATCTACAAATGAAAAAGGCTGATAAGCCTGACTATCTACCAGATCTTGCCGAGGACACAAGATCGTAGCTAAGGTAACAAGCTAAACGTCGAAGTCCACGTGGAACTACTAGCGAGACTGAAGTCTCTCTGCAAAAGACATAAATTAAGCAACGTGAGTACAAATGTACCCAGCAAGACTTACATCAGAACTAACTACATATGCATCATTGTTAACAAAGGGGATGGTGGGGTTTAACTGCAGCAAGCCAGCTTTGACTCAGTGGCTATCCTAAACTACGACTGCAAGTAACTCTTTTGAGGTGGCGCCCACGAGTCCACATATTTACCATATCAATACACCAATATGGATCCGCTCCCATCTCCCTACGAGGACGTCATCCATAGCACTCACGCTTATCTTGCGTATTTTAGTGTATCCACTTTCACTTGCCTATGAACTGTACAGGCAACCCAGAAGTCCTTTTCCTGAGGACGGTTTCAATGAGACAACCCACCATGTACTCCTACATGGCCTCTCATCGCTACCTTTACCAAATCGTGTTCACACACTTAGCTCTCAACAGTAGGACATGCTCACCACATTCCAATTCATCCCCGATGAATTAGACCTGACACAACTCTAAGCAATAGCAGGCATGACAAACAAGCATGAATGAGTAGGCACATCAGGGCTCAAACAACTCCTACTCATGCTAGTGGGTTTCATCTATTTACGGTGGCAATGACAGGTCATGCAGAGGATAAGGGGTTCAACTACCGCAACATGTAACAATTGAATCGTTGTTGTCCTAATGCAATAAAAGAGAGCAGAGCGAGAGAGTGGATTTGTATCGGAATGAACAAGGGGGTTTTGCTTGCCTGTCACTTCTGAAGATAGTATAACTCTTCATCGGTGTCATCGAACTCATCGCCGGAACGTCGTCTACTCAGAGGGGACAAATACCGGCAAACAAGGAAAGACACAATCAATGCAATGCACAATATGATGCATGATCATGACATGGTAATATGAGTGTGTTGGCCTAATGCAACTACAACCAGATGGATTTAGGTCATTTTGCACCAAAGGTTCAATCCCAAACTCAAATTATGAATTTAAATAGTGCTGTCGTGGAAATATCACGTCAGATGTCCTCGTGAAAGGACTTAGTCGTGGAGCCATCGCGATGGGTTAGCTTAAAGGGGTTAAACCGGACAAAGGACACAAGGATTTTTATACTAGTTCGGCCCCTTCGATGAAGGTGAAAGCCTACGTCTAGTTGTGTTGGGATTATTGGGGTCTCGATGACCAGGGAGCTAAACAAGCTATGCATGGCTCTCGAGTTGTTGTTTCTTGTCCCTGAACCGCCGCCGGGTCGTCCCCTTATATACACGGGTTGACGCCCGGCCGGTTTACAGAGTCCCGAGGCCGGCTCATACAAGTGTCCAACTTGGTCTCTCCTTTCTTGACCTACAATACAAGTTATATGATTATGGCGGTTTACCACTATGGGCCCTAATCCGCCTTTGGGCTCCGGGCCTCTAAGCTTCATAGTAAAGCGCCATCTTCTGGGTCTTCATGGGCTTCAATATGGTTGAGCATGAATCGGCCCCTCCTGGGCGGTTTATACTCAGTAGTTATATTCCCAACATTAGGCCCCAGATTGATTTGAACCTGTTCATGTCAATCTTCAGTACTTAGAAAAAATCCTATGAACATCTTCCTTCATTTCTCGTAAACCGCCATGATGTCTTCTCTTATACACTTTGTTAAACCGCCGTGACGTCATCCTCTGGACATACCAACGGATCATCAGGACATCATCTATGCATAAATATATTAAAAAGATTCCCTTCATTAATGGTATCCCGAAGATCGAGGCGACAGCTGCGCCCCTTGCCGCTTTAGACTCCTCGATTCTCGCGCCTGTCTCTTATCTTCTTGCCTTGTTATAAATAAGCCCGAAGGGTCCTTCCATTTTCTCCCCTTTCTTCTCGTCTTCCTCCTCGCGACCCGAAGAGCCCAAGCGCCGCCGCCGCCGTCGACCTTCGAATCTTCACCGACCAAGGCCGCTGCATCACCCTGTTCGTACCAGAAACCCTGCAACACTCCTCCGCCGCTGAGTGGCCCTGGTAAGTTCTCTTTCCTGTAACCCTAGATCTGCATTAGGGCTTTGAGTTCATCTGTGTTCGTTGCCATTCATCAGCGCTTCGCCGCCCTCCTATTATCCTTTTTACTGAGTTTATACACGCCTGATAGCTTTGATCTGCGGCTAGATCCATAGTTTTAGTTCACCGTACCATAGCGTCTTGCTATTCCTGGACAGACTCCATCTGGACCTTCTCTGTTCCTCTTAGCGCCATTGTAGGGCTCAGGAAAGTTTTCTTTATTTAACCACGGTAGATCCAAAATTATACTGCCATATTGTGAAATCTGTTTCTGTAAACACTTCGTAGATTTTCAGCTCTGCCTCTTCTATTTAAGGGCGGTTTAACTTTTAGTGGTTGACAATCCGCCATATACCATTAGCCCTCACTTAAACCGCCATCTTGACTTGAATAGTAATTTCCAGTTTATCTCACATGTATGCTTTGATCAAATTCCCGGTTTAACACCGATTAGTGCACTTGAACCGTCAATCGTAAACCTGCCTTCATTTTTCCTTTACAGTTTGCTTTCCAAGATGACCAACCAATTATCTACTTGCAACTGGGTTCCGTCCTGGATCACGGAAACACAGATCAATGGATATGTTACCACTGGCGCTTTAGCCTCAAAAAGGGTCCTTCGCTGGCGAGTCCCTGGCCCTGAGTGCCCTCCTGAACCTCAAGATGGAGAGGTGATTGTATTTATGCAACACTTAGACCGGGGATTCAGCCCGCCTGGGTCAATGTTTTTCCGGGATGTCCTTGCGAGCCTTCAACTCCATCCACAAGATATTGGACCGAATTCCTTGTCTAATATATGCAATTTTCAAGTGTTCTATGAAGTTTACCTTCAAGAAGAACCATCTATGGAGCTTTTTCGGGATTTTTTCCATTTAAACCGCCGCACGGAGTTCTCTGATGGTCCCAACACGGAACTTGGTGGGGTATCAATCCAGAAGAGAAAATAAGTTGATTTTCCCCATGCAAAACACCACAGCCATCCCAAAGATTGGAACCAAACTTGGTTTTATTGCCAGAACACTGCCCCTGTTGGAGAAAATCCTTTGCCGGGTTATCACCCTCACCGGCTTAGCAATGGCCACCCATTACCTAAGCGATTAACTGCCAAAGAACGGCAAGCTTATGCACCTCAACTCGCCAAGCTCCGGGACCTTCTGGCCAATGGTTTGACTGGCATTGATCTCGTCCACTGCTGGGTTTCTTGGGGTATTCTTCTTTTAAGTCGCCGCCCTGGATTAATGCATGAATATACTGGCAACGTCAAGGATCCTCAACGATATCATGAAATAGCAATGACAGACAATGAAGATACTGAATCTATGAAGAAAATGCTTGACGAACCGATCGCCGCATGCAGCCAAATCGGGTTGCCACCTTTTTGCACCTCCAACAAACAGCCAGCGGTAAAGTTTAACTTAATGCTTACTGATCCGCCTCCGCTTTAGTAATGTGCTAATACTCCTTTGTTTAATTTCACAGGCCAACAACTCCTTCTAGAAGCGGAAAACTCAAGATAAACCGGTTAGGGCTCCTCGTGTGAAAAGCAAGGTCACAAAGAGAGCTGCCAAGAAGAAAACCGCCGAGTCTTCTGATCCACTAGAAGATGTTGACGAATCAGATCCAGAGGTAGAACTTGACTCGCTTGGTTCCTTTTTCATACACCTTATTGACAATGACTATTCCCAGGATGATACGGAGGCCAGCCGTGCGGACCATGTTGAGGTAATCTCTCTTTCCTCTGATTCAGATCTTGTGCCATCAAAGATTTCGCCGTGCAGTTTGGAAAGTAAAATACTCTCATCCTCTTGCTTATATGGATCCAAAATTTTCTTTGAAGACACAGCAATGTGAAGAGTGTCGCATAACCCGGCACAGTGGCCAGCAAATCACCTCCTCCAGTTTACCAGATACACCAACCCGGAAACATCGTCCAGAGGTTACTTGTTCTCCCAAAAAACTTTACCCTTTGAAGGGTTTCTACCGATATCCACTCAATCCGTCTGATCCGAATTACCAGGTGTCTTCCAATTCGTCTGGCGGTTCATCAACCACTCAGCTGCCTCCCCTTAAAACCGTCCCTGGGTAAGTATACTGCCCATATTTTTTCCTTCATAGTTCGGTTTACCGTGCTAATCTTTGTTTTGATATCACAGTGCCAAAGCCCGTATGAGCAAGAAGGCTAAAACCAGTGCCCCTATTGGTGAAGTTGAACCGGAAAGGGCCCCTGAGGGTACCGGTAGAAATACCGATGTTATGGATGATTCCGCCCCACAAGGCGAGAACACTAAAGCTAATCCGCTGGAAGCTGACCCGGCCACTCATATTGATCCATCGAGCCCTCATGCTACTCCTCCAAGCCCGGCTGCTGATCCGCCAAGCCCGGCTACTAATCCGCCAAGTCCAGCCAGGGGTACCGTCAATCTGCCAAGTCCACCAAAAGGTGATGATGATGATGTTGTTATTACCAGCACGGCTCACACCAGTCCTGGTAATCGGGTTGTCTTGGCCAAACATACTGCCAAGGAGGAATTCACTGCTATGGGCAAGGGGAAAGGGAAGACAGATTTATCCAACTTCGTCAACCTTAGCGCCGAGGAACTTCATTCCGGTTTTTTAAACCGTCTTTACACCAGCCGTGACTTTGAAGCCGGTTTGGTGAACCTGATGAAGGAACTTTATGAGGTAATCTTCCAGAACTCTTTGAAATTTACTCTTCTGTATATCTCTTCCATTGTAGCCCCCAAGGGCCGGGTTATCTTTTAAAGATAAACCGGGACTTCGATATAAAGAATACTTCAACTGAGTAGCCCCCAAGAGCCGGTTTGTCTCTTGAAGACAAACCGGGACTTTCTGTCCTTGTTAACTGTCTTTACTTATAATTGATCAATTGTGCGTTAGCCGCCAAGTGCCAAGTTTAATACCTGGATTGAGCCTTGGGACTTGAACATACTCACTTTTTTTTGTAAAAATCAATCCACATTAACCCCCAAGTGCCGAGTGCATAACTTGTCATGTGCTTGGGACTTTAATAACTTCATCTTCTGACTTTTCCAGACCGAGAAGGCTATCAAAGAATCTCAAATCACCGACCTCCAAGAAAACATCAAGTCCCAGCAAGAAGAGACCTCTAAAGCCAAAGAGGGGCTAAAGGATGTTTTGACAAGCATGGAGCAATTGAAAGATGGGTTCAAAAATGAACGCACCAACTGGGAAACTAAGAAGGCAGCTTTGTTGAAGCGGGCGGAAGACACCGAAGCAGCTCTTAAGCCGGTGGCGGAAGAGCTGACAGGGCTAAAACATCAAGTGGATGCGATGACTTCTGCTGTCTTTGGTAAGTACTTTGTCATAGCCGGTTTGACAATATCTTGAACTCTGTCGGTGTAACATTGAGTTCTTAAACCGTTGCAGGTAATCGCATTGCTCAGCTGGGCACAAATATGAAGATGAAATTGAAGGCATCGTACACTTTGATTGAACAATTATACACCGGTGCCCAACGGGTTATTTGTGCAGTCTCATACAACAAACCGGCACCAACCCTGATCAAGGACACACTAGCAAGATTATCCATGACACCGGCTCAGATAGAAGAGGTGAAGCGATCTGCTGCCAGGGCTGGCGCTTTACTGGAACTGACTCGTGCAAAAGCATGGATATCTGACTTGGATCCAGTAGATATCGCCAAGGGATTTCCGGATGAACAAGCAGACGGGTCAGCATTTGACAACGAAGCCCTCAAAGCCTTGACAAAGTAGATGCATCCGCTATCAAGTCAACTGGCTGCAGAGGCTAACTTGACTGTTCATTGGTCCTTTTATGATGAAAGGAACCAACGGGTTGATACGGCTGTGACAGAAGCGCAAAACCTTATCCCGCCAATCCGTAAGCACACTTACACCCCTGATGTTGCCCCGTCCAATCTGATAAGTGAAGAAGCTGTATTTCAGGCTCTAACCCAGATTGACTGGACCACCATTGACTTCCAACCTCTGGGTGGAGAGGAGGAGGTTGAACTGGCGCCTGATGATCCATCAACTTCACGTCGTCCAGGCAATGAGTCTTAATCCGGCCTTCGAGTTACTTTGACAGACTTTGTTGTGTAAAAACAATCAACATTTTGGGCCTCAAAGCGCCTTGTAATAGTCTAGTGCAAGCACTTTAATCTTCGGTACTGATACATAATTTTGGTTGATCCATCATGATATTTGTTGTGCTTGGTTACACTTTGATAATTTTCATGCGATTCTGATATCTGCATAAAAAGAATTGTCCTGGCGGTTTACCGTCGGACGGGTCATAATGCCCAAGATAAAGCCTGGCTAATAACCAAAGCGGAATAAATATGAAATAACTCATACCTGTGATATGAAATCACTTAGTTGGTTAACCAACTTTTATTGTAGTATGGGTGAAGACCCAAATCTTGAGCTTTTATAACTCGCACCATATAATGATGGCATGTAATAAGTCATGCCGGGTCACGATGAACACCAGATGATCAAAACTGGTGACACTCCAGTTTGATAATAAGGTCTGACAACTTTTAGTTGACAGCCAAGCCGGGTTAACAAACACCGGGTTAGTATGATGATTGAAGAGCCAGACCGGATCAAAAGATACCGGTTCAACATAAAATTCATCCAAAAAGAGAAACTTCTGACAAAAAAGCAAAATAAAACAGTGTAGTCGAGGCTTTTCGAGGGCTGCCAGGCCCAAATTCGAGGCTTTTCGTGGGCTTCCAGGCCGTTGAGTTAAACCATTTGACAAAGCCTTTTAAGATGGACCTCCAACTAACCAATCGTCATTTTAACTTTGACAAGTTCAGGGTCTTAATGAGAGTAACTGTCAAATGTTCGACGGGTCATGCCAGGATTACCTGGATAGGAGTGGCTTACTTGATGAAGGCAGGTTAACCCGGGGTTTTAGGTGAATACACCAGGCTTCCAAGCCGTGGGTCGATACCCGATTACAAGGGTCCTTTCAAACTCCGTGTTACTTTACACAAAGAGCCCCCAAGTAACTTTGTGAGCTGTTCTCATTGGGTGCCTATGTTTGAGCTGTGCATAGCATCCAGACTCTCTTTGGCCCCTTGGGTGTGAAGCTCCCAAGCTGTATTGTGGCATGATAGCCGGTTTAACAGGTAGTACTCCGCTTTGTCAGCTGAAGCCCCCATGTAACTAAAAAGATATTTGAGAAAAAACAACAGAGGCCCTGCTTAGAGCAAGGATGCCGGTTTATTATATTGATCATAATATATACATTGTCGAAATATGTACATAAGAGAAGCCTATGGCTCAAGTATAGTAAGGCCAAAGGAGAGCTATGTTCCACGGCCACCGGGTCTCCTCCTCAGAACTGCGTGAGTTGTCTCGAACGTCAATGAGGTAGTATGATCCATTGTGCAAATTCTTGCTGACCACAAAGGGCCCTTCCCAAGGTGGGGATAACTTGTGCATATTAGTCTGATCCTGGATGAGCCGGAGCACCAAGTCGCCTTCTTGAAAGGTTCTTGTCTTAACTTGGCGGCTGTGATAACGCCGCAGGTCTTGCTGATAAACCGCCGAACGAGCCAAATCCATGTCCCGTTTTACATCTAACAGGTCCAACGCCTCCTGGCGTGCTTGCTCATTGTCCGCTTCAACATAGTTGGCAACCGGGGCAAATCATGATGAATATCACTTGGAAGGACCGCCTCTGCCCCGTAAACCTTGAAGAAAGGTGTGTAACCCGTTGATGTGTTGGGGGTGGTGTTGATGCTCCATAACACAGAAGGCAATTCTTCTACCCAACAACCCAACGTCCGCTTTAAAGGAAAAATGAGCCGGGGCTTGATACCCTTCAAGATTTCTTGATTGGCTCTCTCTGCTTGACCATTGGACTGGGGGTGCACCACCGATGCTAAGTCAAGCCGGATGTGCTCTCTCTGACAGAAATCCTCCATCTCACCTTTAGAAAGGTCTGTGCCATTATCCTTGATGATGTTATGTGGAAAGCCAAAGCGGAAGATAATCTTTTTGAGAAATTGAACCGCCGTAGCCGCATCACACTTGCTGACAGGCTCCGCTTCAACCCATTTGGTGAATTTGTCAAGCGCCACTAGCAGGTGGGTCTTCTTATCCTTGGAGCGCTTAAAGGGCCCGACCATATCAAGCCCCCAAGTGGCAAATGGACAAGTGATAGGAATCATCCTTAATTCTTGAGCCGAAACATGAGCTCGGCATGAAAACTTCTGACAAGCATCACACCGCTTCACCAGATCCTCAGCATCAGCATGAGCTGTCAACCAGTAAAACCCATGACGAAAAGCTTTAGCAACCAAGGACTTTGAGCCGGCATGGTGAACACAATCCCCTTCATGAATTTCCCGCAGGATCTCTTGGCCTTCTTCAGGAGAAACACAACGCTCGAATACGCCTGAAACGCTACAGCGGTATAACTTGCCATTGTGAATAACCATGGACTTGGATCACCGGACTATCTGCCGGGCCAGAACTTCATCGCCTGGTAACTCGCGCCGGTTCATGTACGCCAAATACGGAACCGTCCAATCCGGAACAACATGTAAATCGGCCACTAATTGGGCCTCCGGATCAGGAACAGCCAAATCCTCCTCTGTAGGCAACTTAACAGACGGGTTATGCAAGATATCTAGAAAGGTGTTGGGAGGTACCGGTTTACACTGAGATCCCAGCCGGCTCAAAGCGTTTGCCGCTTCGTTTTTATGCCGATGAATATGCTCAACCTGATACCCTTTGAAGTGACCTGCCATAATATCCACCTCGTGTTTGTAAGCCGCCATGAGTGGATCCTTAGAATCCCAAGTGCCAGAAACTTGCTGGGCCACCAGATCAGAGTCTCCAAAGCATCGTACCCGGCTTAAATTCATCTCCTTGGCCACACGGATCCCATGGAGTAAAGCCTCGTGCTCAGCTGCATTGTTAGTACAGGGGAACATTAAATGGAGAACATAACGAATTTTATCACCTTGAGGGGAAGTAAGGACAACTCCAGGCCCCGAGCCCTCCAATTGCCTGGATCCATCAAAGTGTATAGTCTAGTATGTATTATCCGGTTTGTCTTCTGGTGCTTGTAACTCGGTCCAATCATTGATGAAGTCAACAAGTGCTTGAGATTTGATGGCTGTTCGAGGCATATACTTCAACCCATGTGGACCAAGCTCAATCGTCCACTTTGCAACCCGGCCAGTTGCCTCCCTGTTCTGGATTATATCACCCAAAGGAGCTGAACTGACAACTGTGATGGGATGGCCTTGAAAGTACTATTTGAGTTTCCGACTTGCCATAAAAACCCCGTAAACCAGCTTCTTCCAATGCGGATATCGCTGCTTTGACTCGATAAGCACTTCGCTAATGTAGTAAACCGGTCGTTGAACCGGATATTCCTTACCAGCCTCCTTGCGTTCCACCACAATCGCCACACTGACAGCACGGGCATTAGCAGCCACGTACAATAACAAGGGCTCTTTATCAACCGGAGCAGCAAGGACTGGTGGTTCAACCAATTGCCGCTTTAAGTCTTCAAACGCCGCATTAGCCGCATCACTCCAGACAAAGGTGTCTGTTTTTTTTCAACATCTGATATAAAGGGATTGCCTTCTCTCCGAAGCGGCTAATAAACCGGCTTAGGGCTGCAATTTGACCTACCAGACGCTGAATATCATTAATGCACACCGGTTTAGCCAAAGATGTAATCGCTTTGATCTTCTCCGGATTAGCCTCAATGCCTCTGTTGGACACCAGGAAACCTAGAAGCTTGCCTGCCGGAACACCGAAAACACACTTGTCCGGATTGAGCATCATCTTGTAAACACGCAAATTGTCAAAGGTCTCCTTGAGATCATCTATTAATGTCTCCTTCTTCCTGGACTTTACCACAATGTCATCAACATAGGCATGAACATTGCGCCCAATCTGAGTATGAAGACAATTTTGCACACAGCGCTGATAAGTTGCCTGGGCACTCTTGAGCCCAAAGGGCATAGAAACATAGCAGAAGGATCCAAAGGGAGTGATGAAGGCGGTCTTCTCCTGGTCCTTAACTGCCATTTTGATCTGATGATAGCCTGAATAAGCATCCAAGAAACTCAAATGCTCACAACTCGCCGTCGCATCAATGATCTGATCAATACGCCGGAGAGCAAAAGGATCGGCCGGGCAAGCTTTTTTCAAATCTGTGTAGTCCACACACATGCTCCAAGTGCCGTTTTTTCTTATGAACAAGCACCGGATTAGCCAACCACTCAGGGTGAAACACTTCAACGATAAACCCAGCAGCCAACAGCCGGGCTACCTCCTCACCAATTGCCTTGCGTCTCTCCTCGTTAAAGCAGCGAAGAAACTGCTTGACCGGTTTAAACTTGGGATCAATATTGAGAGTGTGCTCAGCGAGTTCCCTCAGTACACCTGGCATGTCAGAAGGCTTCCATGGAAAAATGTCCCGGTTCTCACGGATGAACTCGGTGAGCGCGCTTTCATATTTCCTATCCAGATTTGTGTTGATGCTAAACTGTTTAGATGAATCGCCAGGAACAAAGTCAACAAGTTTAGTCTCATCAGCCGGTTTGAAATGCAGGCTTGGTTCATGCTCAGTGGTGGGCTTGTTCAGAGGGGTCATGTCTGCCAGATCAACATTGTCCCTATAGTGTTTCAACTCCTCTGTAGCACAAACCGACTCAGCATAGGCCGCATCACCTTTCTCGCAATCCAGAGCGATCTTATGACTTCCGTGAACTGTGATGGTCCCCTTGTGACCTGGCATCTTGAGCTGCAAATAAATATAACAGGGCCTTGCCATGAACTTTGCATAAGCCGGCCGTCCAAACAGTGCGTGATACGGGCTCTGGATCCTCACCACTTCAAAGGTCAATGTTTCAGAGCGGCAGTCATGCTCATCACCAAACACAACCTCCAAAGCGATCTTGCCAATAGGATATGCCGATTTACCTGGTACCACACCATGGAAAACAGTGTTTGACGGTTTAAGACTCTTGTCTGTCAACCCCATGCGACGGAAGGTCTCATAATACAGAATGTTGATACTGCTCCCTCCATCCATAAGCACCTTGGTGAACTTATAACCTCCCACCTGAGGTGCCATCACTAAAGCCAGGTGACCCGGATTGTCAGCCCAGGGCGGATGATCCTCTCTGCTCCACACAATGGGTTGCTCGGACCACCGCAAGTAACGTGGTACTGCTGGTTCAACAGTATTAACTGCCCTCTTGTGAAGCTTCTGATCACGCTTGCACAAACTAGTGGTGAATACATGATACTGCCCACCATTCAACTGCTTTGTGTGACTTTGATAACCCGACTGCTGCTAATTTCCTTGATCATTCTGTTGGCTATTACCACCTTGGTTGTTCTGGTTGCCCTGATTATTCTAAAATCTGGAGTTTGAACCGCCGCCACCCTGAAAACCTGGAACTGAACCGCCTGATGGACCCTGATCATACCGGAAAAGATCAGAGTTTTTGAACTCCTTCATAATGTGATAATCTTTCCAAAGATGTGTTGCTGGAACCTCTTTGGTCCCATGCTTTGGGCAGGGCTGGTTTAACAAACGCTCCAGATTCATTCCGCCACCACGTTGGGGCGGTTTACCCTTATGACGCTGCACATTAGCGTTAGCCACAAAATCTGAATTATCTGCTTTGCACTTACCATTATTCCCATGGCCTCCTTGGTTGTGCTACTGTCCCTTTGCACTGCCGTTCTTCTTTCCCTTCTCCGGTTTCTACTCATCAGAATCGGGATCCTTGGTATTATCAGAATCGACATATTTGACCAAGGCGGCCATGAGGGTGCCCATATCATTGTAGTGGCACTTGAGTCATCCCAACTTCATCTTCAGTGACTTAAACCGGCAATTACGTTCCAGTGTAATGATTGCTTGGCCAGCATTAATCCGCTCTGATGAATGCAAAACTTCTGAAACTCGGCGCACCCAATGAGTTTTTGACTCGTTCTCCCCTTGAACACAGGCATCCAGATCCACAATGGACATAGGTTGTTTACATGTGTCTTTGAAATTGGCTATAAACCGGGCCTTCAACTGGTCCCATGACTCGATGGAGTTAGCTGGTAAGTTCTTCAACAATGTACCGGTTGTTCCCTCCAACATCATTGTGAATTACTTTGCACAAGACGCTTCATCCATGTCTAGCATCTCCATTGCCATCTCATAACTTTCCACCCATGCCTCGGGCGGTTGATCAACGGTGTAATTAGGCACCTTACGTGAACCCTTGAAATCTTTAGGCAGCAGCACATTACGGAGAGCCGGAATGAGACACGGTACTCCCCAGGAACTAAAGGCAAGCCCGGTGCCTCGGTCTACTGAGGCTGCTGGCTGAACCGGGGCGGGTTGATGACGACCCGTATACTGTGCTGCTAAAGCAGCCTCCCTTCGTGCTCTGCCATTATCTACCACATCCTGAGCGTTCCCCTCACCATGCACCGGATTTGGTCCTTGAGGGACAATACGGCACCGCGCACTGCTGGACACCTCCAGTTCATCTATATGCCTGCTATAGCTTTTGCTCGGACGTGGAGTCGAGTGAATCATGTCTCGGCTATACGAGTAAGCTTGTTGCTGTGTCATAGCCTTTTGAAGAAGATCCCTGGCCCACCGTGTCTCAACCGCCGCTAGCAATTCACCTTCTATCGGAATAGCTGCCAGCCGGGATGCTGCTGCTATCATATTGTCCAAAGGGTGGAGAAGTGACCCGGCGGGGGTGTGGTATACCGTGGTGGGTTGTCCGTTCGTCGAGGTGGACCCATCACCTGAGGTTGATCTGGCGCTCCGGTCCTTGGCACAATAGTCCGGTTCACTGCTGCCGGATTGGTAGTCCCTGCTCCTGGTGTATCAAAGAGATTCATCGCATTGTAATCCGCCAGCAAGAGAGATTGATGTGTCCTTCTGAATACTTGATTTGAAGTGTTCTAATCCATCAAAATTCGATAATTCTCGGCTTGAATCCTCTGCGCCTGGGCATCTAAAGCGGCCCTTTCTTCAGCCATTCTAGCGTCCTCAGCTGCCAGGTCCTCCTGAGCCTGTGTTATCTGATCCTTTAGCTTCGCCACGTCCGCATTGTGCTGATCCTGCGTCGCTGGGGTAACTGCCGTGGTCAACAAGGTCGCCCAGGCATCCATCAAACCGGAGAGAACTTGAGCCGGCCGGCGCGCGGAGCCTCCTGCCCTGCTACTGGTCCAGATGCCATTGCAGTAGAATTTTGCAAAGTTGGCTGCGTTCTGGCCATGAAGATTCCGACTCGGTTCGGAGGTTCAAGAAATTCCGGAATACTGGTGTCATTGGAATACCCTTTGAACACACCGTGATGAACTTGGTACAGGGATTCGGTTTCACCAGCATATGATTCGCCATCGAAATAAGTAACCGTCTCACCTTCAGACACCGGTTCAGATCCGATCCCGTGGACACATCCCATGAACGCATGCTTCATGGCAGGCTGAATCCGAGCGGGGCTTGCACGCTGTGCCGTCTCGATGAGGTCGGTGCAGATGTCCGGCTCAGGGCCCGGTTCGCTGATCTTGCCAATGAAAACGTGAATTCAACCAAAGGGGACCCAATACCCGTACTCAATTGAGCCGGCCTCGGGGCCCCATCCTGCATCGTCGATGTAGAGCTTGCCGCGACGACTCTTGGTCATCCGGCCAACCGCGTACCCTTTGAGTCCTTCAAAGTTTCCCTTCAAGAACTCGAAACCATCATGCGATAGCCCCATGGTGGGCGCCAACTGTCGTGGAAATATCACGTTAGATGTCCTCGTGAAAGTACTTAGTCATGGAGCCATCGCGACGGGTTAGCTTAAAGGGGTTAAACCGGACAAAGGACACGAGGATTTTTATACTAGTTCGGCCCCTTCGATGAAGGTGAAAGCCTACGTCTAGTTGTGTTGGGATTATTGGGGTCTCGATGACCAGGGAGCTAAACAAGCTATGCATGGCTCTCAAGTGTTGTTTCTTGTCCCTGAACCACCGCCCGGTCGTCCCCTTATATACACGGGTTGATGCCAGGCCGGTTTACAGAGTCCCGAGGCCGGCTCATACAAGTGTCCGGCTCGGTCTCTCCTTTCCTGACCTACAATACAAGTTATATGATTATGGCAGTTTACCACTATGGGCCCTACCGCCTTTGGGCTCCGGGCCTCTAAGCTTCATAGTAAACTGCCATCTTCTGGGTCTTCATGGGCTTCAATATGGTTGAGCGTGAACCGGCCCCTCCTGGGCGGTTTATACTCAGTAGTTATATCTCCAACAAGTGCCTTATCATATTTTGCACTAAAAAGCAAGGTTAAGTTGTTTTAAAATGCATGAAACCAATATAGATGGATAGATTGGATTTTTCTGATCATTTTTCATATATAACTTATTTCATTTGGAGTTACAGTTGAATTTCTATGATTTTTCAAAGTTTGCAACATTTTCTGAAATTTCCAAATCATTTTTGAATTAGAAAAATTCCAGAAAATGCTTACCGCATCAGCATGACATCAGACTGACATCAGCAGGTCAGCTGACCGGGTCCAGGTCAAACCTGACGTGCGGGGTCCACATGTCAGTGGCACAGAGCTGGCTAGTGTCACAGACAGGTGGGCCTAGTTAACAGCCACGTCAGCACGGTCAACTCTGGCGTGTGGGTCCTGCCGGATTTAACACTAATCTAAACAGAAACAAAATAGGGGTTAATTAGGACATGGGCCCATGTGTCAGTGAGAATGTGGGTTAGTTAGTGGCCTCATTAGCCGCTAATGACGATGCCACGTCAGCATGGCCGGGGTTAGGCCGCCGGCGACCTTCCGGCGCGGCGGAATCCACTCGGGACGGCGCAACAGGGGGCGGCTGGGCGAGCGAAGGGCATCGGGAGGAGGCCCTCACTCGCGCGCATCCAACGGTGGCCGTGGGGATGCCAGGGACCGCATGTAGCGGCGGCGGCGGCGAGCATATGCGGCGGCGGAGCTTCGGCGCCCGTGCAACTATGGCCTAGAGGACGCGGAGAGGCCGGGGAAGAGGAGGAGTCGAAGCGGGCGCTCACAGGGAGGCGGCAGGGTAGCTTAGGGGCTCGAGGACGCGTCGGAGATGGCGAATCGCTCGGTGAAGTCCAGCGAGCAGTTGCGGCGGTGACGAGTGATACGTCCATTTTGCATCATGCTTTTATGTCAATATTTATTGCATTATGGGTTGTTATTACACATTTTATCTCATTACTTATGGCTATTCTCTCTTATTTTACAAGGTTTACCATGAAGAGGGGGAATGCCGGCAGCTGGAATTCTGGCTGGAAAAGGAGCAAACGTTGGAAACCTATTATGCACAACCCCAAAAGTCCTGAAACTCCACGAAAAAACTTTTTGGAATTATTAAGAATTTCTGAGCGAAATAAATACACCAGGGGGCCCACACCCTGTCCAGGAGACAGGGGGCGCCCCCCTATAGGGCGCGCCCCCTATCTCCTGGGCCCCCTGGTGGGCCTCCGGTGTCCATCTTCTGCTATATCATCGCTTTTACCGTAGAAAAAATCGTGGGCAAGCTTACGGGACGAAACTCCGCCGCCACGAGGCGGAACCTTGGCGGAACCAATCTAGGGCTCTGGCAGAGCTGTTCTTCCGGGGACACTTCCCTCCGGGAGGGGGAAATCATCACCAACATCATCACCAACGATCCTCTCATCGGGTGGGGGTCAATCTTCATCAACATCTTCACCAGCACCATCTCCTCTCAAACCCTAGTTCATCTCTTGTATCCAAAACCACAAATTGGTACCTGTGGGTTGCTGGTAGTGTTGATTACTCCTTGTAGTTGATACTTATTGGTTTACTTGGTGGAAGATCATATGTTCAGATCCTTAATGCATATTATTACACGTCTGATTATGAACATGAATGTGCTTTGTGAGTAGTTACGTTTGTTCCTGAGGACATGGGTGAAGTCTTGCTATTAGTAGTCATGTGAACTTGGTATTCGTTCGATATTTTGATGAGATGTATGTTGTCTTCTCCTCTAGTGGTGTCATGTGAACGTCGACTACGTGACAGTTCACCATTATTGGGCCTAGAGGAGGGCATAGGGAAGTAATAAGTAGATGATGGGTTGCTAGAGTGATAGAAGCTTAAACCTTAGTTTATGCGTTGCTTTGTTAATGTTGTGGTTAGGTTTACCTTAATACTTCTTTTGTAGTTGCGGACGCTTGCAATAGGGGTTAATCATAAGTGGGATGCTTGTCCAAGTAAGGGCAGTACCCAAGCACCGGTCCACCCACATATCAAATTATCAAGGTACCGAACACGAATCATATGAGCTGATGAAAACTAGCTTGACGATAATTCCCATCTGTCCTCGGGAGCTCCTTTATCATTATTAGAAATTGTCCAGGCTTATTGAGGGAGTTCCGGATTAGGGGGTGTCCAGATAGCCGAACTACCATCATCGGTCGGACTCCAAGACTATGAAGATACAAGATTGAAGACTTCGTCCCGTGTCTGGATGGGACTTTCCTTGGCGTGGAAGGCAAGCTTGGCGATACGGATATGTAGATCTCCTACCATTGTAACCGACTCTGTGTAACCCTAGCCCTCTCCGGTGTCTATATAAACCGGATGGCTTTAGTCCATAGGACGAACAACAATCATACCATAGGCTAGCTTCTAGGGTTTAGCCTCCTTGATCTCGTGGTAGATCTACTCTTGTAACCCACATCATCAATATTAATCAAGCAGGACGTAGGGCTTTACCTCCATCAAGAGGGCCCGAACCTGGGTAAAAACATCGTGTCCCTCGTCTCCTGTTACCATCTGCCTAGACGCACAGTTCGGGACCCCCTACCCGAGATCCGTCGGTTTTGACGCCGACATTGGTGCTTTCATTGAGAGTTCCTCTGTGCCGTCACCCATAGGCTCGATGGCTTCTTCGATCATCAACGACGATGCAGTCCAGGGTGAGACCTTCCTCCCCGGACAGATCTTCGTATTCGGCGACTTCGCACTGCGGGCCAATTCGGTTGGCCATCTAGAGCAGATCGAAGGCTACCTTCCTGGCTGTTAGGTCAGATTTGGAAGTTTGAACTTCATGGCTAACATCCGCGGGGAATTGATCCTCGGTGGATTCGAGCCACAGCCGAGCGTGCCGTACTGTCACGATGGGCATGATTTAGCTCTGCAGCCGGACAGTACCCTGGAGGCCGCACTCGGGCCCGCTCCGATCTTCGACCGGAGCCGGCTGCGCAGACCGAGGATGGATGGCTAGACACCGCCTCGGGGGCTGCAACCTCTACGGCGATAGAGCCGAACACCGATCTTGTCCCCCATAAAGCTCGTGACTCCAAGGTGCCGGACTCCTCGCCGGACTCCGAACCTCCCGCGCCCCCTCCGGTCGAACCCAATTGGGCGCCGATCATGGAGTTCACCACGATGGACATCTTTCGACACTCACCTTCTGGCGACATCTTGAGTTCGCTAAAGTACCTCTCGTTATCAGGAGAGCCCTGGCCGGATTGCGGTCAGGACGGTTGGGATGCGGACGACAAAGAAATTCAAAGCCCACCCACCACCCACTTGATAGCCACTGTCGACGATCTAACCGACATGCTGGACTACGACTCCGGGGACATCGACGGTATGGACGACGATGCTGGAGACGACCAAGAACCAGCGCCCACTGGGCACTGGCAAGACGCCCCAACTCACAACGCATACATGGTGGGTACACCAAACGGAAGCGATAATGAGGAAAAATGGGACGTGGGGAAGGACAACTCCCCCAACAAACAAACAAAACGGTGACGCAAGCGCCGCCCGAGGACCGGCCTCGATAAAAATGGGACCCATATGGACCCAGCCTTAGAGCACGGCGAAGCAATGGACGACGCACGTGCCACCAAGCAACCATCCCGACACGATGAACCGGACAGGCAACCCATCCCTGGCGAAGATGATCTCACATCACCAAAGCACATAAATCTTCATAAAAGGCTCGTCGCCACGGCAAGAAGCTTAAAGAAGCAAAAGCGGAAGCTCAAAAGAGCAGAGGACGCACTCAGAATGAGATGGAGCAAAGTACTCAACAGCGCAGATAAACATGGCGCCAGTCGCCAGACAAAGAGCTACCCGAAGCGCAAGTTGTTGCCCGAATTTGACGAGGAGGCCTTAGAGCCCCTGCTGCCAAAAAAGAAAGAAGCCTCCTGGCCGGATAGACGACCAGATGACAGGCCAAGAGCAACAAGGGGCGCCGCACACAAACCAGCACACGATCAGCATAAAAATCCTCGGAAGAAGGACGATCTAGTCAGATCTATTTATGGGCCAAAAAAGAAGACTCCAAGAAGCAACACAACCCGCATAGCATTTGAAGACAACGGCACACCCAAATACAGGGGCGCCGCACACCCTCTATGTTTTATGGACGAGGTACTGGATCATGGATTTCCAGCGGGGTTCAAACCCGTAAACATAGAGGCATATGACGGAACGACAGACCCCGGAGTCTGGATTGAGGATTATATCCTACACATACATATGGCCAGAGGAGACGATCTCCATGCGATAAAATACCTGCCCCTCAAGCTCAAAGGGCCAGCTCGGCATTGGCTTAAAAGCCTCCCAGAAAACACCATTGGAAGTTGGGAAGAGCTTGAAGACGTGTTTCGAACAAATTTTCAAGGGACTTATGTCCGTCCTCCAGATGCAGATGATTTAAGTGACATAACTCAACAGCCCGGAGAGTCAGCACGCAAATTCTGGAACAGGTTCCTCACTAAAAAGAACCAAATAGTCGACTGTCCGGACGCTGAAGCCTTAGCAGCTGTCGGTGTCAAAACCGGCGGATCTCGGGTAGGGGGTCCCGAACTGTGCGTCTAGGCGGATGGTAACAGGAGACGAGGGACACGATGTTTTTACCCAGGTTCGGGCCCTCTTGACGGAGGTAAAACCCTACGTCCTGCTTGATTAATATTGATGATGTGGGTTACAAGAGTAGATCTACCACGAGATCAAGGAGGCTAAACCCTAGAAGCTAGCCTATGGTATGATTGTTGTTCGTCCTACGGACTAAAACCCTCCGGTTTATATAGACACCGGAGAGGGCTAGGGTTACACAGAGTCGGTCACAATGGTAGGAGATCTACATATCCATATTGCCAAGCTTGCCTTCCACGCCAAGGAAAGTCCCATCCGAACACGGGACGAAGTCTTCAATATTGTATCTTCATAGTCTTGGAGTCCGCCAATGATGATAGTTCGGCTATCCGGACACCCCCTAATCCAGGACTCCCTCACCGGTGCACTCTCCGATCAATGAGTTAGGATTGTGTCAATCCCTCACTCTTTTGATCATATCGTCTTGCCTCAAAAGCAGGATTCTTCTCGAGCTTAGTAACATATCAGTGGTTTGTGATTTTATGAATATTCTCTTGGAAGTATCACCAGGTTGTCCCCTGACTTTTATGTTGAGCTCGTGATCAAGTTGGTTTTCCTATTAACCATGCATTCTCCAAGAACCTGTGTTGGATACCCCTGAGCTAGTTGGTTAAGCTAAACAACAACTTGGAGAGTTGGAGGATGAAAGCTTGTCCGACTTAGTTCGTTTAAAGTGATATCTTGTGTGTGTGTGTTGAAGAAAGATGATATCTTCATCGATTGATCCTCGTGATCAATTGTCGGCGCTATTGTCTTAGCCAAATCTTTGATTTGAGTATGGGCTAACGTCAAATCAAATCAGAACCAACGATATGATTGTTGTTCGTCCTATGGACTAAAGCCAGCTTGCCTTCCACGCCAAGGAAAGTCCCATCCGGACACGGGACGAAGTCTTCAATCTTGTATCTTCATAGTCTTGGAGTCCGGCTGATGATGGTAGTTCGGCTATCCGGACACCCCCTAGTCCGGGACTCCCTCAGTAGCCCCTGAACCAGGCTTCAATGACGACGAGTCCGGCGCGCATATTGTCTTCGGCATTGCAAGACGGGTTCCTCCTCCGAATAATTTATAGAAGATTGTGAACACCAGGATAGTGTCCGGCTCTGCAAAAATAAATTCCACATACCACCGTAGAGAGTATAATATTACACAAGATCAATCTGCTGACGTATTCTGTGGCATAACGTCACACCACTTCCAAGCCTTTACTCGAATCGTTTTTATTGTTCCACCTCAGCGCGTTTAGCGAGGCGGTTTCCTTGGCACGTCTTGTCGAAGCAGAGATCGTGTTCCCCTTATTCCGGGATTCCCATCAATACGGACGTGGGTAACCCAACCGCGCCCGTTGCCACGCCCCCTCCATCGAAGGCGGGTTTCAAACGGTCACGGGGACGGCTCTTGGTATTCTTCCTCTTTATAATGAGACCAAGGCCCGTTCTTTTTATTCAATCCTCTATCGAATCCGCCCCTCTCCCTGAGTTCCAACACCCAGGGCTCCGAATTCAGGTACCTTCGATCCTCGACCATGTCCGGTCCTGATCTACGAGGCCGGTGGATGCCCTCCTCCGTCACGGAGGAGGACGTGCTAAAGCTGAGAGATGCCAGGTATTTAACCTACGAGATTTCGCATAGGCTGCCTGCCCGAGGGCAAGTTATCCCAACTCCCGAGCCTGGCGAGATCGTCGTGTTCATGTCTCACTTCCGTCAGGGTTTAGGCTTCCCGACGGATCCCTTCGTGCAGGGGCTCATGTTTTACTATGGGCTGGAATTCCACGACCTGGCTCCGGAGTCCATCCTCCATATCTCATCATTCATTGTCGTCTGTGAAGCGTTCCTCCGCACTACCCCTCACTTCGGCTCAAAACCTTCAACGTGGAGCCGAAGATGATTGAGGGGCGTCAGGCAGAGTGCGGCGGGGCGGTTATAAGCAAGAGGGCCGAAGCTCCATGGCCCAAGGGCTCTTTCCAAGAGGAGCTCGGCTTGTGGCAACAGGAGTGGTTTTATATCACCGCTCCCCGGGGCAGCAGGCAGAAGCCGCCTCCCGTCTTTCGCTCGGGCCCTCCACAGCAGCTGACGTCATGGGTCAACAAGGGGCGTGACTGGGGGCCGCCCAAAGACGTCCCCCTGTTGCAGGACTGGATTCGAGGCCTCCAAGAAAGGGAGATCAATCTGGTCGCAGTGGTGCAGGTCATGTTGATCCGGCGCCTACTGCCCTACAAACGTCGCCTCCTCCGCCTGTGGGAATTTAATCCGGAGGGGCCGCGAGCTCTTCAACACTTCATGGGTTTGACTCCCATGGAGATGTATAAACTGTTCTTCGGATCGCTAGAGACGCATCCGGAATTGACCGAGGACGCTGGCCTAAGCTGCAATCGCCCGGATACTCAAGTAAGTAGCCCTGTGTCCGGACACACCATCCATTTACTTATCGTGAGCCTGCCTTTTAACCAGCTATCCCTGGACAGGAGTGGATAGCGCAAGCAAAACTGATACGGTGTCCGGCCCCCCTCCCTGAGACCACGCAGGATCCCGTGTTAATCAAAATGTTGGAGGTTGCACCTTCGAATGAGGGCGAAGGGGGGCACGGGGAAACTGTCACCTCTGCCAAGGAGGCGTTTAGTAAGGGAGGAATCGAGAGTCCCTCCTTCCAGGGGGAGAAGAGGAACGCTTCCGAAGACCTGGAGGCCAAGGCCTCAAAGCGGGGAAAGAAATCTGTACCGGAAGGTCCTGCGCCGGGAAGCGCCCCGGCGATACTGTCTCCTCGGAGGAATCAGCCCTCTAATGAGCAGTAAGTGAAAAAGGGGGATTTTATAATTATCAGACACCCCTGCTTAATGTCTAAAGGTAACTAAGTTTTTACCTTGTAGTTCGGATCCCAGCCCATCTCAGCACAGCTCATCTTCGGGAGACCTTCGTCCGGAGATGATGGAAAGTGAAACGCCTTCATCTGCCGCCCCATCGTGCGGGGCGGACGACCCTGAGGTGTCGTCGCGGAGGGTCTCCCCGAATCCGGCGGGACCGGAGAGTTCGGCGCCCATTAAAGTACGGTCGGTGGAGCTGCAGGATTTGCTTAAGAGGGCGTCCATCTCAGAAGATCACCACACATTAATGGGTGATGTGATTGAGAGGATCTCGTCCGCCGAAACCGGGTTGTATGAGGCCGTCGGAAGTTTACTGGCGGGATTTGAGGTATGCAAAAAATGACATACCTGTTGACAGTTTTGCACATGAAGTGCGCCCTGTATAGATAGTAGCCCCTGAGACTTGGTATGCTGTCGAAAGCGACAGCGTGCCGAGGATCATAATCTCAGTTATAAAATGTCACCTTTCCTGTGCAGGTGGCTGATCGTTCGGTGGCTAGCCGGACTGATGGATTTGCCAAGCTGAAGAGACAGCTCGACATTGCGGGTGCGGACATCTCACTGGTAAATAAATGACTTGATGAGTCGCAAGGTATGTGGTTGCTCCGCAGTCACACAGTAAGGGAGCTGACGCCCATTCCTTACAATTTATATGCTTGATGCAGATGGTGCTGCTGCTGTGGAGGACCTTCGAGCAGAACTTGCTCGGGTCAAGGAGCAAGCCAGGAAGAGCGAGGTGGCTGCCTCGAAGGCAGTGGAAGAGCTAGAAGCCGAGAAGGCTGCTCACTGCCGAAGCAGGGAGGAGATGGCGAAATGGCCGCAAAATTAAAAGTTGCTACTGACCGCCAGGAAGTTCTTGAAAGAGAACACCAAGCGGAGCAAGAGGACCTGAAAAAGGCCGATGTCGAAGCCAAGGATGCCCGTAGTGCGATGCGGGCTATGAAGGAGGAACTGCGTCAGGTCGGAGACATTGTGGCTAGAAAGCCCTTTATGCTGCATAGGAAGTTCACGGATCCGAAGTATGCTCAGCTGGGCCGATTGTACGGTGCAGAGGATCCTTATCTGTACTTGGCGGCGAGTGCGGCTGACGCAGTCGTGCACTTTCGAAGCCAGGAGGATCATGAAATGGAAGAGATTTTCTGGTCTCAATTCCATAGTCCGGAGCGTCCACTTCCGTTGAGTGATCGGCTGGTTGAGTGGGCTGAGCTGAATAGATTGTCTGGACTGGCCATGACGGATGTGGTAACTCATCTATGGCCGAAAAGGCCCAAGCCGAAGAGTTATTTTGGCTTGTTGCAGCAATTCCTTGGGGCAGTGCCGCATATTAAGGCGATGAAGCGGTCGGCATGCATAGAAGGTGCGCGGATGGCTCTCGCCCGTGGTAAAACATACTGGGCGGAGATGGATGCCACCGCTGTTGCATCCCGGGGTTCAGACAAAAGCCGATTTCCCACCGAGCATTACTTTGAGGAAGTTCTGCATGGCGCTCGTATAATAGAGTCGCAGTGCTCGAAAGATGTTATGTTTGAATGACATGTATGATTTCTAATATCATGTTTATAATGCAATGACTTTTTATACTTGTGTGTTCAAGTATTGAACTATCTCCTGTGCGGCCGTATATGTATGTATAATCTGAAAGATGGCAGTCTTTGGCTTCGGCCCCACGCACATGGTGCGGGGGTGTTTGCAAAAAGAAAAACGCTTTTTCACACTTAATCCAACGTCTTGGTCCTTTTAAGGAGGTGATAGCATAGCAAACTAGGCAACCGGACTATAATGCTTTATCACTTTCACTTAGCCATAGGAGCTCGAATGTGGGGCTACTATATAGCCCCTGATGGCACCGCGCTTCTCCGAACTTGGGGCGCGTATGTGCTTGACCGGGAAGCGGTCCTTCGTCAAAGCGGAGGAATTCTAAACATTCCAATGGTCGATCGAGTGGTTGACCAGTCTCTCGCTATATCATGACAGTCAGTTTTCGGCTTTCTCTACTGAGGTGCTCTCCCGGCCGAACCGGGGCACAATCGCAGTAGTTCTCCTGGTGCTGCGTTAGCCGATGATACGGAACGTAAGGCAGCAAAACACAGGAGCCGGGCAAACCCAACATTTGACCAAAGACATGATTCGGAGCTGATGCATATAAGGCCTAACTCGAGACGCCGAACACTCCCTGAGGTGTTCGGTCTTTATGATATCGGGCAGAATAAAAGCCCTAAGCCCCTAGTGTCCAGGTACAGGCGGGAACTTCTAACGCGGCCGATGCCAAAACGCCAGCCTCCTCCTCGGCTCTGGTAAGAAACCAGGGGATGTCTATCAACAAGAGACAGTGAGAAAGGTTTACGCGGGGTCTTAATCCGAAAAGAATCCTTGCAACGGGTCCCTACTGCACGTCTGCGCCTGTGTCTCCGTTGTGCTGTATTCTGGACAGGTGTAGCACATGCTTCATCTGTAATAGAGAAGGACTTAGTTTCTAAGAAATATCGTGCAAAAAGTGTATCAAAATAAAGTATAATTTGGAAGATGAAGAAAGTTGAGCTTTATTAGCTTTCATCATTTATGCGTGTGGCCACCTAAAAAAAGGGGTATGCGGCTGGGAAGCCCCTTGTTAAGTTACGCTGGACTCGTCTAACCATGTCCGAGGTCTAAATGACCTGTTTTTAGGGGCTTTGACCTGCAAGGTCGGAATAATGTGTGGCTGTCTAGGCAACCGCACATTCTCCATGGTCGAGAGACACCTGGAGTCTTAAGAATATGCCACGTGGACCAGGCATTTTTAAGCATAAGAAACGCGTAATGTGGTATTGGATTGAAGAGGGCGAAAGCTGCACGCCCCAGTAGTGCTTAAGGGCTACTGCTAAATGGGGCGATGGAGGGTGAGGTTTTCGCGACGGAGGTTGTCGGATGAACCGAACACGACCCCTAGTGGTACAGAGCCTGTAAGATTGGCTGAAAAGGCCTGGCGTCACTCCTTTGAAGGAAGTGCCTGCTATGGCGAATTTTGGTGGGTTCTATCCCTAGTCTGCGGACGGTGTCCTGGTATAGCAGGGGCCACGCTGCGTGTTATCACGTGAAGTGAGTTCACTGTTTTGACTTCTAATGGGAAAGTCTTTTGGTTTCCGGAGCGCTGCTTTTGGGTTTCGTCACTTTCACTTGGTGTGTCGAGCCCTTTGTGTTCGGCGTTAAGTCGGCCGGACTGCTTGAAGACCCAACAATCTCTGTGGGTATGGTTTGCAGGCTTCCCGGAGGTACCGTTTATTTGACACAGTCTATCCAGAATCTTGCTGAGGTTGGATAGCTCGTCACTGTTATCCTTTAAGGGCAGTGTTTTGTTGTTCGGCCGAGAGCTTTTGAATCCGGCGTTGACCGCCGTACTATTTGGGCCATTCTCCTTGTTCCGGTGCTGATCTTTTTTGCGTCGTGATTTCCCATTTCCATCCCTGATTTCGGATGTACTCGGGTCGCTGGTGCTGCATCTAGCCAACCAGCTGTCTTCCCCCGCACAAAAGTGGGTCATGAGACTTGTTAGTGCGGCCATTGTTCTTGGTTTTTCCTGGCCGAGGTGTCTGGCGAGCCATTCGTCTCGGATGTTGTCTTTGAAGGCTGCTAAGGCTTCAGCGTCCGGACAGTCGACTATTTGGTTTTTCTTAGTGAGGAACCTGTTCCAGAATTTGCGTGCTGATTCTCCGGGCTGTTGAGTTATGTGACTTAAATCATCTGCATCCGGAGGCCGGACATAAGTCCCCTGAAAATTTGCTCGAAACGCATCCTCAAGCTCTTCCTAACTCCCAATCGTATTTTCTGGGAGGCTTTTAAGCCAATGCCGGGCCAGCCCTTTGAGCTTGAGGGGAAGGTATTTTATGGCATGGAGATCGTTTCCTCTTGCCATGTGTATGTGTAGGATATAATCCTCAATCCAGACTCCGGGGTCTGTTGTTCCGTCGTATGCCTCTATGTTTATGGGTTTAAATCCCGCTGGAAATCCATGATCCAGTACCTCGTCGGTAAAACATAGTGGGTGTGCGGCGCCCCTGTATTTGGGTGTGCCGTTGTCTTCAAATGCTCAGCTGGTTGTGTTGCTTCTTGGAGTCTTCTTTTTTGGCCCGTAAATAGATCTGACTGGATCGTCCTTCCTCCGAGGATTTTTATGCTGATCGTGTGCTGGTTTGTGTGGGGCACCCCTTGTTGCTCTTGGCCTGTCATCTGGTCGTCTATCCGGCCAGGCGGCTTCTTTCGTTTTTGGCAGCGGGGGCTCGAAGGCCTCCTCGTCAAATTCGGGCAATAGCTTGCGCTTCGGGTAGCTCTTTGTCTGGTGACTAGTGCCATATTTATCTGCGGTGTTGAGTACTTTGCTCCATCTCATTCTGAGTGTGTCTTCCACTGTTTTGAGCTTCCGCTTTTTCTTCTTCAAACTTCTTGCAGTGGCGACGAGCCTGTTTTGGAGATTCATATTCTCTGGTGATGTGAGATCATCTTCGCCGGGGATGGGTTGCTTGTCCGGTTCATGTCCGGCTGGCTGCTTGTTGACGTGTGCGTCGTCCACTGCTTCGCCCTGCTCTAGGGCCGGGTCCGTATGGGTCTTCGGGCGGCGCTTGCGTCGCCGCTTTGTTTGTCTGTTGGGGGAGTTGTCCTTCGCCACGTCCCATTTTTCCTCATTATCGCTTCCTTTTGGTGTGTCCACTATGCATACATTGTGGGATGGGGTGGCTTTCCTGCGCCCGTTAGGCGCTGGTTCTTGGTCGTCTCCGGCATCGTCGTCCATACCGTCGATGTCATTGGAGTCGTAGTCTAGCATGTCGGTTAGATCGTCGACAGTGGCTACCAAGTGGGTGGTGGGTGGGCTCTGAATTTCTTCGTCGTCCGCATCCCAACCGTCCTGGCCGCAGTCCAGCCCGGCCTCTCCTGATAACGAGAGGTACTTTAGCGAACTCAAGATGTCGCCAAAAGGTGAGTGTTGAAAGATGTCCGCCGCGGTGAACTCCATGATCGGCGCCCAATCGGATTCGACTGGAGGGGGCGCGGGAGGTCCGGAGTCCGGCAAGGAGTCTGGCACCTCAGAGTCACGAGCTTCATGGGGGACAAGATCGGTGTTCGGCTCTATCGCCGTAGAGGTTGCAGCCCCCGAGGCGGTGTCTAGCCATCCATCCTCGGTCTGCGCAGCCGGCTCCGGATCGAAGATCGGAGAGGGCCCGAGTGCGGCCTCCAGGGTACTGTCCAGCTGCAGAGCTAAATCATGCCCATCGTGACAGTACGGCACGCTCGGCTGTGGCTCGAATCCACCGAGGATCAAGTCCCCGCAGATTATAGCCATGAAGTTCAAACTTCCAAATCTGACCTGACGGCTAGGGGCGTAGCCTTCGATCTGCTCCAGATGGCCAACCGAATTGGCCCATAGTGTGAAGCCGCCGAATACGAAGATCTGTTCGGGGAGGAAGGTCTCACCCTGGACTGCATCATCATTGATGATCGAAGAAGCCATCGAGCCTATCAGTGACGACACAGAGGAACTCTCAATGAAAGCACGAATGTCAGTGTCAAAACCGGCGGATCTCAGGTAGGGGGTCCCGAACTATGCGTCTAGGCGGATGGTAACAGGAGACGAGGGACACGATGTTTTTACCCAGGTTCGGGCCCTCTTGACGAAGGTAAAACCCTATGTCCTGCTTGATTAATATTGATGATGTGGGTTACAAGAGTAGATCTACCACGAGATCAAGGAGGCTAAACCCTAGAAGCTAGCCTATGGTATGATTGTTGTTCGTCCTATGGACTAAAGCCATCCGGTTTATGTAGCGGAGAGGGCTAGGGTTACACAGAGTCGGTTACAATGGTAGGAGATCTACATATCTGTATCGCCAAGCTTGCCTTCCACGCCAAGGAAAGTCCCATCCGGACACGGGACGAAGTCTTCAATCTTGTATCTTCATAGTCTTGGAGTCCGGCCGATGATGGTAGTTCGGCTATCCGGACACCCCCTAGTCCGGGACTCCCTCAGCAGCCTTTAAACACAACGTCCGGGACGAGTGGCTCGCCAGACACCTCGGCAAAGAAAAACAAAGAACAATGGCCACACTAACAAGCCTCATGACCCGCTTTTGCGCGGGGAAGACAGCTGGCTGGCCAGATGCAGCACCAGCGACCCGAGTACATCCGAAGTTAGGGATGGAAATGGAAAATCACCACGCAGAAAAGATCAGCGCCGGAACATGGAAAACGGCCCAAGTAGTACGGCGGTCAACGCCGGATTCAAAAACTCTCGGCCGAATAACAAAGCACTGCCCCCCAGGGACAATAGTGACAAACTATCCAACCTAAACATGATTCTGGACAGGCTATGTCAAATACATGGTACCACCGGAAAGCCTGCAAACCACACCCACAGAAATTGTTGGGTCTTCAAGCAGTCCGGCCGACTCAACGCCGAACACAAGGGGCTCGACACACTAAGCGAAAGTGACGAACCCCAAAAGCAGCACTCCGGACAACAGAAGACTTTCCCACTAGAAGTCAAGACAGTGAACTCACTTCATGTGATAACACAGCGCGACACGTGACATAGCAGGACACCGTCCGCAGAGTAGGGATAGACCCTACCAAAATTCGCCATAAACAGCACTTCCATCACAGGAGTGGCGCCAGGCCTTTAAGCCAACTATACGGGCTCTGCACTACCAGAGGTTGTGTTCGGTTCATCCGACAACCCCCGTCACGAAAAGCTCATTCTCCATAGCGCCCCATTTTACAGTGGCCATCGAGCACTCTGGGGGCGCAAAGCTTTCGCTTTCTTTAACGCAATACCACACTACACGCCCTTTATACTTACAATGCTCGGCCAACGCGGCATAATCTCTTTAAAAGAGTAACTCCGAGTGTTCCTCGACCACGGAGAGCGTGGGGCTGCCTCGACAACTAATCCGACCTTGAAGGTCAAGACCCCTAAACACAGGTCATTCAGACCCCGGACACGGTTAGGCGAGTCCGGCGTAAATAAACAAGGGGCTAACCAGCCGCATATCGCGTATAAATGATGAGAGCCAATAAAGCTCAACTTTGTTCATCTTCCAAATTACACTTTATTTTAATACAACTTTTGGCACGATATTTTTTAGAAACTAAGTCCTTCTCTTTTACCGATGAAGCACGTGCTACACCCGTCCAGGATACAGCACAACGGAGACACAGGAGCAGACGTGCAGCAGGGACCCGTTGCAAGGATTCTCTTCAGATTAAGACCCTGTGTAAACCTTTCTTACTATCTCTTGTTGATACGCATCCCCCGGTTTCCTACCATAGCCGAGGAGGAGGCTGGCGTTTTGGCATCGGCTGCGTCAGAAGTTCCTGCCTGTACCTGGACACTAGGGGCTTAGAGCATTATTCTGCCCAGTATCATAAAGACCGAACACCTCAGGGAGTGTTCGGCGTCTCGAGTTAGGCCTTATATGCATCAGCTCTGAATCATGTCTTTGGTCAAATGTTGGATTTGCCCGGCTCCTGTGTTTTGCTGCCTTATGTTCCGTATCATCAGCTAACGCGTCACCAGGAGAACTACTGCGATTGTGCCCCGGTTCGGCCGGGCGAGCACCTCAGTAGAGAAAGCCGAAAACTGACTGTCATGATATAGCGAGAGACTGGTCAACCACTCGATCGACCTTTGGAATGTTTAGAATTCCTCCGCTTTGACGAAGGACCGCTTCCCGGTCAGGCACATACGCGCCCCCGCGTTCGAAGAAGAGCGGTGCCACCAGGGGCTATATAGTAGCCCCACATTCGAGCTCCTATGGCTAAGTGAAAGTGATAAAGCATTATAGTCTGGTTGCCTAGTTTGCTACGCTATCACCTCCTTAAAAGGACCAAGACGTTGGATTAAGTGTGAAAAAGCGCTTTTCTTTTTGCAAACACCCCCGCACCATGTGCGTGGGGGCTGAAGCCAAAGACTGCCATCTTTCAGATTATAACATATATATACGGCCGCACAGGAGATAGTGAAATACTTGAGCACACAAGTATAAAAAGCTATTGCATTATAAACATGATCTCAGAAATCATAATTGTCACTCAAACATAACATTTTTGAGCACTGCGACTCTATTAACCGAGCGCCCTGCAGGACTTCCTCAAAGTAGTGCTCGGTGGGGAATCGGCTTTTGTCCGAACCCCGGGATGCAACAGCGGTGGCATCCATCTCCGCCCAGTATGTTTTACCACGGACAAGGGCCATCCGTGCACCTTCTATACACGCCGACCGCTTCATCGCCCCAATACGCGGAACCGCCCCAAGGAATTGTTGTAACAAGCCGAAATAACTCTTTGGCTTGGGCCTTCCCGGCCATAGATGAGCGACCACATCCGTCATGGCAAGTTCGGACAGTCTATTCAGCTCAGCCCACTCAACGAACCGATCAATCAATGGAAGTGGACGCTCCGGACTATGGAATTGAGACCAGAAAAGCTCTTCCATCTTGTGATCCTTCTGACTTCGGAAGTGCACGACTCCGTCCGCCGCGCTCGCTGCCAAGTTTAGATAGGGATCCTCCGCACCGTACAGTCGGCCCAGCTCAGCATACTTCGGATCTGTGAACTTCCTATGCAGCATAAAGAGCTTTCCAGCCACAATGTCCCCGGCATGACGTAGTTCCTCCTTCATAGCCCGCATTGAACTACGGGCATCCTTGGCTTCGGCATCAGCCTTTTTCAGGTCCTCTTGCTCCGCTTGGCGTTCTCTTTCAAGAACTTCCTGGCGGTCGGTAGCAACTTTTAATTTTGCGGCCATTCGGGCCATCTCCTCCCTGCTTCGGCAGTGAGCGGCCTTCTCGGATTCTAGCTCTTCTGCTGCCTTCGAGGCAGCCACCTCGCTCTTCCTAGCTTGCTCCTTGACCCGAGCAAGTTCTGCTCAAAGGTCTTCCACAGCAGCAGCACCATCTGCATCAAGCATATAAATTGTAAGGAATGGGCGTCAGCTCCCTTACTGCGCGACTGCGGAGCAACCACATACCTTGCGACTCATCAAGTCGTTTATTTACTAGCGAGATGTCTGCATCCGCAACGTCGAGTTATCTCTTCAGCTTGGCAAATCCATCAGTCCGGCTAGCCACCGAACGATCAGCCACCTGCATAGGAAAGGTGACATTCTATAACTGAGATTATGATCCTCGGCACGCTGTTGCTTTCGACAGCATACCAAGTCTCAGGGGCTACTATCTATACAGGGCGCACTTCATGTGCAAAACTGTCAAAAGGTATGTCATTTTTTGCGTACCTCAAAACCCGTCAGCAAGCTTCCGACGGCCTCATACAATCCGCTCTCGGCGGACGAGATCCTTTCAATCACCGTACTCATTAATATGCGGTGATCTTCTGCGATAGACGCCCTTTTAAGCAAATCCCGTAGCTCCACCGGCCGTACTCCAATGGGTGCCGAACTCTCTGGCCCCACCGGACTCGGGGAGACCCTCCGTGACAACACCTCAGGGTCGTCCGCCCCGCACGATGGGGCGACAGATGGAGGCGTTTCACTCTCTATCATCTCCGGACGAAGGTCTCCCGAAGATGAGCTGTGCTGAGACGGGCTAGGATCCGAACTACAAGGTAAAAACTTCGGTTACCCTTAGAAATCAAGCAGGGGCGTTCACTATTATAAAATTGCCTTTTTTACTTACGGCTTGCTGGAGGGCTGATTCCTATGAGGAGACAGTACGGCCGGGGTTCTTCCCGGCACCGGGCCTTCCGGAACAGATTTCTTTCCCCGCTTTGAGGCCTTGGCCTCCGGGTCTTCGGAAGCGGTCCTCTTCTCCCCCTGGAAGGAGGAACTCCTGGCTCCTCCCTTACTAAAAGCCTCCTTGGCAGAAGTGGTAGTTTTCCTGTGCCCCCCTTCGCCCCCCTCTGGGGGCACAACTTCCAACATTTTGATTAACACGGGATCTTTCGTGGTCTCAGGGAGGGGGCCGGACACCGTATCAGTTTCGCTAGCGCTATCCACTCCTGTTCAAAGGATAGCTGGTTAGAAGGCGAACCCATGATAAATAAGTGGATAGTGTGTCCGGACACAGGGCTACTTACTTGAGTATCCGGGCGATTGCAGCTTAGGCCAGCGTCCTCGGTCAAGTCCGGATGCATCTCTTGCAATCCGAAGAACAGTTTGTACATCTCCATGGGTGTCAAACCCATGAAGTGTTGGAGAGTTCATGGCCCCTCCGGGTTGAACTCCCACAGGCGGAGGGGGCGACGTTGGGAGGGCCGTAGGCGCCGGATCAGCATAACATGTGCCACTGCGACTAGATTGATCCTCCTTTCTTGGAGGCCTCGAATCCGGTCCTGCAAAAGGGGTACGTCTTTGGGCGGTCCCCGGTCACGCCCCCTGTCGATCCATGACGCCAACTATTGTGGAGGACCCGAGCGGAAGACGGGCAGCGGCCTCTGCCTGCTGCCCCTAGGAGCGGTGACATAGAACCACTCTTGTTGCCACATGCCGAGCTCCTCTTGAAAGGAGCCCTCGGGCCATGGAGCATCGGCCCTCTTGCTTATAATCACCCCGCCGCACTCTGCCTGACGCCCCTCGATCATCTTTGGCTCCACGTTGAAGGTTTTGAGCCACAGGCCAAAGTGGGGGGTAGTGCGGAGGAAGGCTTCGCAGACGACAATAAATGATGAGATGTGGAGGATGGACTCCGGCGCCAGGTCATGAAATTCCAGCCCATAGTAAAACATGAGCCCCCTCACGAAGGGGTCCATCGGGAAGCCTAAACCCCGACGGAGGTGAGATAGGAACACAACGCTCTCGCCGGGCTCGGGAGTAGGAATAACCTGCCCTCGAGCGGGCAACCTATGCGAAATCTCGTAGGTCAAGTACCTGGCGTCTCTCAACTTCAACACGTCTTCCTCCGTGACGGAGGAGGGCATCCACTGGCCCCATAGGTCGGAGCCGGACATTGTCGAAGGTTGAAGGAACCTGAACCCGGAGCCCTGGGTGTTGGAACTCGGGAGCGAGGGGCGAATTCGGTTGAAGATTGAAGAAAAAGGACCGGCCTTGGTCTCATTATAAAGAGGAAGGATACCTAGAGCCATCCCCGTGACCGTTTGGAACCCGCCTTCGATGGAGGAGGCGTGGCGACGGGCGCGGTTGGGTTACCCACGTCCGTATTGATGGGAATCCCGGAATAAGGGGAACACGATCTCTGCTTCGACATGACGTGCCAAGGAAACCGCTTCGCTAAACACGCTGAGGTGGTACAATAAAAACGATTCGAATAAAGGCTTGGTTGTGGTGTGATGTCACACCACAAAATACGTCAGCAGATTGAACTTGTGTGAATATTATTCTCTCTACGGTGGTATGTGGAAATTATTTTGCAGAGCCGGACACTATCCTGGTGTTCACAATCTTCTATAAATCATTCGGAGGAGGAACCCGCCTTGCAATGCCGAAGACAATATGCGCGTCGGACTCGTCGTCATTGAAGCCTGGTTCAGGGGCTACTGAGGGAGTTCCGGATTAGGGGGTGTCCGGATAGCCGAACTACCATCATCGGCCGGACTCCAAGACTATGAAGATACAAGATTGAAGACTTCGTCCCGTGTCCATATGGGACTTTCCTTGGCGTGGAAGGCAAGCTTGGCGATACGGATATGTAGATCTCCTACCATTGTAACCGACTCTGTGTAACCCTAGCCCTCTCCGGTGTCTATATAAACCGGATGGCTTTAGTCCATAGGACGAACAACAATCATACCATTGGCTAGCTTCTAGGGTTTAGCCTCCTTGATCTCGTGGTAGATCTACTCTTGTAACCCACATCATCAATATTAATCAAGTAGGACGTAGGGTTTTACCTCCATCAAGAGGGCCCGAACCTGGGTAAAAACATTGTGTCCCTCGTCTCCTGTTACCATCTGCCTAGACGCACAGTTTGGGACCCCCTACCCGAGATCCGCCGGTTTTGACACTGACACTTATCCTTTGATACATAAAGGATTGGGCCACCTTGCTGCACTTTATGTACTTCGTTTACTTGTTACTCGTTATTATTTATCCTATCACAAAACTATCTATCACCTACAATTTCAGTGCTTGCAGAAAACCTTACTGAAAACCGCTTATCATTTCCTTCTGTTCCTCGTTGGGTTCGACACTCTTACTTATCGAAAGGACTACGATAGATCCCCTACACTTGTGGGTCATCAAGACTCTTTTCTGGCACCGTTGCCGGGGAGTGTAGCGCTTTTGGTGAGTGGAATTTGGTAAGGAAACATTTATATAGCGTGCTGAAATTTCATGTTACTTGTCACTATGGAAACTAATCCTTTGAGGGGCTTGTTTGGGGTATCTTCACCCCAACCAGAAGAGCAAAGAGTTGCTCCTCATCCTACTGAACTTTATGAAAATATTTATTTTGAGATTCCTTCGGGTATGATAGAGAAACTGCTAGCTAATCCATTTGCAGGAGACGGAACATTGCATCCCGATTTACACCTTATCTTTGTGGATGAAGTTTGTGGATTATTTAAGCTTGCAGGTATTCCCGATGATGTTGTCAAAAGGATGGTCTTCCCTTTATCTTTGAAGGGAGATGCATGGACATGGTATAGGCTATGTGATGATACGAGATCCTGGAATTATAAGCGATTGAAGTTGGAATTTCACCAGAAGTTCTATCCTATGCATCTTGTTCATCGTGATCATAATTACATATATAATTTCTGGCCTCGTGAAGGAGAAAGCATCGCTCAAGCTTGGGGGAGGCGTAAGTCAATGTTATATTCATGCCCCAATCATGAGCTCTCTCAGAAAATGATTATTCAAAATTTTTATGCTCTGCTTTCTCTTGATAATCGCAACCTGCTCGATACTTCTTGTGTTGGTTCTTATATGCTGAAGACTATTGATTTCAAATGGGACTTATTGGAAAGAATTAAACACAACTCTGAATTTTGGGGTTCCGATGATGGTAAGGAGTCAGGTATGACACCTAAGTTCGATTGTGTTAAATCTTTTATGGATACCGATGTTTTTCGTGGATTTAGCGCTAAGTATGGACTTGACTCTGAGATAGTAGCTTCTTTCTATGAATCTTTTGCTACTCACATTGATCTCCCTAAAGAGAAGTGGTTTAAATATAATCCTCCTGTTGAAGTTAAAGTAGTTGCACCTATTATAGTTGAAGAAAAGACCATCACTTATAGTGATCCTATTGTTCCTACTACTTATGTTGAGAAACCACCTGTTCCTGTTAGGATAAAGGATCATGCTAAAACTTCGACTGTTATTCGTAAGAGTAATACTAGGACTTATACACCTCCTGAGAAAATAAATGTTGAACCTAGTATTGCTATAGTTAAAGATCTCTTGGACGATGATTTAGATGTGCATGTTATTTATTTCTGTGGTGAGACTGCTAATATTGCTAGGCCAGATACTAAGACACGTAGACCTGTCATAGGCATGCCTGTTATTTCTGTTAAAGTAGGAGAACATTGTTATCATGGCTTATGTGACATGGGTGCTAGTGCTAGCGCTATACCTTATGATTTATATAAAGAAATTATGCACGACATTGCACCTGTTGAATTAGAAGATATTGATGTTACTATTAAGCTTGCTAATAGGGATACCATTAAACCTGTTGGGATTGTTAGAGATGTTGAAGTTTTGTGTGGGAAGGTTAAATACCCTGCTGATTTTCTTGTTCTTGGTTCTCCACAAGATGCCTTTTGTCCCATTATATTTGGTAGACCCTTCTTAAACACTATTAAACCTATGATTGATTGCAAAAAGGATGTTGTTACGATTGGCTTAGATGATATGACTCATGAGTTTAATTTTGCCAAATTTCGTAGACAACCCCGTGATGAGGAATTATCTAGTAAAGATGAAATAATTGGTCTTGCTTCTATTGCCGTGCCTCGTACTGATCCGTTAGAACAATATCTGCTAGACCATGAAAATGATATGTTTATGAAAAAAAGGAGGGAAATAGATGAATTATTCCTTAAACAAGAACCTATTTTGAAACATAACCTTCCCGTTGAAATTCTTGGGGATCCCCCACCACCCAAGGGTGATCCCGTGTTTGAACTCAAACCTCTACCTGATAATCTTAAGTATGCTTATCTTGATGAAAAGAAAATATATATTGTTATTATTAGTGCTAACCTTTCAGAGCAAGAAGAAGAAAGATTATTGAAATCTCTGAAAAAGCATCGAGCTGCTATTGGATATACTCTAGATGATCTTAAGGGCGTTAGTCCCACGTTATGCCAACACAAAATTAAATTGGAGGACGATGCTAAACCAGTTAGAGATCCTCAACGACAACTAAAGCCTAAAATGAAAGAAGTGGTAAGAAAGGAGATACTAAAGCTCCTTGAGGCAGGTATAATCTATCCCGTTGCTGATAGTGATTGGGTAAGCCCTCTCCATTGTGTCCCTAAAAGGGGAGGTATTACTGTTGTTCCTAACGATGAAGATGAATTGATCCCGCAAAGAATTATTACAGGTTATAGGATGGTAATTGGTTTTCGAAAACTAAATAAAGCTACTAAGAAAGATCATTACCCTTTACCTTTTATCGATCAAATGCTAGAAAGACTGTCCAAACACACACATTTCTGCTTTCTAGATGGTTATTCTGGTTTCTCTCAAATACCTGTCTCAGCGGGAGATCAAGCAAAAACTACTTTTACTTGCCCTTTCGATACTTTCTCTTATAGACGTATGCCTTTTGGTTTATGTAATGCACTTGCTACCTTTCAAAGATGCATGATGGCTATATTCTCTGATTTTTGTGAAAATGTTTGCGAGGTATTCATGGATGACTTCTGTGTTTATGGATCCTCCTCTGATAATTGTTTGAGCAACCTTGATCGAGTTCTGCAGAGATGCGAAGACACTAGTCTCGTCCTGAATTGGGAAAAGTGTCATTTTATGGTTAATGAAGGCATTGTCTTGGGGCATAAGATTTCCGAGAGAGGTATTGAAGTTGATAAAGCTAAAGTTGATGCTATTGAAAAGATGCCATGTCCCAAGGACATAAAAGATATAAGAAGTTTCCTTGGTCATGCCGGTTTTTATAGGAGGTTCATTAAGGAGTTTTCTAAGATCCCTAGGCCTGTGACTAATTTATTGCAAAAAGATATTCCTTTTGTCTTTGATGATGATTGTGTAGAAGCATTTGAAACACTTAAGAAAGCTTTGATCACTGCACCTATTGTTCAGCCACCTGATTGGAATTTACCTTTTGAAATTATGTGTGGTGCTAGTGATTATACTGTAGGTGTTGTTCTAGGGCAAAGAGTCGATAAGAAATTGAATGTTATCCAGTATGCTAGTAAGACTCTTGATACAGCCCAAAGAAGTTATGCTACTACTGAAAAAGAGTTGTTAGCGGTTGTGTTTGCATGCGATAAGTTTAGACCTTATATTGTTGATTCCAAAGTTACTATTCACACTGATCATGCTACTATTAAATATCTTATGGAAAAGAAAGATGCTAAGCCTAGACTCACTAGATGGGTTCTCATGCTCCAAGAGTTTGATTTGCACATTATTGATAGAAATGGAGCTGATAACCCCGTTGCAGATAACTTGTCTAGGTTAGAGAATGTTCTTGATGACCCACTGCCTATTAATGATAGCTTTCCTGATGAACAATTAGCGGTCGTTAATGCTTCTCGTACTGCTCCTTGGTATGCTGATTATGCTAATTACATTGTTGCTAAATTTATACCGCCTAGTTTCACATACCAGCAAAAGAAAACGTTCTTTTATGATTTAAGACATTACTTCTGGGATGACCCACACCTTTATAAAGAAGGAGTAGATGGTGTTATTAGACGTTCTGTACCTGAGCATGAATAGGAACAGATCCTACGCAAGTGTCACTCTGAATCATATGGAGGACACCACGCTGGAGATAGAACTGCACACAAGGTACTACAATCTGGTTTTTATTGGCCCACTCTCTTCAAAGATGCTCGTAAGTTTGTCTTATCTTGTGATGAATGCCAAAGAATTGGTAATATTAGTAGACGCCAAGAAATGCCTATGAATTATTCTCTTGTTATTGAACTGTTTGATGTTTGGGGCTTTGATTATATGGGACCTTTTCCTGCCTCTAATGGTTATACACATATTTTAATTGTTGTTGATTACGTTACTAAGTGGGTAGAAGCTATACCAACTAGTAGTGTTGATCATAACACTTCTATTAAAATGCTTAAAGAAGTTATTTTTCCGAGGTTTGGAGTCCCTAGATATCTTATGACTGATGGTGGTTCACATTTTATTCATGGTGCTTTCCGTAAGATGCTTGCTAAGTATGATGTCAATCATAGAATCACATCTCCTTATCATCCGCGGTCTAGTGGTCAAGTAGAGTTGAGCAATAGAGAGCTCAAATTAATTTTGCAAAAGACTGTGAATAGATCTAGAAAGAATTGGTCCAAAAAACTTGATGATGCATTATGGGCCTATAGAACTGCATACAAAAATCCTATGGGTATGTCTCCATATAAGATGGTTTATGGAAAAGTGTGTCATTTGCCTCTTGAACTTGAACATAAGGCATATTGGGCTATTAAAGAGCTCAACTATGACTTCAAACTTGCCGGTGAGAAGAGGTTGTTTGATATTAGCTCTCTTGATGAATGGAGAACTAAAGCCTATAAGAATGCTAAGCTATTCAAAGAAAAAGTCAAACGCTGGCATGATAAGAGGATACAAAAGCGTGAGTTTAACGTAGGAGACTATGTATTATTATTCAACTCTGGCTTAAGATTTTTTGCAGGAAAACTTCTCTCAAAATGGGAAGGTCCCTACATTATCGAGGAGGTCTATCGTTCTGGTGCCATAAAAATCAACAACTTCGAAGGCACGAGTCCAAGGGTGGTAAACGGTCAAAGAATTAAACATTATATTTCAGGTAATCCTATCAATGTTGAAACTAATATTATTGAAACCATAACCCCTGAGGAATACATAAGGGACACTTTCCAGAATGTTTCAGACTCCGAAAAGGTATAGGTATGTGGTACGGTAAGTAAACCGACTCCAAAACAACTCCAATGGCAATTTTTATCAGTTTTGGAATATTTAAGAATTTTAGGAAGAAAGAAGTAGTCCGAAAGGGACACGAGGCTCCCACGAGAGTGTAGGGAGCCCCCCTATAGGGCGCGCCCCCCTGTCTCGTGGGCACCTCGTGTGCCTCCCGGACTCCGTTTTCTTGCACGTTACGTATTTTGGTCGGTAAAAATTCATTATATATACTCCCGGAGGTTTTGACCACCGTATCACGCAAATATCCTCTGTTTTTGTTTCGAGCTATTTCTGTTGCAGATCTAGAGCACCATGACTGCACCCTCCTCCAACAACGAAGACAAGGATGCTTGGCTATTGAAGATAGAGCTGAAAAGAGAAGAACTAGAAGAGATCAACAAGGATGAAGGGATCAAGAAGGCCATGGAGGTTCAAGCTTCGGCGGTGAAAGAAGAAGACATCCCTCAACCTTTACCTAACCTTTTCACTCCAACAGAGATCGAAGCTTTTAAGATGATTGAGTTTGCTCGCATACAGAACAAGTATCTTACATAGGAGAATATTCTGTTGAAGGATCATATCGCCGGACTCAAGGGCATTATCCGCAAGCTGGAGGGGCTTTTACGTTCGATGTGCGATTATCCACCGTCATCATCACCACCTCCATCACCTCCGAGGACATAATCACATGGGTATGGGCACTCCCCTTGGCAACTGCCAAGCTTGGGGGAGGTGCCCCGGTATCGTATCACCATCACCCTCCTATCTTTACTTCTTTATTTAGTTCGATCCTTTAAGTAGTATCTTGATCTAGTAGATTGAAGTTTTGATATCAAGTAGTTTGAGTTCTGCATTGTGATCTCTTTTTGTGTTCGAGTTCGCGAGCTATCTAAAATAAAGATTAAACTGTTGAGTCAAGGGCTTTGCTTTGTTGCTATGATCTTGAGGAAGTAGAAAGAATTAAAGAGTTCTTATTGATCTTATGGATAGTGATAACTTCACATATAGAAAGTATGAGGCATAAAAATTGTTGAGAGTTGATAAACATAGTTTTGGTCATTGTTGAAATTAATAGGAAGTGATAAAGAAAGAGAGGTTCACATATAAATATACTATCTTGGACATCTTTTATGATTGTGAGCACTCATTAAGTATGACATGCTAAAAGAGTTGACGTTGGACAAGGAAGACAATGTAATGGTTTATGTTTTCTCACATCTCAGTTAAAGTATATTGTCATTGACCTTCCAAACATGTTGAGCTTGCCTTTCCCTCATGCTAGCCAAATTCCTAGCACCAAGTAGAGATACTACTTGTGCTTCCAATTACCCTTAAACCCAGTCTTGCCATGAGAGTCTACCATATCTACCTATGGACTGAATAAGATCCTTCAAGTAAGTTGTCATCGGTGCAAGCAATAAAAATTGCTCTCTAAATATGCATGACTTATTAGTGCGGAGAAAATAAGCTTTATACGATCTTGTTATGGAAGCAATAAAAGCGACGGACTGCATAATAAAGGTCCATACACAAGTGGCAATATAAAGTGACGTTCTTTCATACTAAGATTTTGTGTATCCAACCCTAAAAGCGCATGACAACCTCTGCTTCACTCTGCGAAGGGCCTATATTTACTTTATGTTCTTACTTTATGTTTTTATTTTTGAACTTGAGTCAAGGTGATCCTCACCTTTCCCTTTTTATTTTTAATCCTTTGGCAAGCTCCTCGTGTTTGAAAGATCATGATACATATATCCAATTGGATGTTCGTTAGCATGGGCTATTATTGCTGACATCACCTAAAGGTGAATACGTTGGGAGGCAACACAATAAGCCCCTATCTTTCTTAGTGTCTAGCTAAAACTCCATAACCACAAGTATTGCGTGAGTGTTAGCAATTGTAGAAGACTATATGATAGTTGAGTATGTGAACTCACTGAAAAGCTCTATTGTTGACTCTTTCTGATGTTATGATAAATTGCGATTGCTTCAATGACTGATATTATAGTTTGTTAGTTCTCAATGAAGTTTTTGAACCATACTTGATATTGTGAATTGAATGTCACTTAAGCATAGAAATCATATGATAAATTCTATATATGTGATGTTATAAGAATGATCATGATGCCCTCATGTCCGTATTTTATTTTTATCGACACCTCTATCTCTAAATATGTGGACATATTTTTCGATTTTGGCTTCCGCTTGAGGCCAAGCGAGGTCTAAGCTTGGGGGAGTTGATACGTCCATTTTGCATCATGCTTTTATGTCAATATTTATTGCATTATGGGCTGTTATTACACATTTTATCTCATTACTTATGGCTATTCTCTCTTATTTTACAAGGTTTACCATGAAGAGGGGGAATGCCGGCAGATGGAATTCTGACTGGAAAAGGAGCAAATGTTGGAAACCTATTCTGCACAACCCCAAAAGTCATGAAACTCCACGAAACAACTTTGCGGAATTATTAAGAATTTCTGAGCGAAAGAAATACACCAGGGGGCCCACACCTTGTCCAGGAGACAGGGGGTGCGCCCCTATCTCCTAGGCCCCCTGGTGGGCCTCCGGTGTCCATCTTCTGCTATATCATCGCTTTTACCCTGGAAAAAATCGTGGGCAAGCTTACGGGACGAAACTCCGTTGCCACGAGGCGGAACCTTGGCGGAACCAATCTAGGGCTCTGACAGAGCTATTCTGCCGAGGACACTTCCCTCCGGGAGGGGGAAATCATCACCAACATCATCACCAACGATCCTTTCATCGGGAGGGGGTCAATCTCCATCAACATCTTCACCAGCACCATATCCTCTCAAACCCTAGTTCATCTCTTGTATCCAATCTTGTATCCAAAACCACAAATTGGTACCTGTGGGTTGCTAGTAGTGTTGATTACTCCTTGTAGTTGATACTTATTGGTTTACTTGGTGGAAGATCATATGTTCTGATCCTTAATGCATATTATTACACCTCTGATTATGAATATGAATATGCTTTGTGAGTAGTTACGTTTGTTCCTAAGGACATGGGTGAAGTCTTGCTATTAGTAGTCATGTGAACTTGGTGTTCGTTTGATATTTTGATGAGATGTATGTTGTCTTCTCCTCTAGTGGTGTCATGTGAATGTCGACTACATGACAGTTCACCATTATTGGGCCTAGAGGAGGGCATAGGGAAGTAATAAGTAGATGATGGGTTGCTAGAGTGACAGAAGCTTAAACCCTAGTTTATGCGTTGCTTCGTTAGGGGCTGATATGGATCCATATGCTTAATGTCGTGGTTAGGTTTACCTTAATACTTCTTTTGTAGTTGCAGACGCTTGCAATAGGGGTTAATCATAAGTGGGATGCTTGTCCAAGTAAGGGCAGTAACCAAGCACCGGTCCACCCACATATCAAATTATCAAGGTACCGAACGCGAATCATATGAGCGTGATGAAAACTAGCTTGACGATAATTCCCATCTGTCCTCGGGAGCTCCTTTATCATTATTAGAAATTGTCCAGGCTTATCCTTTGCTACATAAAGGATTGGGCCACCTTGCTGCACTTTATTTACTTTGTTTACTTGTTACTCGTTATTATTTATCTTATCACAAAACTATCTATCACCTACAATTTCAGTGCCTGCAGAAAACCTTACTGAAAACCGCTTATCATTTCCTTCTGCTCCTCATTGGGTTCGACACTCTTACTTATCGAAAGGACTACAATAGATCCCCTACACTTGTGGGTCATCAACAACCTCGAAGGCGACGACCTGGTGCTCCTCGGCTTGATTTAGTCAATGAGGAGAGGACACGGACGTCGGCTGAGCGAATGGACGCAGCGGAGAGGCGAGGCTTGCGCGGTGGCTGCGGTGGTGCTCGTCGGCGGCCTCGGACGCGAGTGAGGAAAGCGGGGGAGAGAGATGGAGGAGGGGGAGAAGCACGGGGAGAGATCAAGGGGGGATCCAGGGGTGTCGTGGCGCTCTAGGCCGTCTCCAGCAGCGAGCAAGCAAGCAGGAGGTGGAGGCCTCGGGCGCGCTCGCGTTGACACGCCTCTCCCTACTGGTGGAGGTTGAAGACGACTGCTTCGGCCAGTGGGCTGGGCCAGCTAGAGGAGCTAGGCCAGGTGGGCTGCCAGATAAGTCAGGTGGGTCTCTCTCTCTTCTTTTATTTGTTTCTGTTTTCTATTATTTGAAGTTTTTTTTTGATTTGATTAAAAATATCAAATCATTTTAGTAGCTTCTGAAAAGATTTATGTGGCTTGATACTAAATATTCAAAGCCACTCATAGGTTCTCAGGGTTATTGGATTTATATTGTATACATAGCAAATGTAAATCCAGTTCAGATAATTATTGATTTAATTCAAAGTCCCAAAATAATCATTTCTGAGATTCCAAACATATTGGTTTGAGTTTTAGCTCTTGCCGATATTTTCAGAGATTAGCAGGAACATTTTCTTGGGCTCATTTGAAAATATTTTAATGTTGATCATTTTTAAGAGATTTCTGAGGCTTGAGAATTCCCTCAATTCAATTTCCTTGAATTTAAGATGATGCATGGATGCATATGAAGTGACAAGCAAAGGCCAAGGCTAGGGCTGTGACAATCTCGATCTCTCCGAGATGGGATTGTAACCTCTCTGTTTCCCTTCATAACGTTTCGGTCAAACCGAGATGAGCGATCAGTCCCACCGAGATTGCAATGCAAACTCTCTGTTTCCCTTTCGTAACATTTCGGTCCAACCGAGATGAGCGAATCGGTCCCACCGAGTTTGCCTGACCAACTCTTTGTGTGTCTATTACCAAAATCGGTCTCACCGAGTTTGTGTAATCGGGCTCACCAAGATTACATTATGGCCTAACCCTAACCATATCGGTCCCACCGAGTTGACATGTCAGTCCCACCGAAAATCCTAACGGTCACGTTATTGATTAAATCGGTCCGACCAAGTTTCAGGATTCGGTCCCACCAAGTTTGGTAAGTTGTGTGTAACGGTTAGATTTTGTGTGGAGGCTATATATACCCCTCCACCCACTCTTCATTCATGGAGAGAGCCATCAGAACATGCCTGCACTTCCAACATACATTTTCTGAGAGAGAACCACCTACACTTGTGTTGAGGTCAAGATATTCCATTCCTACCACATAAATCTTGATCTCTAGCCTTCCCCAAGTTGCTTTCCACTCAAATCTTCTTTCCACCAAATCCAAATCCTGTGAGAGAGAGTTGAGTGTTGGCGAGACTATCATTTGAAGCATAAGAGCAAGGAGTTCATCATCAACACACCATTTGTTACTTCTTGGAGAGTGGTGTCTCCTAGATTGGCTAGGTGTCACTTGGGAGCCTCCGACAAGATTGTGGAGTTGAACCAAGGAGTTTGTAAGGGCAAGGAGATCGCCTACTTCGTGAAGATCTACCCTAGTGAGGCAAGTCCTTCATGGGCGATGGCCATGGTGGGATAGACAAGGTTGCTTCTTCGTGGACCCTTCATGGGTGGAGCCCTTCGTGGACTCGCGCAACCGTTACCCTTCGTGGGTTGAAGTCTCCATCAACGTGGATGTACGATAGCACTACCTATCGGAACCATGGCTAAAAAATCTCCGTGTCAACATTGCGTTTGCCTCCTCAAACTCCTCCCTTTACTTTCATATGCAATTGTTTTACATTCCGCTGCTATACTCTTAGAATTGCATGTGTAGGTTGATTGCTTGACTTGTGCTAAGTTGCTAAAATTTGCCAAGAACTAAAATTGGGAAAAGGCAAGATTTTTATTTGGTCAAGTAGTCTAATCACCCCCCTCTAGACATACTTTCGATCCTACAGCCTTGCAGCAGCAGCTGGGCGAAGCTTAAACCGCGCTGCACGCTAAGGAGGAGGAGTGTAGCAAGGTGGCCCAGGAGCGCGACCGTCTAGTCAAGGAGCTGGGTGACCAGGCGGATCTTCATGAGGCGGCCCTTCAGAAGGCGAAGGACATCGAGGCCAGTCTCCAGGCCAAGTTCGAGACTCAGTGCTCGAATTGGGCCGACACGGAGAGGGCGCTGAACGACGGCTATAGCCGGATCGAGGACATGGTCGATGGTGAGTTGTCTTCTTCTTTCTTTCATCTGCCGATTGCTATATGATCCGGCTTTCGGCTTCATACTTCTTTTTATCTTCTTGCATAGAGTACTTCCCTGGTTACACTATTGCCGCTAGCCAAGCTATCGAAGCTCCCCGCGTGATCGCGCCCAACGCCTGTCGGTCGCTCGAGGAGCAGCTCCTTGCCATCCAGGCTCGTCTCTAGCCGGCTCACCGGATGCTCCGCCGGTTGCAGCGTGTCAGAGCCCAGGTGATCTCCGCCCTCTGGCCAGGCGTCCAAGCTCCGTGCACCCCAGTCGGACTGCCGACTGGTTGGATGTGGCTGTCGGCCGCTTTGAGGCATGGAAGGGCTCCTCGGCCCGGGCAGGCGCACGGTAGGCCTTGGAGTTCGTCAAGGCGTGGTATCCTTGGTTAGATCTAGCCCAGTTGGCCATGTTCCGGTAGGAAGTCGACGCGGAGTTGGTAGCGGTGAGGCGTGATCTCGTTCATCGTGCCGCAACGATCGTCGAGTACACTGAGACCGGCTTCTTCATCCCCGAGCTGAACGAAGAAGGTGTTGAGGTGCCGCCGGACTTGTTCGGGCTGAACCCGGATGATGGCGAGGACTCGGCGGAGGAGATCGCCTTCAGTGACAAAGGCGAGGACGAGGAGAGCGAGGATGGTGAAGACACCGAGCCGATGGACGGAGCAGACGACCAGCCTCAACTCAACCGTGCCTCGAGCAACGAGCCACGCTGTCAGGACCCCGACTCAATGCCACATCGATCTAGCATGTAACACCTCATATCACTTTGCGGCCTCACGCACGGTATCCCCACGGGTGTCGCCTTACCTTTGCCCGGGACCGTTTGCGCCTTTTGGCACACGTATATGACAGTGTCGCTAGCATCCATATGATAAGGAGCCTGGGCTGACATGGCTAGTCGTAAACCCAAAGTGGCACTAACTTACAGGGACAGGCATCTATGACCCAGCATCCAACGTGTCGGTCATCAGCGAGTGAATCCAGGCTGTAGCACTGGGCTAACAGGACTCCGGTGAACCGGGCTGTAGCGGGCTAACAGGACTCCGGTATTCATCGCGTGACATTTCCCCGAAGGGACAGACACAAGATCGAAGAAGGACACATGCCGGCCAGCCTAAGTGTTCCGGAGCAGTAGCAAGCTACCAGGGCTCAGTGGAAGCACTAGGAGACATTTCCCGGTAAGAAAGACTACTAAGGATAAACAACTAGATAGTCAGATCCCACACATAGCAATACACATTACACGTACGCATAACATGCAAGTATGTGCTGTACAACATGGCATCACAGCATAACTCAACAACTCATATAGATAAAGGCTCAGAAGAGCCATCATAGCATTATTACAAACAGGGGCCACATGACCCAACATTCAGAGCAATCAAGCAACAAACGGAAGCATTACATGTCTGAGTACAGACATCTATAAATGAAAAAGACTGAAAGCCTGACTATCTACAACGTCCGATCAAGATCGTAGCTGAGGTACAAGCTACTTGTCGAAGTCCACGAGAACACTAATAAGACCGAAATCTCCGCTGCAAAAACATAAATAAAGCAACATGAGTACAAAGGTACTCAGCAAGACTTACATCAGATCCTATCATACATGCATGTGTATCAAGGGGGTAATGTGGGGTTTAGTTGCAGCAAGCCAGCTTTGACTCTGTGGCTAACCTGTTCTACGACTACCAGAACTTCTTGAGGTGATATGGCGCACACGAGTCCACTAATCACCACACAATACACTACTATGGATTCATCCCCGTCTCCCTACGAGAAGGCCATCCATAGCACTCACACTTGTCTTGAGCATTTCATAGTATCCACTTCAAGTTGTCTATGTACCATGTAAGCATCCAAGAAGTCCATAACCGCGGACCCGGCTATTCGAATAGATCATGTTAACCCTGCAGGGGTGTACTTCTTCACACACGCTCTCGCCACTTACCGCCATGTACACGTCATGTATCTCGGCAACCTTCAAGCAGAAGCCTGGCGAGGGTGTCGGCCACGACCTGACTAACCACACAAGACTCTAGTCCAGGTTTATCGCCTATTCGGGTTCCATCCGCAAGGAGATCCGGCCGGGGTGTCGCTCACGGCCCCAAACGATGTGAGCAGGGTTCCCAAGTCCACCATCCGGGTGCCACTTGGTACACCGTGCCACCTGTGCCTAGTCTGTCCCAAGCCCACCCTGTCGGGTGCCACTCGGTAGAAAAATAGCACTACCTACAAACACCAGAAACTAGTTGCGACTCCTGGACAGAGACCAAGTTGGTTAATAAGTCGAGAGAGTCAATTAAGGATCCCAATGTGTGGTAGTATCGAGTCATTGGACAACATACATAGAACTCAGTGCTTAAGGACGGTTCCAGTGAAACAACCCACCATGTACTCCTACATGGCCTCTCACCCCTACCTTTACCGAATCGTGTTCACACACTTCACTCTCAGCATCAGAACATATCGTAACACTCTAATTCATTCCCAATGAATCAGACCTGACACAACTCTAAGCAACAACAGGCATAGCATGGTAGGAACACAACAATGGCTTCAATCAACTCCTACACATGCTAGTGGGTTTCAACTATTTACTGTGGCAATGACAGGTCATGCAGAGGAATGGGTTCAACTACCGCAGCACAAAGTAGCAGATGAATCGTTGTTGTCCTAATGCAATAACTGAGAGCAGGAGCGAGAGAGTAGGATTGTATCGGAATGAACAAGGGGGTTTGCTTGCCTGGTAAATCAACAAGGGAGGCACTGCTTCACAGACAGGTACTCTGGAACGGACTCCGGAGCAGGACCTATCGAGAAGGAACGGTGTCGGCAATCAATACACAATCATATGCAACAATATGATGCATGAACATGGCATGTAGATGTGATGCTGATTGGGCTAATGCAACTAGTACTCATTTGGTTTGAAGTCCATTTGAACCATAAGCTCAAATGCATCTCCAAAGTAAGATCTTATATATGCCATAATGTGTTTCCTCATATTCAGCATGTATAAGTTGGTTTGTCATGCATGAAACTAGTACAGATGGATAGATTACATTTTTCTGATAATTTTTCATATATAAATTATTTCAATCTGAGCTACGGTTGAATTTCTATGAATTTTTGAAGTTTAAATCAATTCCTGGAATTTCCTGAAATATTTTAATTCCAGAAAATAAATAATTGCCTCAGCATTGAGTAAGCATGACGTCAGCAAGTCAACTGCGGCTGACTGGGTCAAACCTGACGTGTGGGGTCCACACGTCAGTGACAGGGGGTTAAACAGGGTTAGATTAACTTAATTAAAAGATTAGGGGGGCACCGGGGCCCACATGTCAGCCTCAGGGGGGGTTAATTAAGCGGTGATTAGCACTAAGCTAATCACCTGACGGGCCGGGCCCACATGGCGGGGCTCAGGCGACGGGGCTCGCCGCCGGCGACCTCTGGACGCGGCGGAGTCCGCGCCACAGGCCACGGGGACGGCGTCTGAGAGCACCGGGGCGTAGCCCGGGCTCGTCCGCATCCAGGGGAGCAGACGGGAAGCCGCGGGGATGCCGGAGCTCGCCGGAGCGAAGCTCGGGGCGGCGGCCGGAGTTCGGCTTCGAGCGGGAACGGGCTGCGGGGCACGGGGAGGCCACCTGAGGGGCTCGGCGGCACCCTCGTGGCACCGGGAGCACGATGGGGTGCTTGGTTTGGGCGGAGGCGGGCCGAGACGACGACGGCGACATGGACGGCGGCGAGAAGCTTCGGCCGTGGTGGGGAACGGAGCTACGGCGCGGGAACGAGGGGGAGAAGAGAGGGGAAACGGGAAGATGCTCACGGTGGATCCAGCGAAGGCGTCAGCGGGCTCGGGGACGGCTTGGGGCAGCCGAAGCGACGACGGCGATCTCGTCGGCCGAAGCTTGAAGACGACGGCGATTGCGATGAAGCGGAGCTCGCCCGGGTTGCTTTGCTCGGTGAGGAGGGAGAGGGGGTCGCGGCGGAGCTAGGAAGCGTGTCGGGGAGGCGAGGGGGAGGCTGTGGCGGCGGCTATGGCGAACGGCGGCGACCGGCGCGTTCGGACACGAGAGAGAGAGAGCGAGGGAGAGGAGAGGAAGAATCGGGGGAGAGTGAGAGGGTACGGGGGGCGTGGCGACGTTCGGGCGTTCCAGGGCGACGAGGAGGGCGCTAGGCAGGCAGGGAGGCTGGTGGCGTGGCGCGGTGGCGCGCGCGCGCCGGGCACGCTCCCATCCCTCTGTCGAGGACGAAGACGACAGAGGAGGGACAGTGGGCTGGGCCGGCGCTGGCTGCTGGGCCGGCCAGGCCGCACAGGAGCTGGGCCGCAGGTAAGTTTCTCCTCTTTTATTTTTGTTTTCTATTTTTTTCTGACATTTGTTTTGATTTAGTAATAATACTAAATCAATTTATTTCCTTATGCCAATTTTTTGCAGGAGCTAACTAAATTATTCCAGAGCTCCTTTATAAATGGCATAATTTTTGGACAATATTTTATATATATAACAATATATATCCAAGGCAAATAATTATCGAATTAATCCAAATGGCCAAGATTAAATATCCATGAGCTCCTAAAAATATTGGTTTGATTTTATCTCTGCCCAATATTTTCAGAGAGCAACATGAGCATTTTTCTTGGACCCTTTTGGAGAAATTTTTATTTGGTCATTTTCAGAGATGATTCTGAGGGTTCCACCAATCCTCATTTCAAATTTAAATGGAATATAAACATGATGCACAAATGACTAGCTAGTCTAGGTCATACCAGACTAGGGATGTGACACACGCGCGGGCGCGTCGACTGCTGCTGAAGACAACCAAAACAAGACTCGCTAGCCGGCCACTCCACCAGCTAGCGCCGTCGATTCCACCAGCCTACCGGACCCGCCTGCTGCTCCCTTGGCCTAGGCGACCAACTTTTATCTTAACTTTTCCTGCTTTGCAGTCTTTTGAACAATATTGTTAAATTCTCGTAGTTCCACCCACTGGGGGTGTATTCAAACTTGTTGAATTCTGGCTTGAAAGCCTTGTTGTGTAAATATTATCTCACATGTGCTGTGCTTGCTCCAATTTCCAACTTTTCTTGCTTTCTGTTCTTTTGGCTTTTTCCTTTGCCGCCCTACCTTGGCTACCGCCTTGCCAGCCAGGCGGCCGCTCTATGGACTGTGGCTGGGTCAAGTACTTAGCCGTTTGGGAGGACAAGTACTTCGGCCGCTTAGGACGTAGTGAGGTAAGTAAGAAACCGGCCAGCCGGCTGCTCAGCAGTCGGTCGGCAAGGCGGGAAGGCGGCCTATCTTATGTAAATGCTTTTTGTCCTTAGCCATATTTCATGTGGGCATCGTTTCCTGCCTTTGACTCTTGCCAACCGGACAGTCGCTCTGCGAGCTGCGGCTGGCACATTACTTGTCCGACTGCAGGTAGCATTGACATAATACAAGGCGGCAAGCCCCCGGGCCGACTGGTCGAACCCGGTGCTAGGCAGAAGAATGAAGTAACACATTCATAGGCATAAAACTTATCATATAGATAAAAGGGTAGTCCCTGAGTGCTCCTCGGGGGACCCGATGTCTTGCGCTTAATACAAAAGATAACATGGTACATACTGCATCAACTGTAAAATCTTTGAAGGAGGTTTGCATTCCATGGGCGCTCTGATTCCTTGCCGGAGTCGTCCCTCTTGCGTGCCCTAGGCTTTTGTGCCTCGATTAGGTAGTAGGAGTCGTTGTCTAAGGCTTTGCTGATGATGAAGGGGCCTTCCCAAGGGGCCGAGAGCTTGTGCTGGCCGGCTGTTCGCTGGATCAGCCGGAGCACAAGGTCTCCCTCTTGTAAAGATCTTGGCTTGACCTTCCGATTGTGGTAGCGGTGCAGGCTCTGCTGGTAGATGGCGGACCGGCTGAGTGCCAACAGCCGGCCCTCTTCCAGCAGATCGACAGCGTCTTCTCGTGCTTCCTTCGCCTCCGCTTCCGTGTACATGGTGATGTGAGGTGAGTCGAACTTGATGTTAGTTGGGATGACAACCTCGGCCCCATACACAAGGAAGAAAGGAGTGAAGCCGGTTGACTTGTTCGGAGTAGTGCGTAGGCTCCAAAGGACGGCCGGTAGCTCATCGATCCAGCAGCTGGCCGAGCGCTCTAGTGGCTCGACCAGTCGGGGCTTGATGCCGGAGAGGATGAGGATGTTTGCTCGCTTGACTTGGCCGTTTGACCGTGGATGGGCAACAGACGCTAAGTCCAGTCGGATGCCCTGAGTCACGCAGAAACGTGCCAATGCTCCCTTGGCAAAATTTGTGTCGTTGTCGGTGATGATGCTGTGTGGTATGCCGTACCAGACGGTGATATCTGCAATGAAGGTCACTATAGTCGGCCCATTCAACTTCTTGATTGGCTTTGCTTCGATCCACTTGGTGAATTTATCGACGACAACAAGTAGATGAGTCATGCCACCGCATGCTGTCTTGAATGGGCCCACCATGTCCAGCCACCAGACGGCTAAGGGCCAAGTGAGGGGGATGGTCTTGAGTGCAGAAGCCAGTAGATGTTGCTTAGTGCTGAATTTCTGGCACCCCTTGCAATGCTTGACCAAGTCCTTGGCGTCTTCTAAAGCAGTTGGCTAGAAGAAACCATGGCCGAAAGCCTTGGCAGCAAGTGATCTTGAGGCCGCGTGGTGGCCGCATTCGCCTTGGTGGATACCTTTGAGGATTGCCTTGCCTTTCTCTGGTTCTACGCAGCGCTGGAAAACTCCAGTCACGCTGCGCCTGACAAGCTCTCTGTTTACTATCGTGTAGGCTCCTGTCCGGCGTTGCACTTGTCAGGCCGAGATCTCATCAGCCGGCAGCTCTCTATTCACCAAAAAGTTGAGAATGGGATGCGCCCATGATGGAGCTGTGACTTCTTCTACTGTCAGCACGGCCACTGCAACTAGGGTGGTTGGGTTGGGTAGTGGTGGGTTGGAGTCAGCCACCGCCTACTGTGTCGTTGAAGTTCCGGGGCCAACTGCTGTAGTCCCCGGGCCGGGCTCTGAAGTCCCCGGGCTGGGTGCGGCTGCAGCAGTCCCCGAGCCACCTACCGAAGTCCCTGAGCCGCTTGCCGAAGTTCCCAAGCCGATTGCTGAGGTCCCCAAGTCGGATCCGACTCTTCGGGGGGCAGCCGGAACAAAGATGGAATCTGATTCCGGTGAAGGCTTGATAAACAGCTTGAGAAAGCGCTGAAGGGAGACACCGGTTGGTATGGCTTACCGGGTGGAGCCGATTCGTGCCAGGGCATCTGCTTGCTCGTTGTCGGCCCGTGGCACATGAAGGAACTCGCACCCCTCGAAATATCCGTTGAGTTGCTGGACGAGGAAGCGGTAGCTTGACATGTTTGCGTCCTTGGCGTCCCAGTCACCAGACGACAGCTGGACCACCAAGTCCGAGTCGCCGTAGCACAGGATCCGGTGGATGATGAGTTCTTTGGCCAACTGGAGCCCGTGTATGAGCGCTTCGTACTCGGCCACATTATTGGAGGTGGCGAAGTGGATTTGCAATGTGTATTTGAGCTTGTCGCCTTTGGGAGAGGTAAGGACGATGCCAGCTCCCAGACCGGTGCGCATCTTGGAGCCATCAAAGTGCATCCGCCAATGGGTGGAATCTTGCGCTCGCGGCAGGTACTTGGTCTCGGCCCAGTTGACGAGGAAGTAGGCCAGTGCTTGGGACTTGATGGCGGTGCGAGGCTGGTAGAAGATGGTATATGGAGCCAGCTCGATGGCCGATTTGGCCACCCGGCCTGATGCATCCTGGTTGCCCATGATCTCGGCAAGCGGGGCAGTACAAACAACCATGATGGGGTGCTATTGAAAATATGGCTTGAGCTTCTTGGCGGCAAAGTACACGCCGTAGCACATCTTCTGATAGTGGGGATAGTTCTACTTTGAGGCTGTCAGCACCTCGCTCAGATAGTACACAGGCCTCTGGACCAGCTGTGCCTTGCCGTCTTCTGGGCGCTGTACCACAATGACTATGCTGACCACCCGACTGGTTGCGGCAATGTAAAGAAGCATGGGCTCTTTGTCAGTCGAAGCCGCCAGGACAGGCGGCATGGTCAACATTTTCTTCAGCTAGAGAAAGGCCTCGTCCGCCTGGTCACTCCACTCGAAGTGAGTGGTTTTCTTCATGAGTTGGTACAGGGGAAGAGCCTTCTCTGCCAGCCGACCGATGAAGCGGTTGAGGGATGCCAAGCACCCGGTGAACTTCTGGACATCTCGCAGTCGGGTGGTTATCTCCATCCTCTCGATGGCTTTGATCTTCACGGGGTTGCACTCAATGCCGCGTTCTGAGACCAAGAAGCCAAGGAGTTGGCTGGCTGGTACTCCAAAGACACATTTCTCGGGGTTGAGCTTGATTTGAAAATGGCGCAGATTGTCAAATGTTTCCTTGAGATCTTCCAGAAGGGTACCGCGCTTCTTTGTCTTCACCACAATATCGTCTACATAGACGTGGGCATTTTTGCCGAGCTGTTTGAGGAGGTACTTCTGCATGCAACGCTGAAAAGTGGCATTGGCATTTCTCAAGCCGAATGTCATGGTCAGGTAGCAGAAGGCTCTGAATGGTGTGATCAAGGCGGTCTTCAGGTGGTCGTCTGGGTTGAACTTGATCTGGTGGTACCCTGAGTAGGCATCCAAGAAACTCAGCAGCTCGCATCCGGCTGTGGAGTCTATTATTTGATCAATCCGAGGCAAGGCAAACAGATCTTTGGGACAAGCTTTGTTGAGGCTTGTATAATCAATGCACATGCGCCACTTGTTGTTCTTCTTCGGTACAAGGACTAGATTGGCAAGCCATTCTGGAAAGAACACTTCCATAATGAAGCCGACTGCTAGGACCCGGGCTATCTCTTCACCAACAATTTTTATCTTTTCTTCCGACAGTCTGTGGAGGGGTTGCTTGACTGGTTTTGCATCTGCTCTAACATGTAGCTTGTGCTCGGCGAAATCCGTCGAAACACCCGGCATGTCCTTGGGGGACCATGCAAAGATATCCCGATTCTCACGGAGGAAATCAACGAGCTCGCTTTCCTATTTTCTGTCCAAGGGTGGTTCCTACAAGGGCGAACCTCTTCGGGTGGTCCGTGTCCACACTACAAAGAAAATACACTTCCGTGATGATACGTGTTTGTCACAGTAGGTCGCACTTTTTGTCATGCATGTACATCCATGACAATTTTATGACAGAATCAAGATAGTCATACATGTGCTGTCATAGAAGTGTTCCATGAAATTACCAAAATTATCATCACGGAAGTGTCCAATTCCATGACGATAAATCGCGCGTCATGAAGTTCTTTTGTCAAGGGTGTCCGACATGTGGCATCCACCGTAACGGAACGCTGTTAAGCTATAGGGTCGGGTTTTGGATCAGATAACCCGTTAACAACCCAGACCAATGGGAAACTCCACATGTAAAATTCTGATTGGCCGGAGGGAACACCTGTCAGCTTGTCAGTGGGCCAGATGTCGCCCGTCCATTGGAGGAGACATGACTATGATACGTCGACATGCGGCTGGGCCCAATAGAGGCCCATATAGGTTAAAAGGCCGGCCCACTCAAAGGCCCATAGTACTTACTCAGGTACTAGTGGGCCAGCCCAATAACGACCTGCTTAATAAAGGCCCATTTACGGCTCGAAGCAAGATCTGGCCCGTTAATTATTTGCCGAATATTCGGGCCCATTTACGGCCCGAAGCCAGATCTGGCCCGTTAATTGTTCGCCGAATATTTGGGACCAATTACAGCCCAATGACTTTCGGCCTATTAGAGGCCCGATGTAGACATGGGCCCATTTTAGCCCGGTGTGACTTTCGGCCTCGGAACGGCCCGTGCTGCCCATGGGCCATATATGGTCCGAATGGGACATCGGTCCCACTAACGGCCCATGATAAAGGTGGCAACAGTTAAGCCCAACGTGACTTTGGGCCTATTAAAGGCCTGTCGCATAATTCGGCCCGTTGATGCATGTACTAAGCTTTCGGCCTCTTAAAGGCCCATGATGTCAGTGGGCCAACTAAGGCCTGAGATATGTTTCGGCCTAGTAACGGCCCATGATCTAACTGGGCCCAAAAAGGCCCGGTCTACATTTCAGCCTGCTGAAGGCCCATCGACGACTAGTGAAAATTGAGGCCCAACATGCATTTCGGCCTGCTAAAGGCCCATGGTTTCATCTGGGCCGTAACAGACCAGTACAATATTCAGCTTGTTAATGGCCCAACGCTACTTGAGCCAAACTAAGCGCTGGGTCCACAAATAGCCCAACTAAAATATAGGCCGGTGTAAGTTGTGGGCCTGGCGCAAAGTGTGAAGGCCCCAATCATTCGGGCCCAAGAAAGACGCAGGCCGACCCAATTGTGGCCCGCTAAAAACCAGGCCCGTTAGAGTCAAATGTTTCGGCTCGATCGACTAAATCTGATTTTTTTTCAGATAGTGAATGATGGCAGTAACTAGTAGGAAATAAGAACAAACCTACTCTATACAATAAAGAAATTACGGCATAGTAATTAAGAATAAACCTACATTATATGTCGGCGTTCTGGGAATGGGGGTCCCCAGACTTGCCTGCCTGCGACCTACGGAGTGGCTCGAGTGGTGGCCCAGTACGGCCCATCTTCATCAATGCAGACTCAAGACCCTCACGAGGGGCCAAGCATCATAGGGCGGACGATGCAAGGCTTCCTCAGGAGCGGCCTCGCCAGGCAGGCTCGCGAGGAGGTGAAGCGATCAAGGCAAGGGTACCTCACGAGGTGCTCGTGACGCAAGCCATGACGATCGAGACCAGGCGGGCGCCGGCTTGCGCAGTGTCCTTGTTTCCTCTTTGGTGCAAAGGGGGGTATGCACAGGCGTGGAGTACCGAGGCAACAGACAAAGGTTACCATTTCGGTGCAACGATACCAAGACCAGTAGAGCGGCAGGATGGAGGTCACCGTGGAGCCCAAGACGGCGTCATCGCCAGTGCCTTTGGCAGCCGAAGACCAACTTTAGTCAGGATAGCTTGTACTAGATGTTCCCCTTCAAAATGGCCGTTGTTGGCGCCCTTCCCGCTCAATATTTGGGAAGAGGACCAGGGCCTCTATATATAGAACTAGCCACCACAGTAGGGGGGAGAGGAGATGGGAGAGAGCCCCCATCAGATCGAGAGGCGATCGAACTCTCCCAAGTAGTTCATCGCACCAGCCCAAGAACACCTCTCACGAGGCTGTTCTTCCCATTGTACTGTTCATCATCAGCCCCTGAGGCAATCCACCACACCACACACTGGAGTAGGGTATTACACCACAACGGTGGCCCAAACCAGTATAAATCTTGTGTCCCTCGTGTTGTTCATCATTTAGCTTAGATTCTCGCGAGGCGATCAGATGCGGATTGGTAGGGGGAAGATCTTCGCGCGCACCACAGAGTTTGAACCTTAAGGGTCTGCCGGAACCCAACATCCGATATTTGGTGGGCCAGGTAAGGGTGAGCCGGAATCTTTTTTCCGTTGTTCCGTGTTCAATCATCCGTCATGTCCATGGCTGATGCTCGGGGGGCTCGCGCCGAGCGTCGGGCTGCTCTCGCCGCCCGCGTCGCCCAGACGGCTCCCGTCGGCGGGTGTCCCCGTCGTTCCCCATCGCCTGCCGCCAACACCGCCACCGGTCCGGTGGGGAACGAGCAGCAGGCCTCGTTGCTGCATCCCTTGGTGCATCGGGAAGGCCGCACCACCACCCCGTCATTGACTCCAGCTGGTTCGTCGTCCCACGCACGTCGCGCTCCCACGGACGCACACACCGTGTTGCTCCTGGCGCGTGAGCTTCTACACTACTGTCCCATCGACGACCTTTACGAGGAGTGGCTCGCTCACATCACTGAGCTCATCAGCGCTGCAGGGGGCTCCCATGCGCTGTCCCTCTCACTGCCCCGCCCTCTGTCCTGCGCGGGTGATGCAGCCCAGGAGGTGCCCCCGCCACCTCCTCCCCAAGAAGGCGCCCTGGCTCCAAGGCGCGCGGCCCTTGGACGAGATCCACCACGTCTAGCACCCGTGCAACAAGAAAGGAGCTGCCAAGAATCCCTCGTCCCCAAGAAGGTGCTCGCGTGCTTCCTGCACCGGCACGCCATGACCGCGTCCCTGCGCCAGCACGTCAAGACCCGCGCCGCTCCAGGCAGCGGCGCACGGGAATCCTCAGGAGCAAGCCCCGCATCAGCAGAGAGCCCGGGTGGCCACCGCAGGCTGCCGTGCCTTCACCACCGAGCTACGTAGTGTCGCCTGGCCGGGCAAGTTCAAGTCGCACCTGCCTCCTCGCTATGACGGCACTACCGACCCCGCGGAGTTCCTGCAGCTCTATGAGCTGGGCATCGAAGCGGCCAACGGCGACGAAAAGGTCATGGCGAACTAGTTTCTCGTGGCGCTCAAGGACGGTGCCCGCACCTGGCTCCTGAACCTGCCTCCAGGCATGATCTCCTCCTCGGACGAGATGCGAACCCGCTTCATCACCAACTTTCAGGGCACTCGCGACCGTCCGTCGGCCGTGGGTGACCTGCGCCGCATCAAGCAGCAACCCAGAGATACCTTGTAGAAGTACCTCCAGCGCTTCAATAGTGCTCGCCTCAAGATTCCCAAGGTGACCGAGGAGGCCATCATCTCAGGCTTCTCCGACGGTGTCCACGATGTCAAGATGAAGGAGGAACTGGCGATCCACGAAGATCTGTGCACGTCTCTAGAGCTGTTCAACCTCGCGACCAAGTGCGCAAGGGCTGAGGAGGGATGCCTCTCCCTTCTCGAGCTCCTAGCTGCAGATCCAGAAGAGAAGAAAGCCAATGCCAAGGATGTGAAGCGCAAGGGAGCAGCTGTGCTCGCAGCACAGCCGGACACGAAGCGCGGCAGGGACCAGCCGGAGTCGTCCAAGGGTAGCCGGTACTGCGTGTACCACGACCTCCACACCCACAACACCAACGAATGCCAAGAGCTGAGGGCCGTGTGAGAAGGCCGTGTCGGTCGACGCCCCAAGCGCAACGATCGGGGCTACGACCGAGGCGGAGGAAGAGGTGGAGGACGATGGGATGACTGTGGCCCTCGCCAAGGGTGGCGTGACCGACCTCGCGAGGACTGCTGGCAGGACCAACCTCGTGAGGGGGCTTTGAGGGATCAGCCTCGTGAGGATCGCCCGCAAGGCAACACAGGCCTTCCTCCTCTGCCACCACCGCCAAGGAGGAATGACGACCATCATCAGGACGAGGGGGCTGGGGGCTTCCAAGAGCCGTGTGCTATCACTTGCATCTTGGGCGGAGCCCAGGCCCCAGCCGCTCAGTGCATCTTCAAGCAGTTTGCTCGCGAGGTGAATGCAGCCCTCCCCAAGCTCGAGGCCATGCGCCCTCTTAGGTGGTCCGCGTGCACCATCACATTCAGCTCAGCGGATCAGCTCAAGTGCACGGCAACAGCCGGTGTCCTCCCAATGCTCTGTTCCCCAGTCATCAGTAATGTGCAAGTCACCAGGACCCTCATCGACGGCGGAGCAGGGCTCAACGTCCTATCCGTCGAGACGTTCAACAATCTCCAAGTGCCATACGATCAGCTTCAGCCGACCAAGCCTTTCTCAGGAGTCACTGATGGCCCCATTGTCCCGATAGGGCAGGTCCGCCTCCCTGTCACCTTTGGACATCGCAAGAACTACCGTACCAAGCTCATTGACTTCGACGTCGCTCACATTCGCCTGCCATACAATGCCATCCTCGGATATCCAGCCCTGGTCAAGTTTATGGCAGTGACTCGCCATCGCTACAACGTCCTCAAGATGCCAGGAAGTGGCGGGGTCATCACGGTCCCCTATGAAGAGAAGGATGTGGTGTTCTCTCTTGAGCGTGCCTTCCAAGCCGCGTCGATCGAGGACCCAGACAGCAAGAGTGGAAACCTTCCTGAAGCAGCTCCCAGGAAGAAGAAGACATCACCTGGCTCAGGGCCTCAAGAGGCAGGCACCTCCGGAGGCACCACATCAGGATCTGCGCCCATCCAAGGGGCGCCACCCTCTGTCGCATAGGAAGGCGCGCCCGGCGCCCTCCTCAGGCAAGGCTCAGGGGCTCTCTCCTGGAGGGTCGCTAACTTTGCCAAGATCACGAGGAAGGCGCTCGGGCACCACTTGGAGGCGTGCTTCGCGACACGTTTCCCTCAGGAAGGCATAAAGCAAGGAGGGCCCAACCCTCAGGAGTTCATCACCAAGATCACTTAGGAGCTGCAGGAATCGAGAGTCATGCACAGCAACTGCCACTTGCCCAGCGTAGCTCCCCATCCAGGCGAGGATAGCGGGCTGCGCGTCTGCATTGACTACCTAGGGCTCAATCGAGTCACGTCTCAGGAGCGCTTCTGGCCTTCGCGCATGGGACGTTGCGAGGGTCCGCCTCACAGCTTCGTTTGCATGCCTTTCGGCCCGCCAAATGTGACTGCTGCTCACCAGCGTCTAATGAGGAGCATTCTGAAGGCTCAGGTGGCCAAACACTGCACATTCCTGAAGGAAATGGAGATGGACCTTGCCAAGCCGACCGGACCTCCAGAGCCTCCCGAGGCTCAGAGTTCCGAAGGTTCGTGAGGATTTGCTTCTTCACCACGCACCATCAGTTACTCCAATGATCGCCCTGCAACGATATCAGGTGACATCCTTCGAGTTTCATTTCAGCTGGGAGCGCCCTCAGGGCTGCATCATTCCCAGGTCGTGTGGGTCTGTCCCCGCGACATGTATCCATTTTGCTTATGTCTTTAGCTTACTTTGTTGGGGGCGCTCCTCGGGCTGCATCATCCCCAAGCCGCTCGGGCCTGACCCAGTGGCGTGTGCCTTTCCTTGCATCTATCTAAGTTGGATTGCCTTTTCATGCTTACCCTACCTGTGATAATCGCCTGCTCGATTGACACCTACCTTTGGAGCCGCTCGCTCTGGCACGACGCTTGTGCATGGGTTCATCCCTGCAACGTTGACAAATCTGAGTGGTCGAGCTCTGGCCGCAATAGACCCGCAAGGCGCTACCTCACCAGGACCTTAGTGCCTCTATCATTCCCTCGGAGCAACCAATCGTTGGCTGGTGATCGTAATGGCAGTCCTTGTTTTCCTCGCGTTGGTTTACATGGTCCACCTAAGGAATAAGGTGGGGGTGTCGTGAGCTCTCCTCTCTCTCCCGTGTGATCCGCTCGCGCGTTAAAAGGGGGGCGCCTGAGCATCGTGACTCAGGGGCTCTTACTGGCTCTCCATCCCTCACCCCCTGACCTTGACCCACGTCATCGCGACCTGTCATACCAGCGGCGGCTGAGCTCGCTCAAGGGCCGGGACCTGGGGACGTAGAGCATGAAGGAAAGCACGGGGAGGAGGGGAGAAGCTCACGAGGGCCTGGCCCAGCAACGTCCGAGCTGCCGACACGCAGGTCCGGCACCACACCAAGGAACGACTCCAAGATCCCAAGATAAGTCGCGTTCTTGGAAAAGCCAAATCAACGCGACACCAAACCCTCACCTAATGCGGCTCTGTCACGGTGACGTACCCTTCCTTTCTCGCCCAGCGGAGGCTGCTTGAGCGCTAAAGGGGACCTCCTGAGCATCGCGCCTCGGGGGCTCTTACTGGACCTTGGGCCGCTCACCTCCTGGCCTTGACCACGGCATCGCGACCTGGCATACCAGCGACGGTTGAAGCCTACCTGGGGACCGGGACCTGTTAGCGTAGAGCATCAAGCCCTCGTGAGGATAGAAAGGGGGAACCGAGCCGAGACAGGACAAGCATCTCGCACCACTCTATAATAAGGATGATATTCACAAAAGACATAGCAGACGCTTTACATACCCCCACGGGGTGCTTCCTTGATTCCTCGCAGGGAACAAAAGGTGCTAATCCTAAGGGACGCTAACTATGCGTGCTTCCATGATCGACGCCATCATCAACAGTGGGCCACCAAGCACCGGCGCCAACCCCGTCCAGATCAGCCATGCCGGCGGCCTGATGCGGTTGCCCTACTCCGAGCACGACGCGAGCTCGGGGGATCGTAGCTGTCGTCGCTCGTCTCCCAAGTCACGAGAAGCTCGAGAGAGTCGCTGGACCCTCCAGCTTCTCCGTTGCTGCCAGAGGAGCTACTGGGGAAGCGGTTGGCAGGCCTAGCCCTCGCCACTTCGATGCCTTGGCCGCCTTCCTTGGGGCAGCACTCCAGTCGGCGTCCTTCCGTGTCGAAGACCTTGAAGAACATCAAGGAGGCGCCATCGTATTCGAAATGAATCACGAGGGCACCTCCTATTTGACAGACCCGGACGATCTCGCCCCAGCCGCGGGTCATGTAGACCTTGCCCGGAGCGACAACCTCAACCTCTGCTCCGGTCGCTGGGGTACTGCAGTCAACATGCTCCAGCCAAAGCTCAAGAGGCCCCCTCGGCGGCATCTCGAAGGCGAAAGTGGGAGGAAGGCAAATCCAAGAGCTTGGAGGCATGGCGGCGTGAAGCACGAGCTCGCGAGAAGAGCCCTCGGCATGGACTCTGGGAGCGACGACGCGCACCGTCGTGATTCGTCGGCGTCGCCTGCGGCACAGACGGTGCCACTCGGTGTCTTCTTCTCTAGGGCCCTCAGCCCGGGCGTACCAGGGCAGCGGAAACCCAGGCGGTGGCCGCTCGTACCAAGGCCTCGATGTCTCCTGCCACACGACCTTGTCACGGCGGCCGGGGATCGGCCGTTTCTTCGACGGGAGCGGGCCGGGACCCTCTCGGGGGGCCTTCCCTTTCTCTTCCGCTGAGAACCAGTGGATCGGCGCCATTGGCGTGAAGATGGGGGAGGGGCGAGGAAGAAGGAGTGAAGCAAGAAGAGATGGACTGCGGGGGCTCTCACCCGTCCGTACTTATAGCTCAGAGGAGGCCAACCGTCGGCCTTCGCGATCGCAGGTAATCATGGCTCATTTTTGCATGCAGGGACTTGTCAAGTCGGGCGGTTGCCGAGGCAGCGTGGGGAAGCGGAGATGCCCACGTCCCATCAACCGCCACGCGGCGCCCAAGGCCATAGGCTGTTGGGGCCCGTGGCGCTCCGCACTTGCCCCTTCGCTTCTCTGCTAAGCCAAGTCCGAGCATGCCTTGGGCCAGGGGGCTACTGTCAGCGTTCTGGGAACGGGGGTCCCCAGACTTGCCTGCCTGTGGCCTGCGGCGTGGCTCGAGTGGTGGCCCAGTACGACCCATCTTCGTCAATGCAGACTCAAGACCCTCACGAGGGGCCAAGCCTCGTTGGGCGGACGATGCAAGGCTTCCTCAGGAGCGGCCTCACCAGGCAGGCTCGCGAGGAGGCGGAGAGATCAAGGCAAGGGTACCTCGCGAGGTGCTTGTGACGCAAGCCGTGACGATCGAGACCAGGCGGGCGCCGGCCTGTGTAGTGTCGTTGTTTCCTCTTTGGTGCAAAGGGGGCAAGCACAGGCGTGGAGTACCGAGGCAGCTGGAAAAGGTTACCATTTCGGTGCAACGAGACCAAGACCAGCAGAGCGGCAGGATGGAGGTCACCGTGGAGCCCAACACAGCGTCATCGCCAGTGCCTTTGGCAGCCGAAGACCAACTTTAGTCAGGATAGCTTGTACTAGATGTTCCCCTTCAAAATGGTCGTTGTTGGCGCCCTTCCAGCTCAATATTTGGGAAGAGGACCAGGGCCTCTATATATAGATCTAGCCACCAAAGTAGGGGGAGAGGAGATGGGAGAGATCCCCCATCAGATCGAGAGGCGATCGAACTCTCCCAAGTAGTTCATCGCACTAGCCCAAGAACACCTCTCGCGAGGCTGTTCTTCCCATTGTACTGTTCATCATCAGCCCCTGAGGCAATCCACCACACCACACACTGGAGTAGGGTATTACACCACAACGGTGGCCCAATCTAGTATAAATCTTGTGTCCCTCGTGTTGTTCATTGTTTAGCTTAGATTCTTGCGAGGCGATCAGACGCGGATTGGTAGGGGGCAGATCTTCGCGTGCACCCCAGAGTTCGAACCTTAAGGGTTTGCCGGAACCCAACATACGACAGTATACAATAAAGGATTTAAGGTATATTACATCCACTGGGCATCGAAGTTCGCCACCAGTGATCATAAAGCGCAACGAAGAAGCAGATTACCAAAACTGGGCACCATTGCAGCGTAACAAAATAATAATGAACCGAGACCACTTCCAAGACAGTTCAAGAAAGGTTAGCCTTGCGGGGGAACTGCTGCGCAAGCTACTGAGCAAGACTATGAGACCGGCCTAGCATGTCGGTCATAGCTTCTAGGTGTAGCTGTTTAGCGATGAGGTTCTCATTGGTGTTCTCCGCAATCTTTCTTAGAGATAGGAATTCAAGTCAAAGTTGAGTTGCAGAATGCCTTTCTGCTAGAACTTGGGACTGAAGAAGTCAAACTGATTCAGACAACGAATTATGTGAGCTTGTCTGACTGCTAGTCTCAAGTAACTTGAACACTGCATCAAGACAAGACTTTGGGGTTGTCTCGCTATCTTCAAGATGGTTTGCCTTCTTTGCTGCAATATATGTTGGGTTTGTCTCACAACCTTCAGTAGACTTGTGCATGCCATCAGGCATATCACCCTGAAACAAAGCAGAGAGATGACATGTTTTACACGTGTATAAACAAAGATGATAACTGTGCTGTCAATTCCATTTGATTTCAGATTAGAAAATAAAGAGTAAGTTCAAAATATCAATAGCATAATTTGGCATTGTTCATAATGCGGGGAGCTTCACCACACTGCTAGATTACCATGTCAACATAACAAGCATAGATGAAGGGCAAAGAAAATCACTGTATCTTTTTTGGTTAATGTGCATGGCATGTTGTTCATATCATCAGCCACATCAGTAAGATAAAATAGGAGATGACAAGGTGCAAACCTGGGTTGCTTCACCACACACTGGATTATATATCCACAAAAACAAGCATACATATAGGGAGTATTGGGTAATCTGCATGGTATGAATAAGGAATTTGGTTTTACAAGTAAAACTTAGAACTTACGGTTCTTGCAAACATGCATTTTGGTAGAAATAACAAACTAAACAGCAGTAAATGATAGGGAGTATGAGCAAATTAAACAGCAGTTGAGGATAAAGGCTTTAGAAGGACTGACTTACATTAACATTAACATCGGCTTTATAATGCCCTTCTCCATGTCAAGGGAAGGATAACTCAAGAATTTCTGCACAGAATCTTCTTCATAAGCATTGCCTGTACTCTACATTTTGTAGAGAGTAATTATAGATATGATAATACTGGAAGGGATAGAGGATAATGAAGATAAGATGCAGATTGATGCTACATAATCAACTACCAATCCCTGGAAGTACAAGCGTTACAAGACAAAATGTACTAACAAGAGCAATGGGCTACACTTCTATACTGGCATTGTCTGTGTATTCTACTTGTTGGTAAGATTAAATATAGATCTGATCTTTTTTAGTAAATGGTGGGCGAGGGAGATAAGATGCAGAATGCTACACAGTGAACCAATCCCTCTTCCCATAATACAAGAGTGTTTTGAACACTGGTGTACTGTACAAAACGTTCTTATATTATGGGACGGAGGGAGTAGCTGTTAATGTAAGTACAGTGATAGATGATGTTCAGTCCTTACAAGAGGACTGCAGAGCTAAACCTCTTCAAAAGCATTGGGTTGATTCTAAATTTATGTAAGAGTCCATACGAATCTTATAATGTCCACCAAATGGATGATTACGAGGCTAACATGTGCAGTGATGCTACATAATCAAACAACTATGAAAGTAAGTATGGTCATACAGGGCAAGAAGTACTCACAAGAGCAATGCAGTGTGTAGTATAGTTGCGAGATTCTGTGGTCCCTTGAGAACGAATGTTCTTCTGCTAACAGTTTTCGTACAAGTGAAACATTAAGGCAAATACAGAAATGTAGTTCAAATTGTGATGTGATATCATAGACGGTACCTTACGCTGCAGCCGAGAACAATGTGTAACAAGATTATTCCAGTCACTGTCGGATAAATGTAGCACCGGAGACTTTACAAAAATTTTATTTAGAGGCTTGCCATTGAAGTGCGCTTGCCTCAGGTAGGAACGATACTTCATCAATGAGTGCTTGAAAAGCGCAACCAACCCTTGCTCGTCTTCACAATCCAGTTTGCTCCTTGCCTATTTAAAAGAATGAAATCTTGTGTCTTCTGTCAGCAGAAACATATGCAGTAATGACCATGAATAACATTAGTACATTACTTACGCGTAAGTTGCGGAGGAAGACTGGAAATTGTTCTATGTCTGCGCTATAATCTTTCCATGAAGGAAAGATGCGCACAAAGTTCCTGACAACAATATAAGCTTCATCTTCTAAACTGGGAAGAAATGGAACATGGGTCCTATTTGCTGCAATTGGGGCTCTCTCTGGTTCGAAAAGGGATTTGTCAACTGGATTTGGTGTACTCTTTGCTGGAATGGAGGTTTTGCGTCGTAGAGCTAGTGCTATGTCAATTGGCATAATCATACTGTTTGATGCAGTTGGGGTCTGCTGAGTTGGGGCATCAGAAATGACCAGTGTAGTAGGGCTAGAGTCTGCTAGAGTTGGGGTGTTTTGTGGGTTAGGTGATATTGCAACTACACCTAATGGGCTATTTGATTTGTTAGGTGCCACTACCTTTTCCAAATACTTTGCTTGTGCTCCTCCATGATCAGCAATCGCCCTCTTCCTTTTGAACATCTGATACACAAGAACAACATTTGAATGGATAAATATGGTATGATGACAGATGGAATATGTACTGAAAATGGATAGGCAGGGCGTATTCACATACACGATGTGTAAACTAAGCTAACGATAGTTCAACAAAGTAGAAGCAATGCAAAGCATCAGTTGCAAGATATGTGCGACCAATGTAACCTTGGAAAGTTAGAGCAAGCACCTTGATTGGTGAATAAGATAGGGCATCTTCCTCTGACTCCTCCACTAGGGAGCTACATTGACTTAGGTCTCCCTCTAGCTCAGAATCACTGTTAGGATCATATTCTAAGCATGAATCTATAGGTGGAGAGCGTTTGCATTGCATTGCATCCAGGCTTGATTTCAGTCCCTTAATGCCAAGTTTGACAGCCATGGCATTGTTCCGCTTTATTCTTTTCATGCGCGCAAGCTCATAATCATTATGATGCTGTTCAGAATCTGAGATTCATGAAAACATAAAAAGTAGTCAGATTATCTATGGAATGCATTGCAGATTCAACTCGAAGAGTGTCTCCCTATAAACCCCTGCATATGCAAAGTTCACCCCCAACCGTGCTGACTAGACCACACACAGAAATACAAACCTCTTATGTCTCTATAACAGGCAGACACACATTTCAAAACTGAAGTAGGAACATTAGAATCATATGAAATTCGTATTTGAACAAATAAACTAAGGAATTATGAGTGGCATAATGTTTAGCTTCAAGGGTGGAGTGTTTTAGTGTGACACAAAGCAAGTAGGCAGATTGTATTCCATGTAAAAGATCGAAACCGATGTAAAAGCTGGAAATGACACTTTCTTTCTATACAATGCAGTGTTCGTTGCCCACACATGATGGAAGAGATCACATAGAGAAATACTATTCACTCATGTCTACGGTTCCAGTATTTAGAAACAGGGTGGTCCACCCCAAAAGAATATTGACAACAAATATGACAAGGCAAGCATAAATGTAGTGAATCAATCATTTACTTGTGAGCTTACTAGGACAAGTATGCAGAATTGTAACTGCAGTAAGAGACCGTCCAAAATCTGAATCAATAAGTTTGTCTAGCACTTATTGTTTGCAACTAATCGACGTGAATAATTGGATATTATATCGAATGATTAAGAAAGACAAGTAAAATTGTCAACAAACCTGGCTTGCAGTAGTAATCTGGGTTAATGTCACTACGACCAACAATCCAAAATGACTAGTGTCTATTCCGAGGGCTAGAATTTTGAAAACCCTGTGAACTTTACAGGTACTAAAGATTACAGAAATACATCTGAACCATTAAGTGTAGGTAGCACTGAGCACACAACAAACCCTAATGACAATCCTGCCTAATGAGTAATGAATCAATTAGAAAATGGGTGATGACGAGTGGCTCCTGAGTGTTGAGGACGTATCTCAGAAATCGGGTTGGCTTGGTGGGTGCTGCACGCCTGAGCCCTGAATGGACTGGGAAGGTAGGCACGGCGGCACGCCCGGGCAGCGGTGACGTTGTTGGGCGAGCGGCTCCTGACCTCCTGTTAGTCCGGTGTCTCCTCCTAGAGTCATGCCATCTAGGGACGGCAAGTCGCTGGCGAGGCAGGCGGCTGGGGGCGAGTAGAGATCGGAAGCGCACAGCGGAATAGAGGGGAATCGAGGCCTGGGCCGACCCAAAATTCCAGGGTGGGCCAGCTGTCGGTGTCAAAACCGGCGGATCTCGGGTAGGGGGTCCCGATCTGTGCGTCTTAGGCTGATGGTAAAAGGAAGCAAGGGACACAATGTTTACCTAGGTTCGGGCCCTCTCGATGGAGGTAAAACCCTACTTCCTGCTTGATTAATATTGAAGATATGAGTAGTACAAGAGTAGATCTACCACGAGATCGTAGAGGCTAAACCCTAAGAGCTAGCCTATGATGGTATGATTGTAATTGTGATCGGCCTTCTAAGGACCATCCTCTCCGGTTTATATAGACACCGGAGAGCTAGGGTTTACATGGAGTCGGTTACAAGGAAGGAAACATAATATCCGGATCGCCAAGCTTGTCTTCCACGCAAAGGAGAGTCCCATACGGACACGAGCCTAAGTCTCGAGTCTTGTATCTTGACGCTTCTATAGTCCGGACGATTTGTACAGTCCGGATGTTCGGATACCCCCTTATCCAGGACTCCCTCAGTAGCCCCTGAACCAGGCTTCAATGACGATGAGTCCGGCGCGCAGTCTTGTCTTCGGCATTGCAAGGCGGGTTCCTCCTCTGAATACGCCAAGATGGTTATCGAACACGTAGACCGTGTCCGGATCTGCAAGATGATCTTCACATACCCAAGCATAAATCTGCTCTGCTGGCAATTTTTGCATGTCGTGCCCTTGCATCGTGGCCTGGTCCAACACGGACTGGCGTCTCCTGCTCCACCTCGACTCGCGTTGCGAGGCGGTTTTATTGGCACGTCCCGCCAAAGTAGAGATCGTGTCCCCCTTAATACGGGCTCTTTTATCAATATGGGCATATGTGACCCCACGGCGACCGTTGGTATGATCTCGTGTATTTTAGATAAGTCTCAAGCGGTCACGCTGAGGACTCTTGGTATTCATCCCTTTTATAAAGGGGTCAAGGCCTACGCCTCTTCTCCACCTCTCCTGCCCCTTCTCGACCCTCGAGCTTCGGTACTCAAAACCTTAGCTCCAACGCCCCAGGTCCTCGAGTATGTCCGGATCCGACGCAACAGGCCAGTGGGCAGCCTCCTCGATTCAAGAGGAGGACATTGCAAAGCTTAGGGAGGTCGGATACCTGACCGCCGATATCCAGCACAGGCTTCCTAGTCCGGCGGATGTTGCCGTGCAAACGTCGGCCTCTCCGGATGTGGGAGTTTAATCTGGAGGGTCCGCAGACTATTAAGCACTTCTTCGGCCTGACGCTTGAAGGGATGTGCAAGTTATTCTTCGGACCACATGTAAAGTGTCCGGACACCACCGAGGATGCGGGCCTAAGCTGCAATCGCCTAGATGCCCGAGTAAGTAACCTTAAAGCTGGATACTTCATTTATCATAACCACTATTCTGAAAATCCTTCCGTGGCTAGGAATGGCTCAACAAGGCGGAGAGAAGCAGGTGTCCGGCGCCACTTCCTGAAGGCTCGCCTGGTCCCTCTATTGCAAAGATGTTGGGCCGGGCGCTCAGCAAAATCCCTTCAGGGAAAGGCGAAGGAAAGGCAGTGAAGCCGAACTTCACGCGCTACGCATCCAGAGCGGGGAAATCGCTACCCCTCCTATGGAGGATAGACGAAAAGGGGAGGCCAAAGCCTACTCCCCACGCGGGAAGAAGAGAGCTGCCTTCGAAGATTTGGAGGCGGAGACGCCCAAGCAAGGGAAGAAAGCATCACCAGGGGGCTCTGCCGCGACGGGTACCCTCACCGCGTCATGCCCATCAATGGGCCAGCCCTCCACCGAGCCGTAAGTTATTCATTAATTCGAAAGTGTGATGTTACTCCGAGATCCATAACCAGGACTTTGTCTTTTGTAGTCCAGTGAGCAGCTCTTCTCAACAGAGTTCGTCTTCGGGGGACCTTCATCAGGAGATGATGGAGAGTGAGACTCCACTCACCTCTCCGCCTCATGAAGCGGACGACACGGAGGTGTCGTCACGGAGGAGTCCGGATCTGCCGAAGCCGGAGGCTAATACGTCAGCCGCCCTGAGCCCAGAGCGTTTGGCTCCCACGGGGGGCGATGAGAAGGGTCCGACACAGTTCAGTGTCCAGCCGGACATACTGACGGGCCGTTTGGAGCGAGTCGCGCTCTCGGAGGAACACCGCTCTTTAATGAGCATGGTGCTCACGAAGATTTCATCCGCTACCAGCGATTTGAATGAGGCATTTACAAGCCTGCTCAAAGGCTTTGAGGTATGTAGTGAGAAATGCACAATTTTTTGCTTATGAAGCACGCACTAGGTGTGCTCCCTATAGATAGTAGCCCCTGAGACTCTGGTTTCCCGCCATAGGCGGCAAACGGGGGATCGTATATTGATGACTGTGCAGTACATGTGTGCAGATATACAAGGATCCGGTAGCCAACCAGTCTATTGAAGTTGCCGAACTGAGGAGGCAGATCGGATCCATCGATGCCGATATCACGCTGGTGAATAAACGGCTGGAGGAGTCACATGGTATGTGCTATGCTTCCCTTATTATGATGTATAGGAAATGTAAGAGGGGCATAATAATAATGCGATGTGTTTGCACTATAGATGGTGCTGCTGTCATGGAGGCCCTGAGGGCGGAACTTGCTCAAGCCAAGGAACAAGCTTGGGCTAGCAATGCGGCTGCCCTAAAGGCGGCCGAAGAATTGAGAGCCGAACAGGCTGCTCATCACCGAAGCGAAGAAAAGATAGCCGAAATGACTGGGGAGTTAAAGAATGCCGTCGACTGGTACGCACTCCTCGAAAAGGAGAATAAGGCTAGTTCAGCCGAGCTGGACAAGGCACTTAATGCCGCCAAGGAGATGCGGACCGAGATCCGCAGTATGCGGGAAGAGCTCCAACAGGCCGACAAAATCGTGGCTGGGGGCTCATACTTACTGCGGACGAAGTTCTTGGATCCGAAGTATGCTCCCCTGGCGGGGCGCTTGAGTCCTACAGACACATATGCAGACTTGGCGAATAGTACAGTTGACGCTGTGAAGTTCTTCGAGGGTCAAGGCGATGAAGAAGTGGAGAAGCTTTTCTAGTCGCATTTCAATGCTCCCACTCACCCGCTGCCGCTGAATGAGAAGGTGGCTGCTACGGCGGAGCTCCACAGGCTGTCCTGGCTGGCAATGCGGTCTGTAATAGACCATCTTTAGCCGAAGGGGCCTAAGCCGGACATCTATTTTGGTTTGGTGCAGCAATTCCTTGGATCCGTGTCTCGGATTGACGCCATGAGGAGGTCGGCATGCATAGAGGGTGTGCGGATGGCGCTAGCCCGCGTTAAAGCCTATTGGACGGATATGGAGGCCACTGTAATAGCGACCCAGGATCCGGCGGGAGGCTAATATCCGGCCGAGCACTACTTGGCGCAAGTCACAGAAGGTGCCCGCCTAATAGAGGCGCAGTGCTCGAAGAATGTTTTATTCGAGTGATAAGTCGAATCATTGTAGAGAACAATGCTTTAGTTTAATTATGAGGCTATGTTTATACTTTTGTCCAGAAGTATGATTATATCCCCTTTGCGGCCGTTTTTATGTGTATAAGTAGTCCGAAAGATAGCAGTCGTTGGCTTCAGCCCCCACGCATATAATGCGGGGGTGTTCGGAAAAAATATGCTTAATCACACTTGATCCAACGTCTTGGTCCATTAAGGAGGTGATCGCACGTCGAAATAGGCAACCGGACTATATAGTTGTAACACTTTCGCTTAGCCATGGGAGTATAATAGTGGGACTACTATGTAGCCCCTGGTACCTTCGCATGCATCCGAATACGGGCATGTGTGTACATGGCCAGGAAATGACCCTTCGTTAATGCGGAGGAATCTTTAGGGATTCCGGTGAGTCTTCGAGTGGTTGAACAGTCTCTCGTTGTATCATGACAGTCAGTTTTCGGCTTTCTCTACTGAGGCGCTCATCCGGAATAACCAGGGCACAATCATAGTAGTTCTCCTTTGGCCTGCCTTAGCCGGTGATAACGGAACGTAAGGCGGCAAACCCAGGAGCCGGGCAAACCCAAAATTTGACCAAAGACATGATTCAGAGCTGATGCTTATACGGCCAAACTCGTGACACCGAACACTCTCGAGGGTATTTGGTCTTTGTAAAGGAAAAGAGGCTGACAAGAGCCTATTATAAGCCCTTAATTCCTAGGTACGTGCAATGTAGTCTGCCGTGGCCAAATGCCAAAAACGGCAGTATCCTCTGTGGGTAGAGAACCCATGGGATGGTTAAACAACAAGAGGCAGTAGAAAAGGTTTACACAGGGGCTTAATCTAAAAAGAAACCTGTTGAACGGGGCCCTGCTGCACGTCTGCGCCTTTGTCTCCGTTGTGCCATATCCTAGAAGGGTCTCGCGTGAACGTTGTCTGTAAAAAAAGAAAATCTCGTAGCGGAGTGCAACGTAAGTATGCGATTAATAATAAAAGTGTAAGATGTTGGCCTGCCAATAAGGTCGAGCCAAGTGTGGGGTTGTATTAAAAATTGATAGCCCCTTGTTTCCGCTATGGGGGTGCATATACGGTTCCCTGGTTGAACCGGGCTACCGGACTCGTCTAATTGTGTCTGTGGTCTTAATGACCAGGCATGTATGTGATATTTGGAGGCCGCTTACAGTCCGGCTGCCAGGGCCGTCGCGTGTTCCTCTGCGCGCGAAGAGCGCTCCGTTATTCCTCTAATGGTGATGACGCCACGGGGACCGAGCATCTTGAGTGTAAGGTAGCCATAATGCGGCAATGCGTTGAAGCGGGCGAAGGCCGGTCTTCCAAGCAATGCGTGATAGCCGCTTTGGAAGGGTGCGATGGTGAAGAGTAGTTTTTCGCTTCTGAAGTTGCCTGGGGAGCCGAATGTTACTTCCAGCATGACGGAGCCCCTGCCGTAGGTTTCAACGCCTGGTATCACCCCTTCAAAGGTGGTGTTGCTTTGGCTAATTTTGGTTGGGTTTAACCCCTTTCTGTGGACAATGTCCTCGTATATTAAATTGAGACTAGTGCCGCCGTCTATGAGGACACGGGTGAGAGGGTATCCGTCTATTATTGGGTCGAGCACCAAGGCCTGTGATCCTCCGCGCCGAATATGAGTTCGGCTCTCCATGTGATCGAAAGTGATCGGACGAGACATCCAGTAATGAGATGTAGGTACGATGGGCTCTACATCGTGCGCGTCTATGGGCGCACGTCCATGACTTCTCGTGGATGTGTGAGTCGCGTGGATCATGTTTACTGTTTTAACCTCTGGCGGGAATTTTTTCTGTCCCCAGTGTTCGGCTGGCGAGGTTCGTCCTCGTCTTCACTTGGTGTTTCTCTCCCTTTGTGTTTAGCATTTTATTTGCCGGCCTACTTGAAGACCCAACACTCTCTATGGGTGTGGTTCGCAGGTTTCTCCGGGGTGCCATGAATTTGGCATAGTCCGTCCAGAACTCTATTCAGGCCGGACGGTCCCTCTTTACTGCCTTTAAGTGGCTTCTTTTGATGATCAGGTTGAGAGCCCCTGAATTCGGCGTTGATCGTCGTGTTATCCGGGCTCTCTTTCTTGTTTTGGCATTTGTTTTTATTACGCCTTGGCTTTCTGTTGCCATCCCTTATTTCGGATGTGGTGGGGTCACTGGTGCCTTTACGGGCTAGCCAGCTATCTTCACCCGCGCAAAAGCGGGTCATAAGGTTTGTTAAGGCTGCCATTGTCCTTGGCTTTTCTTGGCCGAGGTGTCTGGCAAGCCACTCGTCGCGGATGCTGTGTTTGAATGCCGCTAAGGCTTCGGCATCCGGACAATCGACAATTTGATTTTCCTTAGTGAGTGATAACCCACAAGTATAGGGGATCGCAATAGTTTTCGATAAGTAAGAGTGTCGAACCCAATGAGGAGCTAAAGGTAGAATAAATATTCCCTCAAGTTCTATCGACCACCGATACAACTCTACGCACGCTTGACGTTCGCTTTACCTAGAACAAGTAAGAAACTAGAAGTACTTTGCAGGTGTTTTTGGATAGGTTTGCAAGATAATAAAGAGCGAGTAAATAAAGACTAGGGGTTGTTTAGATAAATACAGAGCTAAATTAGTAAAAGTAAAGAGCTTGTTGTCACGAGAAAGTTATTTGTCCCTAGGCAATCGATAACTAGACCGGTAATTATTATTGCAATTTTATTTGAGGGAGAGGCATAAGCTAACATACTTTCTCTACTTGGATCATATGCACTTATGATTGGAACTCTAGCAAGCATCCGCAACTACTAAAGATTCATTAAGGTAAAACCCAACCATAGCATTAAAGTATCAAGTCCCCTTTATCCCATACGCAACAACCCCTCTTACTCGGGTTTGTGTTTCAGTCACTCACCAACCCACTATAAGCAAATCATGAACGTATTGCAACACCCTACAACGGGAATCCCTCACGCTTGCGCAACACGGAGGGCACCATAGGACAGCACCAATAATAAAACATACAACTCAAACCAATCACGATCGTCAAATAGCCATTAGGACAAAACAGATCTACTCAAACATCATAAGATAGCCATACATCATTGGGGAATAATATATAGCGTTGAGCACCATGTTTAAGAAGAGATTACAGCGGGTAAGAGAGAGGTTACACCGCTGCATAGAGGGATGAAGAGTTGGTGGAGATGTTGGTGAAGATGGCGGCGGTGTTGGTGAAGATCGCGGTGATGATGATGGCCCCCGGCAGCGTCCCGGCGCCACCGGAAGCAAGGGGGAGAGGGCCCCCCTTCTTCTTCTTCTTCCTTGACCTCCTCCCTAGATGGGAGAAGGGTTTCCCCTCTGTTCCTTGGCTCCCATGGCTTGAGAGGGGCGAGAGCCCCTCCGAGATTGGATCTATCTCTCTGTTTCTACGTTGGCTGATTCTACCCCTTCATCGTTTCCTTTATATCTGGAGATCCGTAACTCCGATTGGGGTGAATCTTTCGCCCAGATCTTTCTCATAAAATTATCTTTCTTGCGCCAGAAGAAGAGCATCAACCGCCTTACAGGTGGACCACGAGGGCCAGGGGCGCGCCTGGGGGGTAGGGCGCGCCCCCCTACCTCGTGCCCACCTCGGATACCGTTTCGCGTTGATTTTACTTCCAAAAATCATAAATATTCCAAAAAAACTCTCCGTCCGTTTTTTTTTGTTTGGACTCCGTTTGATATTGGGTTTGTGCGAAACAAAAAACATGCAACAGACAGGAACTAGCACTGGGCACTGGATCAATATGTTAGTCCCAAAAATAATATAAAAAGTTGCCAAAAAGTATATGAAAGTGAATAATATTGGCATGGAATAATCAAAAATTATAGATACGATGGAGACGTATTAGCATCCCTAAGCTTAATTCCTGCTCGTCCTCGAGTAGGTAAATGATAAAAAAGAATAATTTTTAATGTGGAATGCTACCTAGCATAATCTTGATCATATGTATAATCATGGCATGAATATTAAAACACGAGTGATTCAAAGAAATAGTCTATCATTTGACATAAAGAATGATAATACTTCAAGTGTACCAATAAAGCAATCATGTCTTTTCAAAACAACAAGGCCGAAGCAAGCTTATCCCTACAACATCATATAGTTTGGCCATGTTTCATTTTCGTCACACAAAATGCCCCCATCATGCACAACCCCGATGACGAGCCGAGCAATTGGTTCATACTTTTTAACGCGCCTCAGCTTTTTCAACCCTCACGCAATACATGAGCGCAATTCATGGATATAACACTATAGGTGGAATAGAATATAATGATGGAGGTTATGTGGAGAAGACAAAAAGGGAGAAAGTCTCACATCGACGCGGCTAGTCAACAGGCTATGGAGATGCCCATCAATTGATGTCAATGCGAGGAGTAGGGATTTGCCATGCGACGGATGCACTAGAGCTATAAGTGTATGAAAGCTCAACAAAAGAAACTAAGTGGGTGTGCATCCAACTTGCTTGCTCATGAAGACCTAGGGCATTTGAGGAAGCCCATCGTTGGAATATACAAGCCAAGTTCTATAATGAAAATTCCCACTAGTATATGAAAGTGACAACATAGGAGACAATCTATATGAAGAACATGGTGCTACTTTGAAGAACAAGATATGAGACTTACTACATGAAGAACATGGTGCTACTTTGAAGCACAAGTGTGGAAAAAGAGATAGTAACATTGCCCCTTTTCTTTTCTTTTTTTTGGTGCTTCTTTGGCCCCCTTTTTTATTTAGGCTTATTTGGCCTTTCCCCCTTTTTTATGGGGCAATGTTCTATAATGATGATCATCACACTTTTATTTACTTACAACTCGATACTGGAACAAAGATATGACTCTATATGAATGCTTCCGGCGGTGTACCGGGATGTGCAATGATCTAGCATAGCAATGACATCAAAAAACGGACAAGCCATGAAAACATCATGCTAGCTATCTTACGATCATGCAAAGCAATATGACAATAAATGCTCAAGTCATGTATATGATGATGATGGAAGTTGCATGGCAATATATCTCGGAATGGCTACGGAAATGCCATAATAGGTAGGTATGGTGGCTGTTTTGAGGAAGATATAATGAGGCTTATGTGTGATAGAGCGTATCATATCACGGGGTTTGGATGCACCGGTGAAGTTTGCGCCGACTCTCGAGGTGAGAAAGGGCAATGCACGGTACCGAAGAGGCTAGCAATGATGGAAAGGTAAAAGTGCGTATAATCCATGGACTCACATTAGTCATAAAAGAACTCATATACTTATTGCAAAAGTTTATTAGCCCTAGAAGCAAAGTACTACTACGCATGCCCCTAGGGGGATAGATTGGTAGGAAAAGACCATCGCTCGTCCCTGACTGCCACTCATAAGGAAGACAATCAAAGAAACACCCCATGCTTCAAATTTTTCACACAACGGTTACCATACATGCATGCTACGGGACTTGCAAACCTCAACACAAGTGTCTCTACAATCCACAACCACCCACTAGCATAACTCTAATATCACCATCTTTATATCGCAAAACTATTGCAAGGAATCAAACATATCATATTCAGCGATCTACAAGTTTATGTAGGATTTTATGACTAACCATGTGAATGACCAATTCCTGTCATCTCTCTAAATAGATATAAGTCAAGCAAGAGAGTTTAATTATTTCTACAAAAGATATGCCCACGCTCTAACAAGTATAAGTGAAGCAAAAGAGCATTCTTCAAATGGCGGTTTTCTATGTAAAGAGAAACAGACAATCCAACATCAAATGATATAAGTGAAGCACATGAAGCATTCTATAAAGCCATACTCAAAAGATATAAGTGAAGTGCAATGAGCATTCTATAAATCAACCAACGACTATCTCATACCAGCATGGTGCATAAAAGAAAAATGAAAACTAAATGCAAAAGACACTCCAAGACTTGCACATATCACATGAATGAAACGAATCCGAAAACATACCGATACTTGTTGAAGAAAGAGGGGATGCCTCCCCAGCATCCCCAAGCTTAGACGCTTGAGTCTCCTTAAATATTTACTTGGGGTGGCTCGGGCATCCCCAAGCTTGAGCTCTTGCCTCTCTTCCTTCTTCTCACATCGAAACCTTCTCAATCATAGAACACTTCATCCACACAAACTTCAACAGAAAACTCGGTAAGATCCGTTAGTACAATAAAGCAAATCACTACTCTAAGTACTGTAGCAAACCAATTCATATTTTGTTTTTGCATTGTGTCTACTGTAATATAACTTTTTCATGGATTAATCCACTGATATAAATTGATAGATTCATCAAAACAAGCAAACTATGCATCAAAAACAGAATCTGTCAAAAACAGAACAGTCTGTAGCAATCTGAACATCCACCATACTTTTAGTACCACAACAATTCTACCAAAATTAGGAAAAATAAAAAAGTTGTATAGCAAGACATTGCAAAAGGAATCAGAACCGTTTGACATTCCAGGTAAAAATGTAAAATCGTGCACTACAGCCAAAGTTTCTGTCCTGCACCATACAAACCAACAAGCATTGTAAACATCCTAAAGGCAAACCTTAGCACATTATTTTTATAATACAATGGAATTGTACAAGGGGATAATTATTTTTGATGAAAAGTTTCTGTAATCAAGATTCACAAATTTTCTGTGAGCATGAACAAAGTTCAAGGAGCTCTCCCACTTCAACAATGCTTGTCTTTCTCACTTTCACTTTCCTTTTTGAAAAGTTTTTATGTTCCCCTCTTTATTTTTTTTTGTTTTTAAACTAAATAAAAGCGCTCAATAGAAATAAATGACTCTCTAAAACTTCCGAGTTGTCTCCCTGGCAGCGCTTTCTTTAAAGCCATTAAGCTAGGCATTTAATGCTCAAGTAATGGATCCACCCGGATCCCAAGGTATGTCAAAGCCAATTTTAATTAACAATGATTTTTAATTTAGTAGTGAGCACAAAGTAACATACATCATGCAACAACTAAGTCTAACTCTCTTTCTATGCATCAGCATGTCATAAAAGAACAATTCATGCACACCAATTAAAGGCCAACGCATAGTATAAGCAGTTTCTTGCAATTTTATCATATTGGAAACATATAGAGGTGGAGATATAGTTCCTCTCTCATAATAATTGCAAGTAGGAGCAGCAAGCACATGCATATTATATTTATCAAAATCATCATGTGCAACGGTAAAAGGCAACCCATCAATATAATCCTTAATAAGTGCAAACTTCTCCGATATAGTATAATCAGGAGAATTCAAAAAGATAATAGGACAATCATGCGTGGGTGCAATAGCGACAATTTCATGTTTAACATAAGGAACTATAGCAAGTTCATCGACATAAGCATCATTTATATTGGCATCTTGGCCACAAGCATAGCAAGCATCATCAAAAAGGGATATTTCAAGAGAATCAGTGGGATCATAGCAATCATCATGGCAATCATCCTTCGGTAAGTACGAAGGAGAATTAAACAATGTATGATTTGAAGAGTTACTCTCATTAGAAGGTGGCCACGGGTGATCAATCCGTCCTTCCTCCTTTTGTTCTTCGCTTTCCTCCTCATATTTTTCATCCAATGAGCTCATAGTTTCATCAATTTCTTCTTCCATAGCTTCCTGCAAAATATTAGTCTCTTCTTGGACAGCGGAGAATTTCTCAATATATGGTTTAACATAGGCATTAGAAGCATAATTATCATAGCAATATTTAAGTATGGCAAAATTTTCAGATTCGTAAAGAGTAGCACCATACTTTTCAATCAAAGAAGCAATTTCGTAAGCACCCTTAAAAGCAACAAATTCTTCAATTTGTTGAACATCATAGTAATTATAAACACCCTTAGCATACGAGGATAAGATTCCATTATCAATAAACTCACATTGGTAGGGAAGGTGTTTCTTAGGGTTTTCAGAACAACAAGTAAAATCATAATAATAGCATAAATTACAAGCATAGCATTGCAAACATTGAATTTGACCCCATAATAGTTTCCCTTTTTCAGGAGAGGGCCCCCCTTCTTCTTCTTCTTCTTCCTTGACCTCCTCCCTAGATGGGAGAAGGGTTTCCCCTCTGTTCCTTGGCTCCCATGGCTTGGGAGGGGCGAGAGCCCCTCCGAGATTGGATCTATCTCTCTGTTTCTGCGTTGGCTGATTCTACCCCTTCACCGTTTCCCTTATATCTGGAGATCCGTAACTCCGATTGGGGTGAATCTTTCGCCCAGATCTTTCTCATAAAATTATCTTTCTTGCGACAGAAGAAGAGCATCAACCGCCTTACGGGTGGACCACGAGGGCCAGGGGAGCGCCTGGGGGGGTAGGGCGCGCCCCCCTACCTCGTGCCCACCTCGGATACCGTTTCGCGTTGATTTTACTTCCCAAAAATCATAAATATTCCAAAAAAATCTCCGTCCATTTTTTTTCCGTTTGGACTCCGTTTGATATTGGGTTTCTGCGAAACAAAAAACATGCAACAGACAGGAACTGGCACTGGGCACTGGATCAATATGTTAGTCCCAAAAATAATATAAAAAGTTGCCAAAAAGTATATGAAAGTGAATAATATTGGCATGGAACAATCAAAAATTATAGATACGACGGAGACGTATCAGTGAGGAATCTATTCCAAAGCTTGTGGGCGGACTCTCTGGGCTATTGGATTATGTGACTTAGATCATCTGCATCCGGAGGCCGGACATAGGTCCCTTGAAAATTGGCCCTGAAAGCGTCTTCGAGTTCCTCCCAACTCCCAATTGAGTTTTCGGGGAGGCTTTTCAACCAGTGTCGACCTTTTCCCTTCAACTTGAGGGGAAGGTATTTGATGGTGTGGAGGTCATCCCCACGAGCCATGTGAATATGCAGGATAAAATCCTCGATCCAGACCCCTGGGTCTGTGGTGCCGTCATATGCTTCTATGTTCATAGGTTTGAAGCCTTGTGGGAATTCATGATCCAGTACTTCTTCAGTGAAGCACAGGGGGTTAGCAGCCCCTTTGTATCTGGACGCGCTATGGCATGCAGTCGGTTGTTGTTGTGTCTGGAGTTTATTCCGGACTGGTATCTGGCTTGTGTGAGCGTTTGGGTGACCATATTCCTTCGCCGGGGTGTGTCTTTTAGGTCCATAGATGGACCTGGCTGCACCGGCCTTCTTATCCAGATGCTCACGTAGATCGTGCGCAATGTCCGCGGCCGCTCTGTTATGGTTGTGAAGCGGTACGTCTGGTTTCTTGGTCGAATTTTCTTTTGGTGGAACGGCCGCGTCGTCGAATTCTGGTAGTAGCTTGCGCTTCGGATAGCTTTTCGTATGGCGGTCATCACCATATCTTTCTTCGGTGTCTAGCACTTTATTCCATCTTCGGTTGAGCTTTTCTTGTGCGGCCTTGAGCCGTTGCTTCTGCTTTTTTAGACTTCTTGCGGTGGCCATAAGCTTTCTGTGGAGGTTGTCTCGTTCCACTTGTTCGTCCGGGATGATGAATGCATCGTCATCCGGACTATCTTCCTATTCTGGGGCGGCTTCATGAGCTCATCCCTCCGGATCATTGTGATCGGGTATTTGCTCCGAACTTGATTTGGCGTGTCCTGGCTCATCATGATCCATCGGTGGGTCCATGTGGTCGTTGTTGCTTTCGGAGTTTGCGGGTATATCAACCCTTCTTGCGCTCTTGTCGCTATTTTTGCAATTGCTGGACTTTGAGCGGCGTCTACGCCGCCTTTTTGGCTTTTGCCCGGGTGTTTTATCTTCCGGATTATCGATGTCGTCCTTATTGGGCGTATCTACCATGTATATGTCGTGTGACAAGGTAGCAGTCCCGCGCCCCAGGGATTCTGGAGATTCTCCTGCATCTCGTCCATACCGTCGATGTCTTCGGAGTCGAAGTCATGCACATCGGTTAAATCTTCGATCGTGGCAATGAAGTGGGTGGTGGGTGGGCACGGAATTCCTTCGTCGCCTGCTTCCCAGTCGGGCCGGACATAGTTCGGCCCAGAGTGTAACACCCCGGATGTAACTTTCCATCTTTGTAACTCCAACTCTTGCCATTTTCGGCTATGTGATATGATATTCCCTCCGTGGTTGGGTTTTGTCTTTTGTTTTTCATTTTATTCATGTCATGCATATCATACCATGTCATCATGTGCATTTCATTTTGCATACGTGTTCATTTCATGCATCCGAGCATTTCCCCCGTTGTCCGTTTCGCAATCCGACACTCCCACATGCACCGGCGCACCCCTCTTGTCTTCTTTCGTTGTGCGGGTGTTGAACGTTCTCGGAATGGACCGAGCCTTGCCAAGTGGCCCTGATATAGCACCGGTAGACCACCTGTCAAGTTTCGGGACGTTTGGAGCTCGTTTGGTACTCCAACGGTTAACCGCTCTCCCGCAGAGGCCTCTTTCAAGTTGCAGCCCAACACCCCTCCAAAACTGGCCCAAAACCCACCTAACCCCCCTCCATGCTCTCGATCGTTCGATCACGATCGTGTGGGCGAAAACTACACCCCATTTGGACTCTCCTAGCTCCCTCTATGCCTATTTAAAGACCCCTCCCCCGAAATCCGGGTTGAAACCCTAAAAAAATCCCAGATCTGCCGCGCCGGACACGTCCGCGCCGCGCCGGACACGTTCGCACCCGCCGCCCCGGCCAATCCACGGCTGCCACGTGGGCTCCGCCGCCGCCCACCGCCGCCGGCCGCGCCAGGCCCGCGAGGCCCAGCGCCGGCCCTCCCGCGCCCATGCCCGGGCCGCACCCCGCGCCTCCCCGCCGCCGCGGTCCCGCGCCGCCGCCGCCCGGCCGCGCCGCCGCCGGCGGCCGCCGTCCTGCCGTCCCGCGCCCGCGCCGTCGCGGTCGCCGCCGTCGTCGCCGGAGAACGCCGGCGCCGCCCCGGCCTCGATCTCCTCCCTCCGGCCTCCTCCAGCGCCGTCCCCTCCGGCCTCCTCCGCCCCGGCCTCGCCCTCCTCTGCTCCGGCCAGCTCCCTCGTCTCCAGCCGCCGTCGCCCCAACTCCGGCCAGATCCGATCTGAAAATCGCCCCGGTTGACTTTCTTCCCCCCTCCAAAAACTGTCAAGTCTGATATTCTGCTAGAAATCATCACATGTTCGTTGCATCGCATCTTCGCACCCGTAGATCCGTTTCGTGCGTATAATATGCCAAATTGTTCGTCTCGAAGAGTACATCATTTCATTCCATTGCATCATTTGCATTTGAGGTCTTCTGGTTTCCCAAAACGCTTTTAGAAGAGGGCTTCATTTCTGTAGTTGCAGATTCTTATCAGAACGAGCTCTTTTGTCATTTTTGCCATGATTAATGTGTGCATCCTATGAGGGTGATCCCTAAATGTGTTTTGAACTAGGCTATGTCTTCTTTACAGGGGTGCTTACCATGTATTTTTGTGATCAATGTGGTGACTAGCACAAGCATGCAAACTAGGCTTCGTGTTAACTCTGTTTTTAGTTCCTGCTCTGCTGTAAAAATGTTGCCATGTAAACTAGTTGCTACAGATAAATCCATGCATAATTAGAGATACTTAAGTAAGGGTGTTTTGATAACATGGTTTTGCTCTATCCATCCATGGTCCTGGTTGCAATTATGGAGTAGTCTAGCATGTCTTTTTCGTGCTCTACTTTTGCTTCAGATCGTTTCCTGGCAGATTGTTTACAAATTGTTCAACTTTGCCGGAGTTGTTGTAGTTGATCCGGATATGCCATGATGTTGTTCCTTGCCATGTGTAGCTTCTATGTTATGCCTTCTTGATGGATGTATGCTTAGTTTATCATGAGGAGCTCTGTAGTGAGTGCATCGAGCTCACGAAGGTGCCTTCATTTTTATTCCAACTAGATGACCCGTTGCGCCAATGGCGCAAAGGCCGAGTTTAAGCCAAGTATTAGAAGAGTGAGCATATATTTCTTTTATTATGGGTATTTTAAAAGCATACCACGCAACAGTCTGAGGAGCGAATAGCCGAGAGTTAAATGCACAGGATGTCTTGGGGGATTACATAAGATCCAAAAGGATGATAAACACAGAAGTCTTGATAGTCATTTATACTAATATTAAGTTATGTAAAAAGAGGCTCTTGCAACTTGCTTATATTGAGTAGATGCTTGGGCGTAGTCCCTTAGAAATGCATTTGAACGCGAAAGCATATGCTTGCCCTTTGTTCATGCTAGATGACCCGTTGCACCCATGGCGCAAAAAGCGAGACGGAGCGAGTATTCAAACCATGCATATGTGATTGTAAAGAATCAACTTAAGAGATACTTATATCACATGACATGGTACCATGATAGGCTAAAAGGAAGTAATGAGATCACTTGATAATAGCATACTTTGGTTTTATAAAGCAAGCTATGGTAGGAAAGATGCATTGTATAGACGCCAGCCAGATACATGGTGGGTGTCTCTGGTGGGCTGCCACTGCAAAAGTAGAAATGCCTTCCATGTCATCATCCAACCCTCAATTGTGTCATTAAGGTGATCTACAACATATCTTATCTATGGCAGAATATGGTTTGGATCGTTGTCTTCAGGCATTGATCCTGCTGTGAAGCTGGTATCTATTACTCCCTCTGTCCCAGAATATAACAACGTTTTTGACACTTTAATAGTGTTAAAGACGTTCTTATATTTTGGGACGGAGGGAGTATATGATAGAAGTTCATTGACTGTTGTGCAATCTCTACCCAGACTGTTTAGAAGGTCTATTCCCTTTCTTTTCTTTGAACTCTTGTTACAGAGAATTATTTTTTGTTCAATCAACTTCAACCTATCACAGTTGTTGTCTTGTAGGACCTTGTGGTAAAAGGCTTTCATGCATTTAAAGCTTCATTTGCCAATTGATGTTCAACTTCTTTGAGTTTTCCATACACATAGACATATATTGATTTCTTTGGAAGTCCATTGCTTAGTTGGTGCTAAGATGCATAGAACTGAATGGTTGCGTCGAGACCAACTGTCCTTGCCTTATGGGTGGAGTACAGTGCATTTAGAAGGCCCATATGTTGCGTCATAGCATCGAGAAGTACTTTTGTTGGGATCTTTTCCATCACGGTGCACCGACAACAAAGAGGAACACATCGTAAGCAAGCATTGTTTATTAGATAACAAGAAAATTGAGAATAACAAAGGTTTGAGGTTGCCTATAAAATAGAGGAAGACATTGTAAGCAAGTGCGGTACAATAAATTAGTAAAACTCCTTGACTCCATCAGTTGAATAATATACCCAGATACTTTCATTAAGATCTTGATTTGGTTCAGAACAAATGGGTTCTATTCCTTCCAAATTGATGAAGACAACATCATTCTTGAAGAAGATGAGTACCAAAACATGGCTCCTGGATCTGTAGGTGTGAATTGCTCATACCAGTGACAATCTGGGAGAAAAACACTTCAGGATATAACTGGATTATGTCAAAACAATAGAAATTCTCCGTCTCTTTCGATGAGATGCATGGATAAGGGTAACATAGACTTGAGTGTAGAATCTGTCATATAGTGAGCTCACCCATCATTCAAATATTTAGAAATTATAGCATTAAGCCAAAATACAATTATCCTACTTCAGCTAAGAACTTCATGACAGATTGGGTAGAATAGTAATAACAGATAACAGATAAGGAAGACAGAAAAGTGAAGCGAATATTGACAAACAAAGCAAGGCAGAAATAATCAATAGCAAGAATGGAAGACACATGGATAGCACAAGGAAATATACATGGGTACCATGTTCAGACATAGCACTATATATTACATTGCATGGCAGCATGATAGCCCAAAATAAAGTTATGAGCTCATTTCACGATAGCTTATTTACATTAGTTTTAGCAAGCAAGCTATATAGGCAGCCATACATCATATGGATAGTCCTGGTCTGTGGTTCAGTTCTTTATCTCCTGCTGGTAGGCAAGACCTAGCATACAAACCACTGGATGCATGATTCCTTCTAGTTTTAGAAACCAAGTATCTAGTTTTTGTTTATTCCTTCGTTTTGAAGCACCAGAATCATACCTCCTTTCCGGATGCATGATTCCTTCTGTTTAATAAGACAAACATAATCTGAATCAATTCAAACTCTGAGAATTATAGCTATAAGAAAATAGAGAAGGACTTCATCCAGATGTAAGATTTTGAATTTTTCGTTTAACAAAAAAGTAGCCTACTGCCTACTGCGTACACTAACAAATAAAGTAGGGCCTGGACGCTTTATCTACAAGAACCATGGGCTGACAAGAACTTACCCTAGCAAGGGAAGGGATGATGTGCGCTAGGGCGTGGCCGGTCGGCGGCCACATAGTCGCGTACATGGCGTCGCCCTGCCTGCTCGATGCCTCTGTGGCTCTGGCTCTGCCGCCGTCGACCAGGCACTCAACCGCCGTCGACCTCTACTGCCCTTTCGACTGCGTGCGATCGAATCGGAATGAGAGTTACGGAAGCAAAACGGGCTGCGGAAGCTATGTGCGTTTGTGCCTGGGATCGCTAGAATGGGCTGCCTGAGATTGCGTTTTGACTGGGCCATTTTTTCCACATATATGTTATAGATGTTACCTGCTGGACTGGGGGCCCCCAAATTTTTGGGGCCCTGTGCGATCAGCCAATTTGGCCTTCCTCATCAACGGGCCTGCAAACTAGCAAGTGGCATAACATGAGAAAAACCATAAATTATATACAGTTCATAAGGATTTGAAAAGAAAATTAAATGTCTCCACTGCAAGTTCCAGTTTGCAGGAGAAAGCATGCCCTAACCCAGACAAATGTACAAATCACTACATTTACACATACGTGATGCTAAACCTAAAGCTGAGTGCAATCTACAAGTTATATCATAACCTATATAGATGAGCAGGAAAGAATAAAAGTTCAGTAAAGAGGAGCCAAATCACTGAATAGGTATGTATTGTTATACCCAAAAGATTAGCCTGAAGCGAGGCAAGATCAGTAATAACCTAGGCTGGATTTGTAAGAACATAGAGTGCATGTACATTTAATCATACCTTCCTTCCAATGTTTGCATTTGGTCCTCAAATCCATTTATGCAGTACTGTACCTAAAGCATACTACCAAATATAAGAAAGCTAGATCTTTCGTCATATTTACATGGGATTTTGCAAAACATTGAGCTCAGACCAGATTATAGCAAGAATATGGTATGCATTACACATCAAGAAGCTATTTTGCATCAACTAAGGTACTCACTGCTCTAGAGCCCAACTAAGCAATGCAGCAACTAATCCTAAATCAATTTGCAAAAAAGGTGTCTGCTCAGCTACTTGGCATGCAACCATAAAGTAGTAAACTCACCAGTGACAAAAGAGCAACGCAGGTTTTAGGGAGCGTCACCTGCTGCTCGTCATGCATCATCTTCATTGGATAGTTTTTTTCCAAAACGTTGTATCATGGAGCTGGAAGATAGCAAGAACAAACATAAAACTCAGTTAATGAAGAGTGCATTTCCAGTAGATTGATACCTAGTGTAGAAATACCACCATTTCTCTTGTTTTCAAGGTTAACCTGATATGATATTCCAAGCATATTTTAGGCAATGGAAAACATGGCAACAGTTGTACCAGTTATCTATAATCAAACCCATATTAGTGAAAGTAGGCGCTCCATCTATTGTAGCAGTTCTCTATCATTAAACCCATATAGGTGAAAGTAGGTGTTCCATTATCTTTGTAGTATACAATTCAGCCATTTGTCTTGGAACACCAAGTCTAAACAATCTATGAAGCTCTTGTACATGTGCAAATGCAAATTTTGAATTTTTGGAAAAATCATTTGGTTGTATGGTTTACTCGCACTATAACCCTGGAAAATAAGATCATAATCAGATAGAAAATTGACTACGCCACCACATTACTTGCTGAAACTTGTTTCCATCTATTCCAGACACCATCGACAACCACCTAAAAATATGAAACTGCATCAATAATGAACAAAAAAAGCTCCAGTGAAAGAAAGAGGAAATTCTTACTAAATAAGCGAGCATTCTCAAATCCTGTTTAGTAGATATATTAGAACGATAACTGAGAAATAGCAGCAGATAGTTAGAAGGAAACAACAGTAGATTTATCAGCAAATAATCTCCAAGCACCTAAACCTTTAACATAACCAATGTCTTGAGCCTCAAGAATTATTTTTGCAAAAAGTAGTGACAACTGTTCCATGGAATAAACCATCTCCATATCACACTAAGAGAGCTATTAGTTTTGGAATTCCTATTTCTCTTCCAGAACACGTTGGGAGAAAAACAAAACCGTTTTTCCTCTTTTGGAACACACAGGAATAAAGTCGGAGAATGTGCCACACTATCGTGGAAGAATTTATGGTTGACTAAGAACCAACAACTCGTAGAAAAAGCATAGGATGTCGAAAGCTTGTTATTTTAGAGCAATTCATGTAATAATTTGGAAATATTGCCATGGAACAGAGCAAGGCGAGCCGAGACTCGCACGCGGCGACGCGCGACTACACGCGACGGCCCAGAAGTCAAGGAATCCATAAACCAAATGCAGCAGTGAACCTACCAACCATGCAGTGAACTTATACCACCACACCAATTGTACCATAGAAAACACTGCCTTCCCATGGTCAAGCATAATACATCAGCCCACTCATGTTTCTGACTTGAAATCAGCCAAATCAAAGCTAGTACATACCATTCCCTAAAAAAAACCTAGTACATACCAAAATCACAAATATTAATTATGTGGCGGACACTAAACTGAGTGAGATATGTGAAATATATGTCACCAGTAAAACATACCAAAAAAATAAAATAAAAAATAAGCACCCACATAAGTGTCATCGGTGATACACGTGTCCAGCTAAACATTTGAAAACTGTGAAACTCAAATGCTGAAACATATGCAATACACGTGACCAGACCACAAATATTTAAACATGCAAAATTGAAGTAGGCACAACAAAGAGTAGTAGGGTGAAATACACGTGTTTAGTGTAGTAGCCAGAGAATGTGAAACTGAAACAGAATAATTGAGAGTAATAGGGGGTTCAGGTGAGCAAGCGCAAACCTTGGTAAGTAGAGCAGCAGACGAAAAGCACTTGGCAAACAAGGTGACGAGAGCACAGAAAGTAACCTACAATCCAGTTGAACGAAGAACCTACCAGCATGTTATAGACGAAATCAGTGGGCTACAAGGGGAAAAATAAACCATGAGAAGATGCATAAAAACAACAAGCTGGTAACCCATATAGCAAGCATGTCTACTGCCATCGTCCATATAATTAGGCAGGAGCAACCATTGGGTGGCGCACACATTAACAATGAGCAGATGGTGTTATTAAGACAAGCCTAATACATGAATGTTCCACAGGACCAGCGTATCATATGCTTCACAGTTTTTTGAAATAAATTTTGAGAAAACACATAGTAAAAATGGATAATCCACCGTGTACCAAAATTCAAACATGTACTGGGCTGCGAAGCTGCAAAAAAGATTATATCAAACTAAACATCAAGCCCGAGACTCTTTTTAGCCCAAAACTATTTTACCATGAAACTTCAGAACTAATGAAACTGGCAATGAGTACGAAGACTTCCATATCTAAAGAATATAAGCATATAATTAGTTGCATGAACACACGACACAAGGCTTATAAGGCATGATTGTGTCTGAAACCAAGATCAACCACACTGGAAATAAAATCAACAACCATGATCACCTCTTAAACCCATCGACTCAAAAGCACAAAGAAATCAATCACAAGAAGAGATCTATTTACCTTCTCAATCCATCAGGACCTGACCAACCTATATACTACAGACCCTCATCACAAGAACATCTTACGTGTAAAATCTTGTCGTGCGTAGCTGCAAAAACAAAGATTTCTGCTTGTCAGTGGCCATTTAGCTCATCCAAACAAAACAAAAGTATGAACCATGGTCTTGGGGACGCAGGAGGGGTCTCACACAATTCGATTAGCTCAGCCTCATAGCTGCAACCACCCACCAGAACCATCAGAACCCCACACCTGATAAATTGTTTGCCTTAAACACGCATGTACACCAGATACATGGGG
>NC_041393.1:194890336-194893406 GCF_002162155.2 Triticum dicoccoides | reverse complement strand
AGCTGAGGTAGTGTGATATGAAGTTTGTTCGATCAATTCAACCACTCCGGAAATGACCCAAACACTGGACCGCTAAGCCTTCCCTGGTTTTACCTTCTCAGTTGCTTGATTTGGTTACTGCAGTTCAGTATTGTCCCTCTGGCGAGTTCCACGCCATCCTCACATGATTCATCAGCAACCACCTAGAAACAATCTGCAGAAAAACAAAATCAAAGTGAAATAAAATGGAATTAAATGTAGCCAGTAACGACGCACTATATATGTCACTCCAATAGTATTTTGCCTGTACCCATGCAACATCAAGTAGGACATGAGCAACAAAGAGATCAAATACCAACATCATTTATTAATCAAAAATCATGAAATCAATATTAGAGGACCAAAATTTCACAAGCAAGGGAAAGAATGTTCTTTGCCAAAGCCTTACCATAGCGTACTCATGCTGTTTTTTCTCAGACCTGCACACTGCAAATTTAGAGAAATAAAAGAAAGCTTGATGAGACGGAGGAGTGGGCAAGCATATGGGAAACAAGCACTTGCAGACATATTCTTACTCCGTGAGCACTGCTATCAAGCCCTTCAACACTGGGGGTGACACGAGGCGCATCATCTAGTCACTGAGCAGGACTACCAGAGTTTCGAATGCCATGTCAGCTTCCTATGGTCTAATCACATGATATGCCAGCATCAGACACCGCCAAAGCCGACCCCTGCCTACCAGAACACAAAAATTAGAACATGAGACAATAGTACATGAAACAAAAAAAATTGGTTTATCATCTGACATTGTTACTAAATTTTCTTGGGCCAGTTAAGGTGTTGTTCAAACACCATCACGATGCATGAACACGGAGGAAACTGCGCCCATCTCGGCAGCAGCCAAACAACAGTCACATCCACACGACAGCAGCGGCGAGGAGGCCGGAAGAGCACTGAGGACATGACTGCTCTCAAACGCTCAAAGATCTTCAGGTTGTCAACCTCAGTTGTCCATCTCTCTCAAAATTCGTATCTCTTTTTCCCGAAATTAGACGTGGTCCAGATGGGAAAGAAATTAAATTTTCTGTAGTATCTACATACACATCTTCCAGAGGGGAGAAAATTAGAGGAGCTTACATGGATTTTTCTTCCGCATCTTCCATGACGAACTTCCTAGATAATGGGAGAGGTTCATCTTGGCTTGCCCTTCTGCCTACGTCGACGACGAGGGCGCCATGGACCATCCCTTCGTCAGCACCACAACCTGCTGTGGCTGCTGCTCGCCGTGCCTGCAACGTTGCTGCTACTCTCATACCATCGACGACGACGAAGAAGCATCCCCGACGGCGCTGGTACATGTGGCCGTGTATGTTCCTCCCTCTCCAGATCGGGAAAGGTGGCGGCCCCTTCCATCCCACGCCGGCGCCGACGCTTGAGGCCGAGAGGGAGGCGGAAAGCAGAGGCGGCGGCATGGAGAAGAGGAGGGGATAAGAAGAGACGAGGGAGAGAGAAGGGCTGACGAGGGAGATATTTTTGGGTCAATCCACCCACGATCCACCCAATCCCACACTCGCCCCATCCCGCCTCCCCTCTTTTCTCACCGAAGATGCACGCGAGATACACGACAGAGTTGGGCCCATGGTCAAAAAAGGCCCACACGTCATTCATTGGATCCTGAAACCATAGCGTGAAGATCAACCAACGACCAGATTTTTGACAGCGCCATAAATCCGTACAATCGTGGTAGATCGAGTGAACCAGATTGCACGCACAACGTGAAGGCACCAGAACAGCGAGTAGCCTAGCGGGATTTATAGGTTAAATGCCATGCTTGTTTGCTGAAATCTGTTAACAAAACTTACTATGTTTACGTGGGTGCCATTATATTTTCTGATCCTTTTTGGCTTATGGTCAGTAAGGGACTTTTGATCTAGGCTTTGAGTAGATTCATGTCATGCCTTGGTTTGCTATTATAAGTTCCTGTAACATGTTGATAACCTGCTCTGAACATTGCTTCATGCTGCTGTTTATGCCATGTCCAGCCTGTTGAAATATTGCATATCTCCATGTTTGGTTGAACCTGTTATGTTGTGATTGAGCCGTAGCTCAGTGTTCCTCTTTTGTAAAGCATCTCCTGTAGATCATTGCCATATGCTTTGTTTTTATGTTGGGGTGCTGTAGCATAGTTTCTTGTTGCTTGCAAAGTAGCATCGTGCTGTAAATCGCAGTGTTGTGCCCTTCTTGTATTGCTTGTCATTTGCAAACCGTGCATCCGTTCCCGGTGATCTTTATATCGATTTCGGCCGAAATCATCTCATCTTTCCAGCGGCATACTTGGTTTGCCAAGTTGATGCCTTGTTCATCATCCTTCCTTCCGAAGCACGCATATGCATTGCATATCACTTCTCGCATATCATGACATGTTTTGCATCATGTGGCTTGTGCATTGCACCGTGATTTATTGTGGTTCCTTTGCTTGTGTTCTTACTTTGGGTAGAGCCGGGAGACGAGTACTTGCACGAGGATCCTATTGAGAATGCTTACGAGGATCCAGCCTTCGACAACTCTGAGAACCTTGCAGGCAAAGATGACCATACCTTCGAAATCATTTCTATCTTTGCTTGCTAGTATTCGCTCTATCGCTATGTTAGCTCTACCTGCCTTGTTTACCATGCCTACCTTTTGCCATGTTGAACCTCTAACCATCCTGTCCTAGCAAACCGTTGTTTGGCCATGTCACCGCTTTTGCTCAGCCCCTCTTATAGCATTGTTAGTTGCAGGTGAAGTTGAAGTTTGTTCCAGGTCGGAACATGGTTACTTTGGGATATCACAATATCTTCTGTTTATATTAATGCACCTTATATACTTGGTAAAGGGTGGAAGGCTAGGCCTTATGCCTGGTGACTTGTTCCACTCTTGCCGCCCTAGTTCCGTAAACCGGTGTTATGTTCCTTGATTTTGCGTTCCTTACACGGTTGGGTGATTTATGGGACCCCCTTAACAGTTCGCTTTGAATAAAACTCCTCCAGCAAGGCCCAACTTTGGTTTTACCATTTGCCACCTAAGCCCTTTTCCCTTGGGTTTTCGCGAG
>NC_041393.1:194816353-194890125 GCF_002162155.2 Triticum dicoccoides | reverse complement strand
TACAACCTGTCAACCGCCGGTGGCCACCAGGGGCAACTCTGGGCTGGCCTACCGGAAGTTTGGACAATCCGGTGTGCCCTGAGAACGAGATATGTGCAGCTCCTATCGGGATTTGTCGGCACTTCGGGAGGCTTTGCTGGTCTTGTTTTACCATTGTCGAAATGTTTTGCGAACCGGGATTCCGAGATTGATCGGGTCTTCCCGGGAGAAGGTCTATTCCTTCGTTGACCGTGAGAGCTTGTGATGGGCTGAGTTGGGACACCCCTGCAGGGTATTTAATCTTTCGAAAGCCGTGCCCGCGGTTATGAGGCAGATGGGAATTTGTTAATGTCCGGTTGTAGATAACTTGACACTTAACCTCTTTAAAATACATCAACCGCGTGTGTAGCCGTGATGGTCTCTTCTCGGCGGAGTCCGGAAAGTGAACACGGTCTTTGTGTTATGCTTGACGTAAGTAGTTTCAGGATCACTTCTTGATCACTTTTAGCTTCTCGACCGCCGCGTTGCTTCTCTTCTCGCTCTCACTTGCGTATGATAGCCACCATATATGCTTAGTGCTCGCCGCAGCTCCACCATATTACACCTTTTCCTGCCTATGAGCTTAAATAGTCTTGATCTCGCGGGTGTGAGATTGCTGAGTCCCTGTGGCTCACAGATTCTACCAAAACAGATGCAGGTGCCGATGATACCAGCGCAGATGGCGCAACCGAGCTGAAGTGGGAATTTGACGAGGCTCTTGGTCGTTACTATGTATCGTTTCCAGATGATCAGTAGTGGAGCCCAGTCGGGACGATCGGGGATCTGTGTAGCATTTGGGGTAGTCTTCTTTTATTTTGGTTCCGTAGTCGGACCTTGAGTGTAATCTGTATGATGGATGTTTATTTATGTATTGTGTGAAGTGGCGACTGTAAGCCAACTATGTATCTTTTCCCTTATGTATTACATGGGATATGCGAAGATTACCTCACTTGCGACATTGCTTTCAATGCGGTTATGCCTCTAAGTCGTGCTTCGACACGTGGGAGATATAGCCGCATCGAGGGCGTTACACAGAGCCTCCTGACAAAGAGAGAGACCTTACTAAGTTCGGCATGTTGCCAAAGGGCGAGTGCTGAAAGATGTCCGCGGTGGTAAACTCCATTACCGGAGCCCAACCTGGCTCGGTTGGCTCAAGAGCGAGCGGACCGGGACCAACAGCCGGATATGAGTCCAGGGGCCCAGGGTTACAGGCCTCCACAGAGGTGAGACCTGCGTTCGGCTCCACCGCCGATGAGTGTGCGGCCTGCATGGCGGGGTCCAGCCCTCCGTCCATAGGGAACGTAACTTGCCCTGGATGTAGATCCGAGGCTGCTTAGGGGATGATGTCCCGAGCATTGTCCGACAGCAGGTCTAGGCTGTGCTTGTCGTGATTGTCCGGTGTTCCTGGCGTAGGCTCGAATCCGTCGAAGATCAAGTCTCCGCGGATATCTGTCGTGTAGTTCAAGTTTCCGAACCTGCTCTGGTGGCCAGGGGAGAAGCTATCGATCTGCTCCAAGCGGCCAAGCGAATTGGCCCGCAGTGCGAAGCCGTCGAACACAAAAGTCTGTCCGGGGAAAAGAGTCTCACCCTGGACCGTGTTGTTGACGATTGAAGACACCATCAAGCCTCAAAGCGACGACACAGAGGAACTCCCAATGAAAGCACCAATGTCGGTGTCAAAACCGGTGGATCTCGGGTAGGGTGTCCCGATCTGTGCGTCTTAGGCTGATGGTAATAGGAAGCAAGGGACACAATGTTTACCCAGGTTCGGGCCCTCTCGATGGAGGTAAAACCCTACTTCCTGCTTGATTAATATTGAAGATATGAGTAGTACAAGAGTAGATCTACCACGAGATTGTAGAGGCTAAACCCTAAGAGCTAGCCTATGATGGTATGATTGTAATTGTGATCAGCCTTCTAAGGACCATCCTCTCTGGTTTATATAGACACCGGAGAGCTAGGGTTTACATGGAGTCGGTTACAAGGAAGGAAACATAATATCCGGATTGCCAAGCTTGTCTTCCACGCAAAGGAGAGTCCCATCCGGACACGAGCCAAAGTGTTGAGTCTTGTATCTTGACGCTTCTATAGTCCGGACGATGTGTACAGTCCGGCTGTCCGGATACCCCCTTGTCCAGGACTCCCTCACCAGCCCACCGTGGGCACCCTATAGAGATACACACCCGAGCGGCGAACATGCATTTCGAAACTAATTTAGGAACATTTAGCTGACCAATTAAACGACTATGTTTTAATAATATCAAATTCGTATTTGAACAACTAAGCTTGTTTAGCTTGATGGGTGGAGCAGTGCTATTATGACACGAAGCATGTATTCTGATCGTATAGTGATCATAAAAGGGGGAAACTCTAAGCATATTTTTTTAGCAAAAGAGGGTTTCCCCTCCGATTTCTCTTAAAGAAACGACCACGGAACCAAGATGATCAATTAAACCCTAAGCATGATCAATTAAACCGTATTATGACTGTGCCATGGCAGATTTGAAGCTGCAAACCCTAGAAATGATATTTAGCATCCATTGTTTGCTTCAAACTAGGAACTAAATTATAAGAGCTGAAAAGAAAGTAGAGTAACCAAGTTAAGATCTATTTTCTGGTTGAGATCAAAAAGTTGAGGAGATATGAAGTACCACCTCTCTTGCGGCGCTGTGTAGGCATCGGGGGTGCGATGGCTGTCGGTGGCGTTGAAGCAGATCTGCGATGGTAGACGGGTGCATCGGGGGATAAGTCCCATTGCGGTGGAAGAGAAGGTCGTGTGAGCAGCCCGGGCAAAGAGGATGACGGTGCCGATGAAGTGAGAGGACGCGATGCAAGGCTATTGGTCTGTTGCAGTGGATGAGAAACGTCCATATCTAGCAGTGGATGACGCGGTCTTGGTAGGCGCTCCGGCATGGTGGAGGATGGTGGTGATGGATGTGGTGGAGGACGGCGGCGATGGATGAGGTGGAGGACGTCGGCGATGGATGGGTTGGCGGACGGAGGCTGGTGTGGGGATGGTGTTCTAGCACGGACGGTGTATGAATGGGAAAATGGAGGGAGAGGTACGGGGAACCATGTTTTTGGGACGCGCCTATCTAAAATATGGGATAGTTAAGAACTTAGCCCCCATTTAAAATTTGGACGTCTCGTCGGTTGGGGATAGGACGGTAATCTCGCATCTCGCCAATATTTGCCCAGAGCGATTTTGGGCGAGGAGAGGGTGGTTGGCGCCCATGGTTGGCGCCCACGGCGTATGAATGGGGCTGACAGGTAGGGCAGTTGTGTCACGTCTGAGTGAAGTTACAAACCTGCCCCTATTGAAAATATTTGCCTACATCGATTTCGGCTGAGTCGAGTTTGTTTTTCCGCCCACCGTGTATGAATGAGGAAATGGAGGGACAAACAGAGGTCTTTTGGACGAGCTTGAATCAAATGTGTTTTGCCGCCCATGTTTGGCGCCCAGCATGTCGGAATGGGCTCAGAGGCGGTCGTGTCATGTCTAATTGAAGTTACTAACCTACCCCTATTTAGAGCAGTGGAAATCGGGCCGATGGATTGTCCGTGTAATGGGTAGACAGTAATTTCCATCTCCCAAACACTTGGCTTCGGGAAGACGACGTGGGAGTGGACATTTTGCCGCTTCTTTCAAATTTTGGGACAATAAGAATGCACGTTTACCCTGGCAACTAAATTCAAATCCATTTTGTATTCCTATACGAATCTTTATAAATCATTCTATGTGTTTTTATATATCTTCAAAAGGATGACAAAGATGTATTCCACTATCATATATGAGTATGGTTTACAAATGCCGATATTCAAATTCAGAAGCTAGAATCCAGTTTAAAGTGAATTCGAATATTTGGAACACTTCATGTCCAACTCAAATGTCACATGCAGCATAATGTGTACTCCCATTTAGATATGTACACAAGCGATGTATCAAGATTCAAATACCGACTCAATCAACCAAGAATGTACAGGACTAACAGACATATAAACACTTATAGAGTATATGGATCAATAATATCAACTAGCGTACATAAGCCAGGCTGTTGTACTTTCTTTTGCTACAACAACATCCTTTTTTTAGCCAAGCTACTACATCATCTTGGCCCTTTCCGATGCGTTCCACTTATGGTCCATCTATACTACTATTATTGCGGTATGCACATTCAGCCCGATTGGCATAGTTGTAGATCTCGCACAACAATCAAAATGAAATGTCTCCGAGTCTTATCAGACTTGTGCTCAAATAAAATTGCAAAACAAAAAACAAAAAACAATTATTACATGATCTCTAAAACAAATGGTTTGATTGATTACATGAACAAACAACACAAAGGTTATTCAACGATGGAAAGAACATTTCACCTATGATTTACCAAGTGGGAATTTAATTTCCTTTTTTCCCTTCAGGACCTTAACAATGTGGTCAGTCTCAGCTTGCTTCATTTTGAAATCCACCAAATATTTAATGGTTGTCTTGAGTACTGCTTGTGATTGTGTTGTTTGCTTCCTCAACATGTCAACTTCATCTCTAAGTGCAGAAGCAGAATCTCTTTCTACCATTAGTTTAGCCTCTAGAGCATCAACAGTTGGCAATTCATAATGCACGATTGGGCCGGTGCCACTGCTGTGGGATGATACAACGTCCATGAGGACCTCGCTCTTTGATCTTGGACTAACCTGTTTTGCCATTAAAGTTCCGATTGGATTCTGAAAAGTTGAAGTTAGCAAAACATCTCAACTGGGAGTTATAACAGCAAACCAGTTAAACAAACAAGGAATTAAAGAGTTTCAATTAGATGTTGAAAAGTAGTTATTAACATCATTGTAACCCGTTGTTGCAGCAACAAAGGAGTTAAACAAACAAGTAGCTATTTAAGTTCAGGCAAACAGGTAATTCTTAACAGTAAGTATCAAATACATAGATAGGCGCAATCTATAATAGGATTAACAGGCTGTGGCATTATGTAATTAGTAGCAAACTAAATTAAGCCAAGCAACGTAATTGAACAATTTTGCAATAAGTGGCTAACTAAAGTTCTGAGAAGCAGGTAACTGAACTTACACTAGTTCTTTGTACAGGCACACTGCAACTTCTTTTTCGCTTACAAGGTTGTACAAAGGAGTCCATGGCATCAATTGCTTGGACACGCAGTCCCAATACTTCTTTCTTCCCGCACTGCATTGGTAAGTCGAATGGTTAATTTGGTAAGATGGTGCGTCCTTGATATGTTAAACGAGGACGTGTAGTCAGACTAGTTGTAGCCACACACATCACACTGGCTTTTACTGCATATTTCATGCGATTAATTTTGGCATATCGAGATCTAAGCAACCTACAATAGGATGAAAAGACTGGCATCCTTCATATTATTGGCAAACTCAGTTCATAGAAACAAGGAATTTAACCATTCTATGGGTAAATCAAAAGCGCCACTGGAATATTTTTCACTATGCCAATCATACAGGAAAAAGGGGGCGACTGAGGGATTCCTGGATTAGGGGGTATCCGGATAACCGGACTATATACTTTGGCCGGACTGTTGGACTATGAAGATACAAGATTGAAGACTTCGTCCCGTGTCCGGAAGGGACTCTCCTTTGCGTGGAAGGCAAGCTTGGCGATTCGGATGATAGATCTCCTTCTCTATAACCGACTCTGTGTAACCCTAGCCCCTCCGGTGTCTATATAAACCGGAGGGTTTAGTCCGTAGGACAACAACAATCATAATCATAGGCTAGCTTCTAGGGTTTAGCCTCTACGATCTCGTGGTAGATCAACTCTTGTAATACTCATATCATCAAGATCAATGAAGCAGGAAGTAGGGTATTACCTCCATCGAGAGGGCCCGAACCTGGGTAAACATCGTGTTCCGAGTCTCCTGTTACCATTAGCCTTAGACGCACAGTTCGGGACCCCCTACCCGAGATCCGCCGGTTTTGACACCGACATTGGTGCTTTCATTGAGAGTTCCTTTGTGTCGTCTCTGTAAGGCTCAATGGCTCCCTTAACCTTCAACAACACAGTCTAGGGCGAGACTTTTCTCCCCGGATAGATCTTCATGTTCGACGGCTTCGCACTACGGGCCAACTTGCTTGGCCATCTGGAGCAGATCGACAGCTACACCCCTGGCCATCAGGTCAGGTTCGGAAACTTGAATTACATGGCCGATATCCGCGGAGACTTGATCTTCGACGGATTCGGGCCAATGTCAGGAGCGCCGAATAGTCACGACGAGCACGACTTAAATCTGCTATCAGACAGTATTCGGGATATCACCCCTGCAGCTGCGCCGGACCTAAATCCGGGGCAGATCGTGTCGTCCGAGAACGGGTGGATGGACCCCGCCATGTAGGCCACATGCTCTTCGGCGGTAGAGCCGAACACAGATTCCACCGTTAAGGGAATCTATGTCACCGGACCCCCGGACTTCTGTCCGGATGTGGGTCCCGAACCGTGCGCACCCGGGCCCAACGAGTCCGATTGGGCTCTAGTAATGGAGTTCACCGCTCCGGATATCTTTCAGTACTCCCCCTTTGGTGATGTGCTAAATTCATTAAGGTCTCTCTCTCTATCAGGAGATTCCTGGCCGAACTATGTCCGGCCCGAGTGGGATACGGACGACGAAGAAAATCGCCTCCCACCCACCACACACTTCATAGCCACTGTCGATGACCTAACAGACATGCTTGATTTTGACTCCGACGACATCGACAGTATGGACGCCGATGCAGGGGACGATCTGGAACCACCGCCCATGGGGCACTGGACCGCCACTTCATCATATGGCATCTACATGGTGGACACGCCTAAGGAGGACAACAGTGACAAAAAGGACACGACGGAGGATAAACCCCTCGGACAAAAGTCAAAACGACGGCGCAGGCGCCGCTCTAAGTCCAGTCACAGTAAAAATAGCGATAACAGCGCAAGGAAAAATGACACTCCGGTTGACTCTAAAGGCAACAATATGAACCCAGTGATGGAGCAAGAAGAGCCAGGCCACGCTGAACAGACGCCCGATCACAGTGATCCCGAGGGTCGAACTCCTCAAATTGCCTCCAGAGAGGAGGACAGTCCGGTTGACGATGCATTCATCATCCCGGAAAAACATTTGGAACAAGATAACCTCCGCAGAAGGATTATGGCCACGACGAGGATCCTAAAGAAGCAGAAGCAAAGGCTTAAAGCTGCGCAGGATACGCTCAACCGAAGATGGAATAAGGTGCTAGACACTGAAGGAAAATGTGGCGACGATCGCCACACAAAGAGCTACCCAAAACGCAAGTTGCTGCCCGAATTCGACGATGAGGCTGCAGAGCCCATTCCGCCAAAGAACAATACGACCATTCGACCGGATCAACCACTTCACGGCCGCGATGGAGCAGCCACTGATGCTGCACATGATTTACGTGAGCTCCTGGACAAAAAGGCCGGTGCGACCAGATCCATTTACGGATCCAGAGGACACGCTCCGACGCAGGATTATGGTCACCAAAACAATCACACTGATCGAATACCAGTTCGGAATCAACACCGGACACAACAATAGCCAACAGCATGCCACGACATGTCCAGATACAGAGGGGCTGTGCACCCTCTGTGCTTCACCGATGAGGTGCTGGATCACGAATTTGCACAGGGATTCAAACCTGTGAACATAGAGGCATATGACGTAACGACAGACCCTGGGGTCTGGATTGAAGATTTTATCCTCCACATCCACATGGCTCGTGGGGATGACCTCCACGCCATCAAATACCTTCCCCTCAAGTTGAAAGGGCCAGCTTGGCACTGGTTGAAAAGCCTCCCCGAAAATTCAATCGAAAGCTGGGAGGAACTTGAGGACGCTTTCAGGGCCAATTTTCAAGGGACCTATGTCCAACCTTCGGACGCAGACGGTTTAAGTCACATAATACAACAACCCGGAGAGTCAGCCCACAAGCTTTGGAACAGATTTCTCACTAAGAAGAATCAAATTGTCGACTGTCCGGATGCCGAAGCCCTAGCGGCCTTTAAGCACAGTATCCGGGACGAGTGGCTGGCCAGACACCTCGGCCAAGAAAAGCCAAGGACGATGGCGGCCTTAACAAGCCTTATGACCCGCTTTTGTGCGGGCGAAGATAGCTGGTTGGCCCGTAGAGGCACCAGTGACCCAGGCACATCCGAAATTTGAGATGGCAACGGGAAGCCATGGCGCAATAAGAACAAGCGTCGGAACAATGAAGAAAGTCCGGACAACACGACAGTCAACGCTGGGTTCAGGGGCTCTCGACCCGGTCAAGGAAAGAAGCCATTTAAAGGCAGCAAAGAGGGACCGTCCGACCTGAATAAAGTCCTGGACAGATTGTGCCAAATCCATGGCACCCCCGAAAAACCTTCAAATCATACTCACAGAGAATGTTGGGTCTTCAAGCAGGCCAGCAAGTTAAATGCCGAACACAAGGGAAGGGAAACGACAAGTGAAGACGAGGGTGATCCTCGCCAGCCGAACACTGGGGGACAGAAAAAATTCCCACCATAAGTCAAAACAATAAACATGGTCCACGCAACTCACATAGAGTCCGTTGCCCCCAAATTCAACCCCTGGTCGGCCTGCCCGATCACTTTCGATTATAGGGACCACCCGGCCAGTATCCGTCACGGAGGATCGGCTGCCTTGGTGCTCGACCCAATAATTGATGGATACCATCTCACTCGAGTCCTAATGGACGGCGGCAGTTGTCTTAATCTGATATATCAGGACACCGTCCGCAAGATGGGGATAGACCCATCCAGAATAAGCCAAAGTAACACCACCTTTAAAGGAGTGATACCATGCATTGAGGCCCGCTGCTGGGGCTCCCTCGTATTAGAGGTGACATTCGGTTCTCTCGACAACTTCAGAAGTGAGGAACTACTCTTCGACATCGCGCCCTTCAGCAATGGTTATCATGCATTACTCGGAAGAACGACCTTCGCTTTCTTTAATGTAGTACCGAACTACGCCTGCCTTAAACTTAAGATGCCATGTCCACGTGGCGTCATAACTGTTAGCGGAAACACAAAGCAGTATGTGGCGGCTCTCGTAGCCGGACACTAAACGACCTCTCCCATCAAAACGCATGATCGGTCGTTAAGACCATGGACACGGTTAGACGAGTCCAGTGCACCACCGTCAACAACAGCCCGGAGTAACCTGAGCTGGGTGCCATACATATATCCCCATAAATGGTACCAGGGGCTGCAAACATGTAATAAAGCCCACAATTCGGTTTGCCTTATTAATAGGTCAATATCTCATATTTCTAACATCCATTGAGAATAACCAACTTCTCGCATGCTTACTCTTTTTACATGAGTTTTTGTTTTTACGGACACTATTCGTGTGACAACCTTCCAGGATATGGCACAACAGAGACAAAGGCGCAGACATGCAGCAGGGCCCCGCTCATAGGTTTCTCTTTAGATTAAGCCCCTGTGTAAACCTTCTTTACTGTCTTTTGTTGCTTGACATCCCGTGGGTATTTAATACACCCACAGCGGATACTGGCGTTATAGGCATTTCGCCACGGCAGATCAATGCACGTACCTAGAAATACAGGGTTCATATTCAAGGGCGTTGCTCAGCCCAGTATATGTTATAAAGTCCGAATACCTTCGGGAGTGTTCGGCGTCACGAGTTTGGCCTTATATGCATCAGCTCCGAATCATGTCTTTGGTCAAATGTTGGGTTTGCCCGACTCCTGGGTTTGCTGCCTTACGTTTCGTTATATTGGCTAAGGCGGCCAAAGGAGAACTACTGCGATTGTGCCCTGGTTATTCCGGATGAGCACCTCAGTAGAGAAAGCCGAAAACTGACTGTCATGATACAGCGAGAGATTGGTCAACCACTCGAAGACTCATCGGAATCTATAGGATTCATCCGCATTAACGAAGGACCATTTCCTAGTCACGTACATAGGCGCCCCTATCTGGATGCACACAGAAGTACGAGGGGCTACATAGTAGCCCCACCATTAAACTCCTATGGCTAAGTGAAAGTGTTACAGCTATATAGTCCGGTTGCCTGGTTCGACATGCGATCACCTCCTTAATGGACCAAGACGTTGGATCAAGTGTGATTAAGCATTTTTTTCGAACACCCACGCATTATATGCGTGGGGGCTAAAGCCAACGACTACTAACTTTCAAGTTATATGCATACATAAACGGCCGCGCAGGAGGCATTATAACACTTTCAGGCAAAAGTATAAACACAGCCTCTATATTTAACACATAATTGCTTCCAATTAATAGACTTGTCACTCGAACATGACATTCTTCGAGCACTGAGCCTCTATTATACGGGCACCTTCTATGACCTGCTCAAAATAGTGCTCGGTTGGGCCCTGGCTTCCTACCGGACTCTGGGTTGCAATGCTGGTGGCTTCCATATCTGCCCAATAGGTCTTAACATGGGCAAGAGCCATCCGTGCACCCTCTATGCACGCCGACTTTTTCACAGCATCGATTCGCGATCCAACGCCAAATAATTGTTGCACTAAACCAAAGTAACTGTCCGGCCTCGGTCCCTTCGGCCATAGGCGGTCTATTATAGACCTCATTGCAAGGCCGGACAACCTATGGAGCTCGGCTATAGCGGCCATCCTCTCACTCAATGGCAATGAGCACGTTGGAGCGCTAAATTGCAACCAGAACAACCTTTCTATTTCATTATCTTTATGATCCCTGAATAACTTGGTCGCATCAGCCATACTTTCCGCCAAGTTCGCATACTCATATGCAGTGCTCCAAAGCCGATCCAAAGGAGCATACTTTAGATCTAAGAACTTCATCCGCAACAAATAGGAGTTTCGAGCCGCGATTTCTCCGCGAAGTTCCTCCCGCGCGTCTCTAATTTTAGAGCGTGTCTCCTTGGCCACATCAAGGGCTCTCTTCAGGTCAACCGCTTTTGCCTGATTTTCCTTTTCAAGGAGCTCATACCGGCCGGCGGCGTCCCTCAGCTCCACAACCATCTCGGCTATCTTTTCTTCGCTTCGGTGATGAGCAGCCTGTTTGGCTCTCAAGTCTTCGGCTGCCTTTAGGGCAGCCGCATTGCTAGCCCAGGCCTGTTCCTTGGCTAGGGCAAGTTCTGCCCTCAGGGCCTTAATTGCAGCAGCTCCGCCTGCAGCCCCATCATACCATATCAATATTACAATCCTCCTAATAGTTCCTAAACAAATGAGGAAAAAACGAGCGCATACTCTGTGACTCGTCAAGCCGCTTGTTTACAAGTGTGATGTCGGCATCCACCACATCAATCTGTCGCCTCAGTTCAGCGAATTCAGAGGTCCGGTCTACCGCCGGACCCTTAGCGACCTGCGCATGAATGCAGTATGATCATTACCTAAGAGTGTGATCCTCCATTTGCCGCCTAGGGCTGGCAACCAGAGTCTCAGGGGTTACTATCTATACAGAGCACACCTAGCGCGTGCGGTACAACCAAAAATTGCGTATTTCATCGCGTACCTTGAAGCCTTTGAGCAAGCTTCCAAAAGCTTCATTTAACCCGCTCGTGGCGGATGAAATCTTCTCCAACACCGTACCCATTAGCGTATGTATCTCCTCCGAGAGAGCAGCTTGCTCCAGGAGGCCCGTTAGTATGTTCGACCGGGCACCGGACTGTCCCGGACCCTTCTCATTGCCCTCCATGGGTGCCGAACACGCCGGGCTCGGGGCAGCTGAAGTGTTAAGTTATGGCCTCAGCGGATCTGGACTCCTCCGTGACGACACCTCCGGGGCCTGCCCCATGGGGCGGAGAGGCAGGTGGGGTTTCACTCTCCATCATCTCCGGAAGAAGATCCCCCGAAGACGAACCATGTTGAGACGAGCTACTAGCCGGACTGCAAAAAAATAGATCCTAGTTATTGTTCTCAGAGGAAAAAGCAATAGCTTCTTGTTTATTAACTTACATCTCGGTGGAGGGATGGCCTGTTTGCGGGCACGGTGCGGTGAGGACGCCCTTCGGGGCAGGGCCCCCTGGTGAAGCTCTCTTCCCTTGCTTAGGCACCTCTGTCTCCAAGTCTTTGGAGGCAGCCCTTTTCTTCCTGCGAGGGGAGGAAACCTTGGAAAAACCTCCTCGATTATCCTCCTTCATGGAGACAGTAATTCCCCCGGTTTGGATGTGCAATGTGTGGAGTTCGGCTTCTCTATTCTTCTCTTCCCCTTTCCCCGAGGGCACTTGGCTTAATGCGCGTCTAAGCATCCTAGCTATTGCAGGACTAGGCGAACCTTCGGGAAGTGGGGCCGGACACCTGATCTTCTCCGCCTTGCTGAGCCAATCCTGGCCGCGGACAAGTTTTCAGAATAATGTTGTATTAAACATAAGCGAAGTGTTTGGTTACAGGGTTACTTACTTGGATATCTAGGCGGTTGCAGCTCAGGCCTGCATCCTCGGTGGTGTCCGGACACCTTACCTGTGGTCCAAGGAATAACTTATACATCCCTTCGAGCGTCATGCCAAAGAAGTGTTGAATGGTTCGTGGACCTTCCGGATTGAACTCCCACATCCGGAGAGGCCGACGTTTGCACGGCAAGATCCGCCGAACTAGCATTACCTGAATGATTTTGACAAGATCGATATACCTCTCAAGAAGCTCCCGAATACGGCTTCGCAATGTCGGTATGTCATTAGCAGGCCCCCAGTCTAGTCCCACATTGGCCCACGACGCCAGTTGAGGCGGAGGGCCCGGACGGAAGGTAGGGGCAGCCACCCACGTTGTGCCTTGGGGAGCTGTGACGTAAAACCACCTCCGTTGCCACAGATCAGACACCTCCGGGAAGGAACCTTCTGGCCATGGAACGTCGGCGTTTCTGCTTATTGCGGCACCTCCGCACTCCACGTGTCGCCCCTCAATCACCTTCGGCTTCACATTGAAGGTCTTGGGCCATAGGCCGAAGTGTGGGGTGATGTGGAGGAAGGCTTCACACACGATGATAAACAACGAGATGTGGAGGATGGAATCCGGAGCTAGATCGTGAAAATCTAGCCCATAATGGAACATGAGCCCTCTCACGAAGGGATCAAGAGTAAGGCCCAAGCCTCGGAGGAAGTGAGAAACAAATACGACACTCTCGTTGGGTTTGGGAGTGGGGATGACCTGCCCAGGGGCGGGAAGCCTGTGCTTAACGTCGGCGGTCAAATATCTGGCCTCCCTAAGCTTCGCAATGTCCTCCTCTATGACAGAGGAGGCCATCCACCAACCTGGAAGGTTGGATCCGGACATGATTGAAGATCCGAAGTGCCTAAGCTTGAGCTTCAGGTGTTGGAACTCAAGAGGCAAAAAGGCGTAAGCGTGGTAAGAAAGGGATAAGCCTTGACCCCTCTATAAAGGGGGAGGATATCAAGCATCCTCAGCGTAACCATTTGGGACTTGCCTAAAAACACGGAGTCATGCCAACAGGCGTGGTGGGGTTACCCATACCCATATTGATGAGGATCCCGCGATAATAGGGACACGATCTCTGCTTCGACAAGATGTGCCAAGGAAACCGCTTCGCAGTATGTGCGGTAGCTGGTTATAAAAAAATGTTCGAATAAAGGCTGGGCCGTGGCGTGATGTCATGCTACGAAGAGTTGTCAGCAGATTAGATTCGTGGATTATTGTTCTCTCTGCGGTGGTATGTGAAATTTGTCTTGCAAAGCCGGACACGATCCTTGTGTTCGGAATTTATCTTGGAGTATTCGGAGATGGAACCCGCCTTGCAATGCCGAAGACAATCTGTGCGCTGGACTCATCGTCATTGAAGCCTGGTTCAGGGGCTCCTGAGGGATTCCTGGATTAGGGGGTATACAGCCGGACTATATACTTTGGCCGGACTGTTGGACTATGAAGATACAAGATTGAAGACTTCGTCCCGTGTCCGAATGGGACTCTCCTTTATGTGGAAGGCAAGCTTGGCGATATGGATGATAGATCTCCTTCTCTGTAACCAACTCTATGTAACCCTAGCCCCCTCCGGTGTCTATATAAACCGGAGGGTTTAGTCCGTAGGACAACAACAATCATAATCATAGGCTAGCTTCTAGGGTTTAGCCTCTACGATCTCGTGGTAGATCAACTCTTGTGATACTCATATCATCAAGATCAATCAAGCAGGAAGTAGGGTATTACCTCCATCGAGAGGGCCCGAATCTGGGTAAACATCGTGTCCCCAGTCTCCTGTTACCATTAGCCTTAGACGCACAGTTCGGGACCCCCTACCCGAGATCCGCCGGTTTTGACACCGACAGCGACGCCATCATAGGGGCTGGTATGGGCGGCCGCCTCGGGTGGCTGGAAAGTGTGCACCTAGTTTGAGTCCTCCAGGTTGTCCCAGGCTAGTTTTGTTCGTCCCAACACATGAGCAGGCAATGTAAAAAATGAAGAAAAATGTTTCAATTTGGATATGCCAATAACATAAGTTCAAAGCAGGCCCTATAGCAGGCTCGCGGTCCAAACGAGTGCCTCCCATATTGATCGACAGCAGGAAAAATCCCAATTCATTCGCTCCAGCCTCCAGTCTGGTTCGCTCCTAACCTAGCCCCCGCTGGACAGACCGACACAACACTTCCTCGCGCCCTCGTTGGAGTGCGGTCTCCGGGCTTCAAGCGAATGGAAGGACAAGAAGATGAAGATCCAACCCTGGGTGTAGCCTGCATGGGAGGCAGCCGCGGTAGCACGGGCATGGCATCGAGCTTGCGCAAACGGACAATCGCAGCTTGCAAGAGTAGCATGCGCAACGAGCAGGTACATCACATCCTTGATTATATCTAATTCAACTCTTCAATTTCTGGCCAATAGTTAAACCTGAGGGTGTTGTAAAACCGCTTTTATGTAGGGAATCTATGAGAAAATGAAACCAATTTCTACTTATTTTATAACTCCCTCAATCAATACTGAACTGACTGAATCTGATGTATCCAATCAAGTTTCCGGTGCAAACATACAAGCTGATGTTTTTCTTGAGCCTGAAGTGTCTAATGAACATACTGCTAATGAAGGATTTGATGCAAACATTTTACATGCTCCTGGTGATGAACATATAGTGTCTAATGAGGGATCTAATGCAAGCATTTTGCAAGCTCATTGAAGGATTTAGTGTCTAATGATGATCTTTTATGTTGAGAGAGACATAGAGATTTGTAGGCATTGATGACAAGCAAATTATAGTGCATTTTCATAGCTTGAGGAAACGTCGAGGCCATCTACCAGAAAGTCCCCATATCATGACAACATAACATAAATACTTTTCTAATCTGTTGTTTGAAACTATTGGCATACTTGTGCAGGATAGATATATTGATATGCAGTTTGCGCACTGGTTATAGGTGCAATTATTCGATATTTTCAGCCAGAGAATGAATTATTAAAGCAGGTACATACCATGTTTGTAGTCCTTGTACACCATGTTGCATTTTGTGTTTTTGGTGCTTGCATCATTTAGTGTTTATAATCTGAACTACTTTGGATCATTAGCTAGTTTTCAAAGTGCATGTAGCTTCACATTTCTCAAGTTATGTTGATTTCCGTAGTGCAAGTGCCTTCGTATTTTTTAAGTTAAATGTTCGCCCCCGGTAACTTGAATTCGTGGATCCGCCACTACACACAAATCATACACGAATGCCAGTACGAATTAAATGAAATGCAGGGACTTACGCTAGCTCATTGTACAGGCTCACTGCAGCTCTGCTTGCGCTTGGGATGTTCCATGTACAAGTCCATGTTACCACTTGCTTGGATGTGCAGGCCTTGTACTCCTTGCATCCCCCTCTGCATTTTTGACACGGCGAATGGTTGATCAAATAAGAGGAATCAACCTTGATGTTGTACCGGAGGACATATACTTACAAGGTTATACGGGTGTGCAGGATGTGTACCAAATCCCGTAGGGCCGTCATGCTTCGCTAAAAATGGATTTGCTTCTTTCAGATGATATCTCCAGAAGAAATAAGAGTTAAAGTTAGAGTTGCATAGGCGTATAAGCTAAGAGAGCAGTGAAAGGATATCCAAACATCGTCAGAACAGTGCACAAGGGAGTGATGTATGGATACCTAGTTCGGGTCGGCGTTTGGGCATGCTCGCCTAGCTAGAGTGCGTGTCACTTCAGAGCTGTTGAGGGTGATGCGCTGGCGTTGGCTAGCCGTGCACGGATGCTGATCTTGAGTGGCAGCGGAGCGCTATGATGTGATGGATGAGACTGTTGGTGAAGCCCCAATGGCCTCGGGGGGCGGAGGTGCGACGATGTGCTCGGTGAAGTAGCTTCGGTGAGCTGGGAGACGTCGTCGGTGAAGCACACCTGATGCGGTGGAAGTCGGTGTCTATGAGGCACGTCGGTTGCGGCAGCCGACATTATCGGTGGACCACCCGGTGTGGTGGACGAGGGCGTAGATGAGGTAGCTCCGATGCGATGGTGAAGCGCGACCGTCATCTTCGTCGTCATCGTCCGGCACAGAGGTGGGGAAAGATACGAGACGAGGGGCGATTTGAACTTTGCTTGGGTTGGCGGTGAATTAGGGATTTGAGCAATCTGGGCGCGGAAGGGGACGGTGGAGAAGGGAGATTTTGCAGGGCTAGAATTGGGGCCACCAGATATTTCAATCCGAAACGTGGAAGCGCGAACTTATTTTGTCGTCGTCATTTTTTTGGGAGGGAGGGGTGGGGGAGTGGGGGAGGGAGGGAGGGCGGTGGGTGGCTGGGTGCTACGCGTCCGTCCGACACACGCGACCACCACGACACGACCCTGGTCTACCTGGTGCGCCTACATTTGAGAATGCAAATGAATCTTCTTTCATTTGCAAACAAATCTGTATGTATTACCATGCCCGTGTTTCCTTGCAATAATTAGTCATTCAAAACGAGATACTCCCTCCGTTCACTTTTGTAAGTCGTTTCAGACAACTTAAAATGAACTGTTTTGCACATTGTCTGAAATGTCTTCAAGGTCTTATAAAAGTGAACAGAGGGAGTACTATAAATTAATTAATGAGGAGTTATTTGAAAAAAAATTGAAACTGTATCCACGCTAACATGGATTAGAGTGTGTGTCACATAATTAGTTATTTGAATTAGAGTGTGTGTCACATAGCGATCTCCAATTCTAACGTGGATTTCGCATTTCACTGTATCCACGCTACTTTTTAAATATAAATTCATATGTATATGATGAACACCATGGTAGTGAGAAAACTTTTGGATGGATTCAAACATATGACCTACAAAATAGCACAACAAATCGAGTCAATGTTAACTTTTCGAAACCTAGTATGGCACGAATTCGAAGTAATTACCCATATGCATGGTCCTCAGTTCAAATCTTACAATGTACACCGAATTGAAACATCGATATTAAGTCTCGTACTATCTACATTCAAATGTTGTTTTTAGCCCCCCCCCCCCGCACACACGCTACATACTTCCTGTATCGGTCAATCTTCCTCTCCTAACCACCTTAGGAAGCTATCGGTTTCCAACACACGTTCATTCTTTCTCTCCATGTTTCGATCTCTAACTCTCTCAACTACAAAACCCCCTTTTCCACTCTGTTACCAAATGTATTTACCTCACACACCCGCCATTGTACCCCATGCCGAGCTCTCTCTCTCTCTCCCTCTCCCTCTCACCCTCTCGCGCTAAATACATGCATTGCCTATCTAGCCCCCCCAAACTTCTCGTGTGCACGCACGCACGTTGTCTATCTAGGTCACTCCCTCGAGACTGTCTCACTCTTTCTTCCGCATGGCGGGCCACACTCGCTCAATCTTGCTCTCTTTATCTGAGTCTCGTCTAACCTCGTTTTATTTCACACACAAATGATATATCTCCCTGTTCGGGCCTCGATCGACACACTCTATACTCTCTCACGTAGATTGTCTATCTAGGTCAGTCCATCCAAGCCACCCCCAGTCTTTCGACCTCATGGCGGGCCACACTCGCTCAATCTCTCTCTCTCTCTATATATATATATATCCCTATATCTCTTTGTATGTCTCAATTGACCTCGCTCTTCTCGGACAAAAACGATATATCACCATGTTTGAGAAAAATTCGACCTATTCACATTGTATACTCTCTCATGCACATTGTCTATTTAGGTCACTCTCTCCAACCCGTCTCACTCTTTCGATCGCACGACGACCCTATGTGATCGATTGACCTTGCTTCCTCCCACACACAAAATATATCTACACGTCTGTGACTGGATTATCTCTCAAGCTCTATCTTACAACCCTCACCCTTGCCAAAAGCTCAATCAGACAACGTCTCTCCAAAGCATATATATTTGTTCAATGAATGTCAGACCACACTCACTTTGTCTCTCTATTTACATGTCTCTCGATTGACCTCGCTTTCTCACGCCGTATCTTCCACGCATTGAAGCTAACTCTCCATGCCTCGCAAAGCCGGAGCTATTTACATTGCAAGGGGCACTCCAACCTTGGATTAATTTGTGTAGTCATTTATTCCGGTCGGTTTAGATTTAGTTTTGTAGCATTCGGCCCACAACTACTCCAAACACCGTTGCAACCCCCGCAACTCCCCTAGTTGATTTCCCTCTGGCTCGGTCACCGCTCTCTCGCACGTCCTTTCTCGCCTTCAACGTCGCAACATGGTATTATTGCAAAAAAACTCTGTTGTTCTCTTTAATTATTATAAATAAGCTACAAAACTACACACCGATAGTCCACTTGGAATGGAACAAATTTCGACCCACAAATTAAAGTGCTACCAACTACACACCAAGGGGCCCACACCCATATAAAATAAAGGACGAGGATCAAACATGCAACCAGGGCCTTCAAGCCGCACGTCAATAGGCAACATACGTAGAAGAGTAATGTTTGTTGTACCCCCCTTTGTTCACATAATGTTTTTATATTACCACAGCCTATTTAATGGATAACATGTAATATTATTTTTAGTACTATTTGCCTTCACTTACTGGTGGGTTCCATGTGTGCTCTCTCTCTCTCTCTCTCTCTCTCTCCTCCCCTTCTGCGTTTAGACGCATAGGCAAACACGAAGAACTTGTGGGCGATGTTGCCGTTGACCATATCTGGACGCATTCACAAGTTACGGCACCAGTTTCATGTACTAGTAGCACTAGTGAGTGTGTACCTCCAATGCACGTTAATTTGGAAATATATTAAGTGCATGCGGATATTAAGTAGGATATCATTTGTGTGTTATTATGTGATTAGCACTATTTTTGGCATGAAATTAACTGCACGCTAAACGTGTTGAGCGCTCAACATTGAAGCAGTCTAGATTGTTGGATGACAAGGAATACATGTGGCTTGATGACGTTTTATATTTAATTTGATACGGCTCTAGCAGAACATTCAATCGATCAAACCATAGATTTCGTTCAGTCTGACTCCGACTTTCAATTATACAATGATCGATATAAAATAAACGGAAATGATAAATGTTCAGATTTTAAGCATGGCAATCCGAATGTTTTTCATGGCAAATTTAGATTACACGGCGGCATCTTGCGGTGGGAAGCAGCTCCTCTGCTATGCTCTGTGTGTCGTCGGGCCACTAACCGACGGCGACGGCGGTGTCTTGCGTTGTTTTTAGCTTACTCCTAGACGTTGGCCTAGCTTCAAGGAAGGCAAAAATGTTCTGGACTTCGGAGCGAGTCAACTAGTGGGAGGAGGCGACTGGCGTTGGTGCAAGGAAGCGGTCGACAACGGCCATCCATGCCACTAAGAGGGGCACTGGCACCAGCGCGGGGACATGCGCTGTCAACGGCGCGGCGGAGACATTCGTGTGCACGGACACCGGCACAGGCGCGCACGTCAGTGCACGCGTAGGCGCATGTGCTGGCAGGTGCACATGCACCGGCATGGGCGTGCACATCAGTGCACGTGTAGGCGCATGCGCTGGCAGGTGCACGGGCGCGTGAAAGTCGGCGGGGACCTCATGGAACCCCGTGGCATCAAGCTCGGACACAATGTGCGGCTCCCAGCCCATCAATGCCATGGGGATGGGCGCTGGCGCAGTCAGGGCGACGGGAGCCAGAACAGGAGCGGGGACAAGCGTGGCGTCTTCCCGCAAGGCTAGTTCAAGCTCGTCCCAAAGCTCCTTATGTTCTTGAGACTCCGGCTAGGTGTCTTCCTCGGGAAACTGGAAGACTAAGGGCAGACCATCGTGATGCGTCATGGCATACATTTAGGTCAGGCTAGTTGGAGGTAGATGACAGGAGAATCAGAGAGGAAGAGAGAAGATTGTAGCGATACCGGGTAGTGCAGGGTTGATTTTAAACTGCGGCGCCGTTGACATTAAAATTGGGAGCAATTGGAACGAAGGCGGGCGGCGGAACCTGGTCAAAGGACTCGCCTCCCGGTGAGCTTGCACAGCGGTCTGCTCGCACGCCTCTTTGTCAGCCGGTGCAGTGGTCTGCTCGCACGCCTCCTGTCGACTCAGACGCTTGCTCAGACGGCACCTGCCGATGAGAAGCGGGACTCTTGGAGGCACGTAAACGACCAAGGTTTCAATAGTTAAAGTGTTCGCCTTAACGTGACAGGTCTTTGTTCCAAAATACCTTGGCTCTTCATTTGTGCAACTTGTCATAAGCAGCTTGTCTCAAATTGAAGAAAAAAATTATGAAGTAATATTTGTGCCATATCATGTGACCATGCTCAGTTTCAAGAATTTATGGTCACTTTTGGATTTTCTGAAATTTAAGATCCAGGATTCGAAACAATATCATAACTTGCATCATGCAATAAATTTTCAAGCCATACATCTGTCCTATTGTATTTCTTAAGAAAGGATTTGGTCAAACATTTTGCTTAGTTAGACTTCAGACAAGTTATATATGCAAAGTAAAAGGATAATCCCTCTGTACCAATGCATTGCTTGATATATTAACTCAAGTACTAGGCACGAATAAACAGGCTCAATTCTGTGCTCATCCTGGTGTAGTAGTAGTACTAGGCAATGCAGTTGACAGGTGACCTTAGCGAGCGGCGACCGAGGGAATTGAATCATGCTCGGCATGGTAGGTAACATTGTCTAGTTACTAAAGCATCCCTCCGTTGTTCATCGGTAGTCATTATGGACCGGGGACATGAGGGAATTTCCTAGGGCTGGAATTCTGGCCTCCAGATATTTCGACTCGAAACGCTGAGGCTCGACTGGTTGGGGTTGCCTAATGTGCGTACCACGCATGCCACCAGAAGGACACGAGCCTGGTTTTTTTATATTTTTTTAGGATCAACACGAGCCAAGGTCTGGCTGGTACGCCATTGGGTCCTACCATTCGAGAATACGAAAGGAACCTTTTAAATTGCCGAACGAATCTATGTGTATTACAATGCCCATATTTTCCTTGCAAATACTAATCTCAACGTGGTAATTGATTTATGACGAGTTGTTGAATTAGAGTGAGTTTGTGATATAGTGATCTCAACGTGGATTTCACATTTCATGGTATCCCTAGTAAGTTTTTCAATGCAAATTCAAACTTAAAAGATGAACAATATGGAGGTGAGAAAACTTTGTATGTATCAAGCATATGACCCCACACACACAGAGAGAGAGACACACACGCACGAACACAACAACAATCCAATAAGTATAGTGCATCTATTTTTCCAAACCATGCATGTATGACACGAATTCAAAAATACTCCTTCTATTCCTAAATATTAGTCTTTTAGAGATTTCAACAAGTGACTACATACGGAGCAAAATGAGTGAATCTACACTCTAAAATATGTCTATATACATCAGTATGTGCCAGTCCATTTGAAATCTCTAAAAGACTAATATTTAGGAACGAAGGGAGTAAAATGTAAGACATGCATGGTCCTCAGTTCAATATTTTAAATGAACATGAAACTAAAACATGAATATTAGGTCTAATACTACAGTACATGCAAATGTTGTGTTTAGGCGGAGCTATGATTGTCGGGGGTCAACCCCTCGACCTTAGATAAAATTGTGAAGCTCTGTTTAGGGTTGTTTAGATTATATTTGTCCCCACCCTCCCAACCACCGATTGGTTGTGCACCCCCACCCCTCTTCCACGGGAGAATATCATGTGCCCCTATACCTTAGATGTTATATGCAGATACGAGTTGCTTGGAGCTTGTAGATCTGAGATATAGCAGCTCACATGATGTCTTGATATTTTTACAGGAAACCTTGATGAGTTTGAGAATTGCACACAATTTGTACAAAAACTACTCAGATGCCCTTGGATCCCATATCCAACGACCTCGAAGCTCGTATCACCGTAGCATCTAAGATGAAGGAGGACATCATATTCTCCTGTATGTAAGAATATCATGTGCTACCACACCTTAGATGCTTTGGTGATACAATCTCTTTGGAGCCGTTGGATTTGTGACCCAACACCTCCTCGGTGGTTCGAATGATTTTTTGCAGAAAAGCCCCCAAAGAGTTCGGCCACTGCTTACAAGCACAAAGACTGCTCAGATGCCATTGGATCTCAGATCAAACGACCTCGAAGCTCGTATCATCGTAGCATCCAAGCTGCGATAGCACCTTATATTTTCTCGCACAGGAGAATATGAGGTGCTCCCACACCGTAGATTCTATGGTGATACGAGTTCACGGAGATCTAACAGCCCATAGTAGGAGGTTTGAATGTTTTTGCAATATACGGTGAGAGAGTTTGGGAAATGCGCAAAAAGTACAAGTACTACGCATGTGCCATCTGATCACTGATCATACGACCTACATGATCATATCACCGTAGCGGGTAATTAAGCTATGGGGAGCACCTAATATGAGCAACGGGGTGCCGTTGGATCCAAGATGCAACGGCACACACGAGGCCTGAATGTTTTATTTGCAAAAAAACCTTTGGAGAGTTTTGAAATTGTGCATAATTACAAAGACTACTCCCAAGTCATTGGATCTCACTTCCAACGGTGTAAAAACTCATATCACCATAGCATCTAAGCTGCGGGGTGGATGTGATATTCTATGCCGCTGTCATTTTTGTTCGTAAACTTGCAAAATACGCGCAAGTCGCGCCGTTACTTGTCTAACCGCGCAAAGTGTTTGTTCCAAAAAAACAATCCTACACTGAAATATCGGAACAACACACGGGGGTCCCACTTGTCATTAATCAAATTTGGACCTAAAACTAACAAATCTGAAAGACAAGATTCGAACTGGCAACCTGGACTACAAAGCGTAAGTCGGTAGCCTGAAACAACAACAGTTGTTGGCTTTGTCCCATAACTTGATTTTATACAGTATTGCGTTGAGTAGAGCAGAGGGAGTGCCTCGTCAACACGTGCATGACCATTGACTCACTTACTGGTGGGTCCCAGGTCTGCGATCTCTCTCTTCTCTCCATCGTGTAACCTTTGCATGGGCACACACGAAGAGCGGCGCTAGCTTGCCGTGGTGTTATTACAACTAAAAAAAGCTTGGAAAATAGAAGAATCTCCTAGAACAAGAGACGTTGTGGTTGGTCCAGACGGAGCTAACCACATCTATCCTCTGTGCCATGTTAGCATGATGAAGCCGTGTGGCTAGTGGGGTGTTTTCGACTGACTGGCTGGGTCCCGAGGTCAAACCATAGGTACTACGTCTTATACAGTGTATTTTTACATGCAAATTTTTCCTCTATGCCGAGACATGGCACACCCTACCGCGCGGTTTCGGGGTCCTCTCGGGTGGTGCACGCATATATTCTTCCTAAGGTGGGACGCCCTACCGCGCGTTTTGTGGGTCCTCCTCGATCATAGCGTCGAAGCAAGTAAATGAGTCGTCAAATCACGAAAGACCACCTTTCCTGCCGAGTACATCAGTGAAACACGGTGGCTAGCTAGTTGGGCTAGTTCGACCGATTAGCTAGGCCGCCGCCACATTTGTTTTTTCACCCCTTTTTTTTCTACTTGCCGGCAGGTAAATTTAAATATCCACCGCAGCGTTGCTCCGGTGTTTGGGTGCGGCAGGATTTTTCATTTTTTAATTGACGGGAGCAGGCGCGACAGGATTTTTAATTTTTTGATTGATGGGAGCAGGCGCGGCAGCAATTAGTCACGATGACTCCGCCTATAAAACCCACTGCTCCCTGATGTGAGAAGTCGTCGACTAGTGTTTTACCATGGTGAAACCCAAAAGATTCCCCGCTCCTCGGCTGGCTCCCCCCGTCTTCCCGTAGATTGCATTGCCTTTCAGCCATTTCGCCCCCTTTGCTTCCTCTCCCCATTGCTTCTAGCCGGTGCCATGGCGGCGCAGCAGATCACAGAGTCCGAGGTGAGGCGTCTAACACAGGAGCTCCAGACCAAGGATGCGGAGCTCAGGGCCAAGGACGTGGAGCTTCGTGAGCTCAAGGAGGAGAGGAGTGCCATGCTCCTCCGTTATGTGCGGGAGTTCACAGAGCTTCAAAAGCGGCAGGCGTCCACCACAAAGATGCTCGAGTCGTCAGCGGTGTTGCTGCAGAAAGCAGGAGATACGATAGGCCGTCAGGGTAGCTGGCTGGAGCGCGAGCGGGCCGATCGTGACGAGGTCCAGGATCGCCTCAGCCACTTGGTGAACCAAGTTGCCACACACGTGTTGCGGCTGCGCGATGCCTACCGCCGTGCCAGCGCGACCATGTCGGTCGTCGGGCTAAACCCGTTCGACCACCCGGTCGACTTCAACGAGCTGCGGCTTCCTGACCTGGTCTCCTTCTTCACCTATATCTCCGAGGAGATGAGCCGTCTCCGTGCGATGGTGGGGGCGGAGCTAGACAAGGAGGGGTTGCGGGCTGCCGTCGCCGTTGCCGGGCGAATCCTTTCAGGGCTCCGTCACCGAAATCCATTCGTGCCATTGGACGCCGTCTTAGACGAGCTGGCTCCCGTCGACCGGGAGCGGGATCTGTGGGCGGTTGCACCCTGCATCACCAACGTCGTGCGCCTCGAGAAGCATAGGGCTTCGTTGGTGTTTAGGCGCCCTCTGCATGGGCATGTCCATGTCTTGGCGCAACATGACCGTTGGATCAAACTCAGATGATGCAGATCAGTCACTATAGCACAAAGTGTGTGGGTGTGTTTGGTTGCATTCTCATCTCAATATAGTTGTTTCCTCTTTGTGTATTTGTGTTAACCTACTAGTGTGGACTCATGCACCCTTCATGCACTCTGCCAAACACCCAAAAGTGGGTCGAGAAGGGAACTTTTGCTCCCATCCCGTGCACCCTTCATACACCCTGCCTAACACTATTCGTGCTTCATATGGTTCATGTTTCGTGGAGTACTGTAGCACCATACTCTTCATGCGCTGTAGACCTAGTCCTGTTAACATTGATCTCACCGTTCATTCTCGACCAGACAGTCGAAAAAGCGGTACTATGTTACTACATTACTATTCATATAGTTGACATGCGCACAACATCATTTGTTATCGCCACTACACTAGCAACAAGATTATGTAGTACTGACGTATGAACCACTGCACATGCCTAGTAGTAGGAGCACTGTGTATGTTCAAGTGGCTGCCGTGTTTCGCACTCCTCCGTCGTAAGAGTGGAAATGCTTGCTGTAATCATTTTTTTTCTTCAGAAAAACAGTGGACACGCTCTACCATGCAGATCCTCCTCCAGCCATGCACTAAATTACTCACTTTTGTCGATGTGTGGGACAGCCAGTATCTGGTTCCACCAGCCATGCACTAAATTACTCCGTAGTAGTGTGACGGTAGACTACCCCGATCGAAGCGCCATAGTAATGCCCAATGAGCCATCAAATCACAAAACCCCCTCCTTTCTAGCAGTAAGTTGGACAGACAAAGCAACCATCATTTCACTCTTCTCTCTCAACTTCCTCTCTTGAAGAAAAACCCCACTCGCTTCGCTTCTCCCTCATCTTGTTCCTCATTTCACTCTTCTCTCTCAGCTTCCTCTCTTGGATGGACGCTGGAGCACCGGCCGACGTGATGTCTATGGCTCTGGCCAAAACCTCGAGGCTCATGGTACGAAGAAGCGCAAGCACCCCGTTGAGACTACTGCAGACAAGCTCAAAGCCATGGCCCTGTCCAAGCCCCCCTCTCTAGGATCCCTCATTAAGCAAGTCCAGGTAATATCTCTTCTTGACGATCTTTTTCTCGATCTTGATCGTGTTTTTCATCTAACATGCAGTACTAGTACTAGTAGTACAACTTTCTGGGTGATCTTGCATGTGATTTTTGTGTGCCAAATGACGGTTCTAAATTCCTCTTTTGACCAAAACATGCGAGAGGTTGACACTGATTTCTTATAGATTACTTTCAACTACTCCCTTTGTCCCAAATTTCTTGTCTTAGATTTGTCTATATACGGATGTATCTAATACTAAAATGTGACTTGATACATCTGTATCTAGACAAATCTAAGACAAGAATTTTGGGACAGAGGGAGTACTTTATGAACATCAATGCTACCTTTGAAGAGGGTATATTTGCCTCAGAATTTGTGTTATGGATATTGCAAGTAATCCCTCTGCTCTCATGCCTTTGAAGACATGTTGTAGTGTCTTTGTTCACTCATTTCTGTGCGTATATGTAGTCATATATGGAGTATAATATCGAAAATGATCTTATATTTCTGAACAGAGGTAGTAATAAAATATGGTTTCTATTTGAATTAGAACCAGGTCCGCGGTGGAGATGAAGTTCTCAAAGTCATGCCATGTGAACTGGAAGACCTGAGGATGAGTTCTCCTGCTAAACTATCCAGCTGTTGTGTCCTTGTCGCCATGTGTCCTGAACTAGTGTTTTACTATAGCATTGTTGTCAGGCGTGTTCTCGAGGTTGTACTTGACCAAAACAATTTCCTAGTTGTGCCTTCGACTATGAAGGGTGTGGTTCTTGTAAAGCTTCCCAACAAATCTGATCTGGCCTGTCTTCATCATCATGTTTATGAGTGGAAAGACCACTCTGTTAGGTTCTCCAAGGTTGACGAGATGGTGATGGTGCATGTAGACATCTCTCACAAAGTCCATGGCCTAGTCAGTTATGCGGGGTTCATCCGGTAGATCGGTGGCAAGAAATAGTCTGCAGAATTTAATTAGTGCAACTTTGCTTGTTTGTAGTAAGTACTATTGTTCAGTACTTGATTTGTGTTTGTGAACCCTGTATTGTTTATTAGTACTGCCGCTTTTGCGGTGTGGTCAGTCCTGAGAACGGTCTATGTTAATGTCAGTCTACTCAATTCAGTCTGTATATTTTGAAGTATCCAGATCATCTTTTTTGTGAGGAAGGTTTATCAATTATGGTTACACTCCAATATCTGTATGCATTGCAGGGTTTATCGCACCCACCAGGATTTCCAGTCCCATGGATGTTTGGTCCATACGATTTGTCACGGCCTTTGGACTGTCCTGCTTGTGGGAGTAGGCGGGGCCCCTGCATGCCACCCGTAGTTGGACGATCAATCTTCTGTTTAGTACTTCAACATAGTGATTTCCTGGTAAGGGTTCACTCGTGTCACATCAAGTAAATCTTATTGATTTACTTTCTAAATCTTATTGATTTAATGTCATGTTTTCTTTCTTTTCCTGCAATTTTACGATGCAGGTTTTGCCATGTGACATTCATCACAGAATAAATCGTTTGGTTTGCTCTATGATGGCTATTTTTGCAGGTTTCACTTCTTATGTCGTGTCAGTAACGGAGGCACTGTCCATCACTTATATTACTGGAAAAAATTGGATCAATCTGTTGTGTGAGTGCAAGCTTAATCCCTACGATGAACTACAGTTTGGTTTAACAAAAATGCCACAATTAGTCCTTTCGCGTTTAAAAGAAATGAAGAAAAAAACTAGATCACGGTCACGGATCCTAGTCAAGTTAGAAAGCTGATCATAGCAGACCGGACATGATCGCCGCTGTCTCGCAGATCGGTACCACCTTCAGCAACGGATCGAGCACCGGCAGTTGCTCTAGCACTGACAGCGGCAGCAGCTCAGTCTAATCCAGCCGAGGATTGGGCACCGACCGCGTCAGCGGATCAGGCTGATCTACCGGAGGATCGGGTATCGACACCGGCACGTGCTCCGACACGGCACCAGCTCTACAAGGAGCACCATCTCCGGCAGCAGCAGCGGCTTCGGCACCTGCACCAACACTTGCACTTGCATCTGCTCTGGCCCGTGCAGCGGCAACCAAACAAGCAGTTGCACCGGCAATAGACTAGGCTGTAGTTCGCACTTCATATACCAAAGTCCTTACAAAAACTGACATGTCCACCTTCTTGGTAAGCATTGGCCGCCCATGTGCTTCGTTCTTTTTTCTTTCCATGTTGTTTCACATGATTCACTGTGTTGATCTAACTGTTTGGGTATGTCTTCTTGTTTGCAAACAGAGAATTCCTAGATCAACGAGGGAGTCGTTCAACAATCCGGGCGACCGCGGCCAAGTTTCTCTTACCATGCGCAGCCTTGGTGTGAATGAACCTGCTCAATACACCGTAAGTACAAAGGATGGTCGCATGATGATTGATGCTAAAGGATGGTCAAGGTTCAAATCTAAATCATATCTTGCGATAGGGGATGATGTCAAAATCGAACTTTCTCGGCAAGGAGAGCTGGTCCAAATCAACTTTGAAATTCTTCAGTAGCAGCACACAACTGCTGAACTGATCTGTACTCCAAGAGATTTTGATGTAATAATCTCTCATGGTGAAACAAGTGTCCTGTGTGTATAAGTAGTACGACAGTATTATTTATCACATGGTATATTGTTGATAGAATTGCAACTCTCATTGCTGGTTAGGAACTATCGTTCGATTTCATTCCAACTATGCTTTATTCAATTTTGTGTATTCGCCTTGCGACATCATCTAAAACCAGTGTCGTACCGATCGCTTGCAATATAAAAAGCGCTAAGGTAGAACACATGGCCCCCAAAACATGCAGGGTGGGCCTACAGCCCAAAGTCCAGAACCGTGAGCCTGTCTGAGTATTATATTCTCAGCTGAACCCCCATAATGCCCGTGCGTTGCACGTAACATCAAGATGCATTTATATGAGTATTTTATCTTGTGAGAGAAAAGGATGAATGAGGGAAGGCCTTATTTGCAAATGTGGAGAGGTGTGTGGGTACCTTTTTGCAAAATTGCCATAATTTCCTTCCTATCCGTTAGATATAAATCGGATGGCCTATATTGCAGGATGGCAGGCACACCATCATCACCAACTCGTCTATACTGTGTTAAAAACAACTCTGTTTTTTATAATTATATATGTTATATATATTCCCCTTGATTTTTATTATGTATAAAGTTGTGATATAAAAGATTTGTATATTTCTTTACAGAGGGAGTATCTCTCTGTCAAAAATATATTTATGTGTAACTAGTTACTCCTGTCTTTCTACTTCCTTTCGCTGATATGTGGGGCATCCGGCAACGGGGTCCACGTGCCATATGCACAAATTAGAGTGCACAACTGCACGGTAGACACACCCCGGTCGTAGCGCCGCAGTAATGCCCAATGAGCCGTCAAATCACAACCCCCCCTTTCCAGCTTTAGCAGTAAGCTGGACGGACGAATTGGCAATATTTCACTGGGCCTGAATCCCCTTCTCCCTCGTCTGCTTGTTCAGAGAAAACCCCCTCTCGGCGATTGCATAGGGTTTTCTCATGGAGAACTAGGTACGAATTCTTCATCCATCCCCGATAAATCCAAGTCCCTTGGTCGCAGGTAATCCTAGGATGGCAGCCGCCGCCGTTGATGCATTTCTCTTCCTACTGAATCTAGTGTGTTTCATTTGCAGTGCCCAAAGTGCGAGGACCCTATAGGTTTCTGCGCACTCGGCGAGACGCCACACTTGTTCCTTCTCATCCTAACACGGTATTTCAAAACGTGCACAATATGTTCCTAGAATCCTCTTTTCTATCCGGGAGGGTGGTTTTTTTTGAACATGCTGTCGACTAATTTGGAAATTTGGATTGCTATATTTGGATAAAAGGTACTACTAGTACGATGGTCAACACTGATGTGAAGGAGGAAGTTATTTCTAGATTTGGATAGGGAATACATTGTGTTCTCATATTATTTTTCCTGCAATGCATTATTTGCTCTACCAGAACACATGTACTCAAGATGCTCGGCCTTGCCATAACTGAATACACCAGTTTAATGGTCACAGTGAAGACAAGCCATGGATATAAGTTCCGAATTGGGTTCATGAACCAAGAAGATTGCTGCTTTTTTATGGCCAAACTTGGATAAACTTTCTCAAGTGTTACAGACTGAAAGTTGGCGCACGAATGTTGATGGAAATAGCAGAACCTGGTCTCATCTTCACCGCGATCTTCCACCCCGATGTCGTTCCAATTGTTCATCCATGTTAGTTTTGTATCTGGTTCTTGCTTGTTGCTTCGATTACTTCTTAATCCACCTATTCTGTCTAACTAATCACAATTTAACTTTAGAAGTAGCAATGAATCTCTCACGAAGATGCTACTTCTAACTAATATTTTCTTATAATTGGTGGCACGTGAAGGTTTTTTCAGAGTTAAACAGGTTGCTTGTTTGCTATTCTGTAATAACTCGGCTGTTACTGATGGCACTGAAGTTGACTGGGATGACATCCACAAGTTCCTACACTTTATTGATCGTCTTGAGGTCCTTGTGGGGCGTTTCAATGATGGAAGGCCACGTGGGATATGTGTCCCACTGCTACACTCGTTGAACAGGTCCAACTATGTCGAGAAACTTATGGTACGAGCCGTTTTCTGTTATATATGTTGTTCATAAACTATTGCTTATACACAGTTTTACAGTTGTGATCTTCTTGAAATAGAAACTGCCCTGTTCTATTGTTCCTATATAGATGCCTGACCATGGTTGGGTCAGACTTGCGCTTGGTCACAACATGATATTTATGTCGACCTATTCCATTCCCCTTGGAGGTGAAAAGATACTTATTCATAGGTGGTCTCAAATAATGAAGGCCCGTCCATCTTGGAGAATAGAACAGAAGATTATGTTCATGCTTTTACATGGCTCTAAAGTGAATATCCTGTTTATTGACCACATTGCGAGATGAAGCCGCTTTCAGAAGGTTGTGGATGCGCGGGGTGGCGCCTGGGCCTTGTCCTGGGGCTTGGCGGCCTCACCCTTGGTTAACTGTAGGCAAAGTAGCACTGTTCGAGGCGTGCTTTGTACGGTTGAACCTGTATAATTACTCATACTGCTTTCAACTTTGGTTGTTAAGTGCCCCTGCTGGTTTCAGTTAAGGTTATTAAGTACTCCTGCTGCGTTTACATTCTGTCGTGTTTCTTCAGTCCTATCTTCCTCCAGCCGCCAAAACCAAACCAGCACCGGTGGGGCCGCCTGCTTCCACCTCCCACGGCTGGCTGTGCCTCAGCGCACGCATCGCCACCCCACCGTCTCCTAAATCATTAACGCCGACGTCCGAGGCCTCGTCATCATCCTCCGCGCACTTTGGTGCACTCGCCACGGTGCCACCCTCTCGCGTTGTCAACATGGTCAACAAACAACAGGAATCGGCAGAAGTACGTGGAGAGGATGACAGTAGGGGCCCACTATGTCAGCGTATGGAAAAATAAAATGCTTCCTCCTAGTGTTTTCCTGACATCTGGGACCCATGGCATTGTGAGCGTATATAGTCAATAGACAAGAGAACAGCACAAGATCGGCTCGCACCTGGGACGTAGCTGCTCGAGCAGTATTTTTTTTGTTATTGTTGAGACGGAGCAGGGTTTGAACTGGGTTGTGGCCCATCTAGCCCAGGCTTGTATTTTATGTTCACCATGTGACCAACCCAGCTATTTTTTTCTTTGTGAAAATGAGCCCACTTTATTTTTTTTGAAGAATACCCAATCTAGGACTACTTATTTTTCTACGCCCTGATGGGGTGTAACTCTTTCAAGACGCATGCAAATCTGGAAAGTAATATGAAATGGGTTTTAAATATAAAATATATGACAAATTGGCAATTACTTTATAATTTCTGAATTTTTTCACATTTTCAGATTCCTATTTCACTCGGCATTAACCTAATTTAAATATATCTTCAACGTACTTTAAATCTGGCTCAACATTTCGGTATTAAAAATAGTTTGGAACCCACAGAAATATGCGAAATTGCCCTTGACCAACCAAAAAAACGGACTGCAATAAATTGCATAAGAAGTTGCAATGTGCTATATATAAATTATTAAAAAAAAGAGGGAATGGTCTAACTTGTGGGCCTGTTAAGTTGACGCGTATGCAAGATTTTTTTAGTTATTATATACGTCAACAAATGATTCTAGCAGACGTAACCGTTGGATGTCAATCCAACGACCGTCGTGTTTCTTCAATCTCTGATCTTCTTGCTCCAGCCGCCAAAGCAGCGCTGGTGGGACCGCCTGCTCCCGCCTCCCATGGCCGGCTGTGCTGCTGCACAGGCCTCACCGCCCCCTACTACTCCCACCGCTGGCCAGGCCATCCCTCTACTCACCCACACCCCCTGTTATTCTGCGGCGACGACAGCCTCACACCGCAGCCGAACCAGTGAACCCTCGTACTCCTCTCCGCACGGGCTTCCACTACCGCATCTTCCCCGGCTCCGCTTCGTCCCCTTCCTAGGCCTCACCATCGTCCACCACCCTGGTGCTCTCGGCGCGGCGTGGTCAATGTGGTCAATGACCGACTTTCATCAGAAGAGTACTGTACGTGGAGAGGCTGACAGTTGGGTCCATGGCAGCCGCAAGGAAGTGTCTCCTTACTACGTGGAAAATAATTATTCCTCCACCTGACAGCAGGGACCCACCGGACGGGCCACCCTATTTCACAAAAAAATGTTCCCCCTGACTGCTGGGACCCACTGGACGGGCCACTGTATTTTGCGAAAAAACATTCCCCTCGCTGTCAGGTCGGACCCACCGGAAGTGCCTCCTTATTACGCATAAAAAATGAATACTCCCCCTGCTAGCTGGCACCCACCTTGGTGGGAGGCTGACTTGTGGGCCTACTAAGTTGACTAGGACGGAGGCCTTTGTCAACTTAGTCAATATGAACGATTCTAGCTCCAGTGACCATACGATGTCCATCCAATAGCCATAGAACTTCTTCAACCTCTGGTCTTCTTGCTCCAGCCGCCCAAAGCAGCGCCGGTCGTGCCACATGCTCCTGCCTCCCGTGGCCGGCTGTGATGTCGTGGAGGGCTCACCGCCCCCTACTACTCCCACCGCTGGCCAGGCCATCCCTCTACTGACCCACACCCCCTGTTATTCTGCAGCGACGGCAGCCTCACACCGCAGCCGAACCAGTGAACCCTCATACTCCTCTACGCGTGGGCATCCATTGTCGCGTCTTCCCCGGCTCCGCATCGTCCCCTTCCTAGGCCTGGCTGTCGTCCACCGCCCTGGTGCTCTCGGCACGGCGTGGTCAACATGGTCAAGGAACAACTTCCATTGGACGTGGACTGTACATGGAGAGGCTGACAGCTGGGTCCACGACCGCACCAAGGAAGTGCCTCCTTATTACACGGAAAATAGCGATTCCTCCACCTGACAGCAGGGACCCACCGGACGGGCCACCATATTTCGCAAAACAAATGTTTCCCCCTGACTTCTCGGACCTACCAGCTACATCTTTGCATGCAAGGAAGTGCGTCCATATGACGGGAAAAAATGATTCGCCTCCTGACTGCTGGGACCCACCAGCTACATCGCACGCAAGGAAGTGCGTCCAGGCAAAAAAAAAATGATTCGCCCCCTGACTGCTGGGACCCACCAGTTACATCTTCGCACGCAAGGAAGTGCCTGACAGTCGGGACACACCTGGTCGAAGCGTACGTAGCGTTGTCATTCTGGTCGCGAACGTGTACGTACATACTGGTCGATGTAGAGGCACGCACGTGTCGTAGTAGAGGCGCGCACGTAGCATGTACACGTACGTACAACGGGTAGTGTGCAAGAAAGAAAATACGGCCACGTACGTACATACGGGCGGGGTCTCGAACGCCTACTCGCGCATACGTACAGACAGGGCTCGTGTACATGGCTGGGTCGGAATGGAGAAATTGCATCGTTGTCGTGTTCACGGGGAGGCAACCGAATGCGTCGTGTTCATCGGGAGGCAACGGAATGCGTCATGTTCATCGGGAGGCAATGGAATGCGTAGGAGCCAACCGGCTTGGATGGAACAGGCAATGGAAACGAGGCCTGGCGTACCGTAGAACGGAGCAAACGGCCTTGTGTTCGACCGGTCACGTTTGAAATGGGATCCTGTTCATCGGGAGGGGTCTGGCGTACCGCAAAACGGAGGAAACGGACTTGTGTTGGACCTCCTACGGTCGAAACAGGGTCATGTTGATCGGGAGGGGTCTGGCATACCGCAACATGGAGGAAACAGACTTGTGTTGGAGTGTTACGGTCGAAACGGGGGTCCTGTTCATCGGGAGGGGTGTGGCGTACCGCAAAATAGGACTCCACGGGATACTGTTCATCTCCACCGTCAATGTAATGTAGGCATGTATTCCGAATATAGTCATACGTGCTTATGGAAAAGAACTTGCATGACATCTTTTGTCCTACCCTCATATGGCAGCGGGGTCCTAATGGAAACTAAGGGATATTGAGGCCTCCTTTTAATAGAGTATCGGACCAAAGCATTAACACTTAGTGAATACATGAACTCCTCAAACTACGGTCGTCACCGAGAAGTATCCCGATTATTGTCACTTCGGGGTTGTCGGATCATAACACATAATAGGTGACTATAGATTTGCAAGATAGGATCAAGAACTCACATATATTCATGAAAACATAATAGGTTCAGATCTGAAATCATGGCACTCGGGCCCTAGTGACAAGCATTAAGCATAACAAAGTCATAGCAACATCAATCTCAGAACATAGTGGATACTAGGGATCAAACCCTAACAAAACTAATTTGATTACATGGTAAATCTCATCCAACCCATCACCGTCCAACAAGCCTACGATGGAATTACTCACGCACGGCGGTGAGCATCATGAAATTGGTGATGGAGGATGGTTGATGATGATGACGGCGACGAATCCCCCTCTCCGGAGCCCCGAACGGACTCGAGATCAGCCCTCCCGAGAGAGATTAGGTCTTGGTGGCGGCTCCGCATCGTAAAACGCGATGAAACTTTCTCTCCAATTTTTTCTCCATGAAATAAAATATATGGAGTTGGAGTTGAGGTCGGTGGACGTTCAGGGGGCCCACGAGGCAGGGGGCGCGCCCAGGGAGACAGGGCGCGCCCCCCACCCTCGTGGACAGGGTGTGGGCCCCCTGACGCTAATTCTTTCGCTAATATTCTTTATTAATTCTGAAAAGTTGCTCCGTGGATTTTCAGGTCATTCCGAGAACTTTTATTTTTGCACAAAAATAACACCATGGCAGTTCTGCTGAAAACAACGTCAGTCCGGGTTAGTTCCATTCAAATCATGCAAGTTAGAGTCCAAAACAAGGGCAAAAGTGTTTGGAAAAGTAGATACGACGGAGACGTATCAACTCCCCCGAGCTTAAACCTTTGCTTGTCATCAAGCAATTCAGTTGACAAACTGAAAGTGATAAAGAAAAAAATTACAGACTCTGTTTGCTCTTGTTGTTGTAAATATGTAAAGCCAACATTCAAGTTTTCAGCAAAGATTATGAACTAACCATATTCACAATAACACTTAGGTCTCATGTTTGCTCATGTCAATGGCATAATCAACTAGCGAGCAATAATAATAAAACTCAGATGACAACACTTTCTCAAAATAATCATAATATGATATAACAAGATGGTATCTTGCTAGCCCTTTCTGAGACCGCAAAACATAAATGCAGAGCACCTTTAAAGATCAAGGACTGACTAAACATTATAATTCATGGTAAAAGAGATCCAGTCAAGTCATACCCAATATAAATTAATAGTAATGCATACAAATGACAGCGGTGCTCTCCAGCGGTTGCTTTTTAATAAGAGGGTGATGACTGAACATAAAAGTAAATAGATAGGCCCTTCGCAGAGGGAAGCAGGGATATGTAGAGGTGCCAGAGCTCGATTTTGAAATAGAGATTAATAACATTTTGGGCGGTATACTTGCACTGTCAACATAACAACTATGAGATCTCGGTATCTTCCATGCTACACACATTATAGGCGGTTCCCAAACAGAATGGTAAAGTTTATACTCCCCCACCACCAACAAACATCAATCCATGGCTTGCCCGAAACAATGGGTGCCTCCAACTAGCAACAATCCTGGGGGAGTTTTGTTTAATTATTTTGATTTGATTTGAGCATGGGACTGGGCATCCCGGTTACCAGCCATTTTCTCATGAATGAGGAGCGGAGTCCACTCCTCTTGAGAATAACCCACCTAGCATGGAAGATACAGACATCCCTAGTTGATACATGAGTTGCTCAACCATACAAAACAGAATTTCATTTGAAGGTTTGGAGTTTGGCACATACAAATTTACTTGGAACGGTAGGTAGATACCGCATATAGGAAGGTATGGTGGACTCATATGGAATAACTTTGGGGTTTATGGAGTTTGGATGCACAAGCAGTATTCCCGCTTAGTACAGGTGAAGGCTAGCAAGAGACTGGGAAGCGACCAACTGAGAGAGCGACAACAGTCATGAACATGCATTAAAATTAATCAACACTTAGTGCAAGCATGAGTAGGATATAATCCACCATGAACATAAATATCGTGAAGGTTATGTTGATTTTGTTTCAACTACATGCATGAACATGTGCCAAGTCAAGTCACTCGAATCATTCAAAGGAGGATACCACCCTATCATACCACATCACAACCATTTTAATAGCATGTTGGCACGCAAGATAAACCATTATAAGCTCCTAGCTAATTAAGCATGGCATAAGCAACTATAATCTCTAATTGTCATTGCAAACATGTTTATTCATAATAGGCCGAATCAGGAATGATGAACTAATCATATTTACAAAAACAAGAGAGGTTGAATTCATACCAGCTTCTCTCATCTCAATCAGTCCATCATATATCGTCATTATTTCCTTTCACTTGCACGACCGAACGGTGTGGAAAATAATAATAGTGCACGTGCATTGGACTAAGCTGGAATCTGCAAGCATTCAATTAAAGGGAGAAGACAAGGTAATATGGGATCTTGCTTAAATCAACAATCATGCATATTGGAGCCACTAAACATTTTCATTATGGTTTTCTCCTCTCGACCCCCAAAGGAAAGTAAAGAAATAAAACTATTTACACGGGAAAGCTCCCAATAAGCAAAAGAAGAACGAGAAATCTTTTTGGGTTTTATTTTAATTACTACTACAAGCATGGAAATTAAACTAACTAATTTTTTTATATTAAGGTTTATCAAACACACAAGAAGAAAGCTAGAAAAAGAAACTAAACTAGCATGGATAGTACAATGAAAAAGTGTGAGCACCGACAACTAGAATGAGTGTGTGAACATGAATGTAATGTCAGTGAGAAATATGTACTGAGTTGGTCTATGCCCATGGATAGCCTGTCTGATATCCGAAGTTGTAAATGGGGTCATACTGAGATGCAGCAGCCATTGCCTCCTGAGCTGCGGCATGGCGGCGAGCTGCCTCCGTCCTCCTCTCGTACTTGGTTGCCTCCTCCCTGGTTATAACATATCTTCTTTTTGCCTGATAATCAAAAAGGGCAGGAGCAGGGAGAGTAATATGGACAGCTCGACATCTGTCAAAGATTAGTCGATACTGGAGGAATTGTTCATTCCTCTCAAGAAAATGATGACTAACCATGGCATTATAACCTAAATAAGCGGGAGGCAACTCCCTATCATCTTCATGTGGAGGTATAGCAAGATAGTTAGCCACACGGGTCGCATAAATCCCTCCAAACAAATCTCCAACTAAACCATTATTATGCAACCTACGTGCAACAATTGCCCCCAAGTTGTATTCTTTATCACCTAATACAACACTCTAGAGATCAGGAACACACATGTGACATGCTTCATCTTTACCGTTAATGCATCTACCAATGAAAAGAGCAAAATAATGTATATCAGGAAAGTGGATGCTCCCTATGGTAGCTTGCGCTATTTCTCTAGATTCTCCCACAGTGATACTAGCAAGAAAGTATTTATATTCAGATTTACGGGGTTCATTAACATTACCCCACTGCGGTAGTTTGCAAGCAGTACTGAAATCTTCTAGGTCCATGGTATATGATTGATCGTAAATATTAAACAGGACACTTTGAGAATTACACGGAGATGTAAATTTAAAAATTCTCACGAATGAATCAGTCAAATAGTAGTACTGAGGACACTTATCTTGCATGAAGTCCTCAAGATCGACATTACGCACATATGCATCAAATTCATCCTTGATGCCTGCATTGAGCATAAACTCTTCTAACGGCCATTCACAAGGCCGCATGTCAGCTTCCCTTGCTGGTTCATTTTCTTGCTCACGCATTGCGAGCCTGGGTCCTTTCTTTCTTGAAGAACCACCTTGGTACATTTTCCTAGACATATTTCTTCCTCTGAAAAATTTCTGAAATTTTTAGCAACTCAAAATAAAAGTGAATCAAACTCAACAAAATTGATAGCAACTATTCCCACAAGTGACTAGAGCCTATATCATGCATTAGAATTACTTGGGACCTCATAAATTTGACATGCAAGCTCAAGAATATGGTCACCTAGGCAGCAAAAATTTGCAATGAATAAAGCACTAGAACAAAAACTAATTGGACCACTGGAGGAGTCACATACCAAGGAACAATCTCCCAAAGAAGTTATGTGAATGGGGCTTTGAGCAAGGAGATCGAAAATGGAAGCAAAGTGAGCTAAAACTCGTGCTTGAGCAGGATGGTGATTTTTTAGGTGGAAGAAGAAGTGTGTGGGTGCATGAATAAGTGGAGGGTGGCCACCATGGGCCTACGAGGCAGGGGGCGCGCCCTGGACCCTCGTGGCCTGGTGCCAGCTCCCCCTGCTGTGTTCTCAGTACCAAATATTCTCAAATATTCCAAAAAAATCATACTAAATTTGCAGGGCATTTGGAGAACTTTTATTTTGGGGTATTTTTTATTGCATGGCTAATTCAGAAAATAGACAGAAAATACTATTTTTACTTTATTTAAACTAAATAACAGAAAGTAAAAGGAGGGTACAGAAGGTTGTGCCTTCTAATTTCATCCATTTCATGCTCACCAAAAGGAATCCACTAACAAGGTTGATCAAGTCTTGTTAACAAACTCATTCCAAATAACATGGAACCAGAGAAATTTTGAATAACACTAGGTTACCTCAACGGGGATATGCACATCCCCAATAAAAAGAACATCATATTTCTTCTTAACAGTAGAAAGAGGAAATTCAAAACCTCCAATAATAATAGTTGGAATTTTTCCAATAGAATTGATGCTATGAACTTGTGGTTGTTTCCTCGGAAAGTGTACCGTATGCTCATTACCATTAACATGAAAAGTAACATTGCCTTTGTTGCAATCAATAACAGCCCCTGCAGTATTCAAAAAGGGTCTACCAAGGATAATCGACATACTATCGTCCTCGGGAATATCATGAATAACAAAGTCCATTAAAATAGTAACGTTTGCAACCACAACAAGCACATCCTCACAAATACCGACAGGTATAGCAGTTGATTTATCAGCCATTTGCAAAGATATTTCAGTAGGTGTCAACTTACTCAATTCAAGTCTACGATATAAAGAGAAAGGCATAACACTAACACCGGCTCCAAGATCACATAAAGCAGTTTTAACATAGTTTCTTTTAATGGAGCATGGTATAGTTGGTACTCCTGGATCTCCAAGTTTCTTAGGTATCCCACCTTTAAAAGTATAATTAGCAAGCATGGTGGAAATTTAAGGTTCCGGTATCTTTCTTTTATTTGTAATAATATCCTTCATATATTTAGCATAAGGATTTACTTTAAGCATATTAGTTAAGCGCATACGTAAGAAGATAGGTCTAATCATTTCAGCAAAGCGCTCAAAATCCTCATCATCCTTTCTCTTGGATGGCTTAGGAGGAAAAGGCATGGGTTTCTGAACCCATGGTTCTCTTTCTTTACCGTGCTTCCTAGCAACAAAGTCTCTCTTATCATAACGTTGATTCTTTGATTGTGGGTTATCAAGATCAATAGTAGGTTCAATCTCTACATCATTATTGCTAGGTTGAGCATCAACATGAACATTATCATTAACATTATCACTAGGTTCATGTTCATCACCAGAATGTGTTTCAGCATCAGAAATAGAAATATCATTGGGATTCTCAGGTGTGTCCACAACAGGTTCACTAGAAGCATGCAAAGTCCTATCATTTTTCTTTTTCTTCCTTTTAGAAGGACTAGGTGCATCTAAATTATTTCTCTAACAATCTTGCTCGATTCTCTTAGGGTGGCCTTCAGGATACAAAGGTTCCTGAGTCATTTTACCAGTTCTATTAGCCACTCTAACAGCAAAATCATGTTTATTATTTAATTCATCGAGCAAATCACTTTGAGCTTTAAGTACTTGTTCTGCTTGAATGGTAACCATAGAAGCATATTTACTAATGAGTTTAAGTTCATCTTTAACTCTAGCCATATAATCACTCAAGTGTCCAATCATGTAAGCATTACTCTTTAATTCTCTACCAACATAAGCATTGAAATTTTCTTGTCTAGCCATAAAGTCATCAAATTCATCTAAGCATTGGCTAGGAAACTTAGTAGACGAGATTTCAACTTTATCATATCTATAGAGAGAATTTACCTTCACTACCTATGTCGGGTTATCAAGACCATGTGTTTCTTCAATAGGTGGTATATTAAGACCATGTATTTCTTCAACAGGAGGTAAATTCTTAACATCTTCAGCTTTAATACATTTTTCTTTCATAGATTTCTTTGCCTCTTGCATATCTTCAGGATTGAGAAATAGGACACCCCTCTTCTTCGGAGTTGGTTTAGGAATTGGCACAGGAGTTGGCTCAGGAGTTGGCTCAGGGGAGTCCAATTATTTTCATTAGTCAACATATTATTCAGTAGCAATTCAGCTTGATCGACTGTTCTTTCCCTGAAAACACAACCAGCACAACTATCCAAGTGGTCCTTGGAAGCATCAGTTAGTCCATTATAAAAGATATCAAGTATTTCATTTTTCTAAAGAGGATGATCAGGCAAAGCATTAAGTAATCAGAGAAGCCTCCCCCAAGCTTGTGGGTGTTGGGGAACGTTGCAGAAAATAAAAAAAATTCCTATGGTTTCACCAAGATCCATCTATGAGTTCATCTAGCAACGAATGATAGTAGTGCATCTACATACCTTTGTAGATCGCGAGCGGAAGCGTTCAAGAGAACGGGGTTGAGGGAGTCGTACTCGTCGTGATCCAAATCACCAATGACCAAGTGCCAAACAGACAGCACCTCCGCGTTCAACACACGTACGGAGCGGATGACGTCTCCTCCTTCTTGATCCAGCAAGGGGGAAGGAGAGGTTGATGAAGATCCGGTAGCACGACGGCGTGGTGGTGGATGCAGCAGGGTTCCGGCAGAGCTTCGCCGAGCTTCTGCGAGAGGGAGAGGTGTAGCAGGGGAGAGGGAGGTGCCAAGACTTTAGGTGCGGCTGCCCTCCCTCCCCCTCCTTTATATAGGCCCCCAGGGGGGGCGCCGGCCCTGGAGATTGAATCTCCCAAGGGGGGCGGCAGCCAGGGGGGTGGAGTGCCCCCCAAGGCAAGTGGTGCGCCCCCACCCTAGGGTTTCCAACCCTAGGCGCAGGGGGGCCCAAGGAGGGGCGCACCAGCCCACCAGGGGCTGGTACCCTCCCCACTTCAGCCCACGGGGCCCTCCGGGATAGGTGGCCCCACCCGGTGGGCCCCCGGGACCCTTCCGATGGTCCCGGTACAATGCCGGTGACCCCCGAAACTTTTTGTTTGCTGCATACTCATATTCATACAACCCTAGCATCATCGAACCTTAAGTGTGTAGACCCTACGGGTTCGGGAGACATGTAGACATGACCGAGACGGCTCTCCGGTCAATAACCAACAGCGGGATCTGGATACCCATGTTGTCTCCCACATGCTCCTCGATGATCTCATCGGATGAACCACGATGTCGAGGATTCAAGCAACCCCATATACAATTCCCTTTGTCAATCGGTACGTTACTTGCCCGAGATTCGATCGTCGGTATCCCAATACCTCATTCAATCTCGTTACCGGCAAGTCACTTTACTCGTACCGTAATGCATGATCCCATGACCAGACACTTGGTCACTTTGAGCTCATTATGATGATGCATTACCGAGTGGGCCCAGAGATACCTCTCCGTCATACAGAGTGACAAATCCCAGTCTCGATCCGTGTCAACCCAACAGACACTTTCGGAGATACCTGTAGTGCACCTTTATAGTCACCCAGTTACGTTGTGACGTTTGGTACACCCAAAGCACTCCTACGGTATCTGGGAGTTACACGATCTCATGGTCTAAGGAAAAGATACTTGACATTGGAAAAGCTCTAGCAAAACGAACTACACGATCTTGTGTTATGCTAAGGATTGGGTCTTGTCCATCACATCATTCTCCTAATGATGTGATCCCGTTATCAATGACATCTTATGTCCATAGTCAGGAAACCATAACTATCTGTTGATCAACGAGCTAGTCAACTATAGGCTCACTAGGGACATATTGTGGTCTATGTATTCACACGTGTATTACGATTTCCGGATAATACAATTATAGCATGAATAAAAGACAATTATCATGAACAAGGAAATATAATAATAATGCTTTTATTATTGCCTCTAGGGCATATTTCCAACAGTGGGAGACTCTCTTCTTCAATTTGCACAAAATTATATATTTCCCTCAAGGCAGCTTGTTTCTTATGAGCAGGGAAATATTTAGCAGAGAAGTAATAAATCATATCCTGTGGACTACGCACACAACCAGGATCAAGAGATTTAAACCAAGTTTTAGCATCAACCTTTAATGAGAATGGTAATATCTTAAGGATATAATAATAGCAGGACTTCTCATCATTAATGAACAGGGTGGCTATATCATTTAACTTAGTAAGATGTGCCACAACAGTTTCAGATTCATAGCCATAAAAAGGATCAGATTCAACTAAAGTAATTATCTCAGGATCGACAGAGAATTCATAATCCTTATCAGTAACAAAGATAGGTGAAGTAGCAAAAGCAGGGTCATATTTCATTCTAGCATTTAGAGATTTCTGTTTCGGTTTAGCTAATAACTTCTTAAGATCAGATCTATCATTGCAAGCAAGAAAATCTCTAGCAGTTTCTTCATCCATAACATAACCCTCAGGAACAACAGGCAATTCATACTTAGGGGGAGAAACTTCATCATCACTATCTTCAATAATTTCATTTTCAATAATTTCATTCTCTCTAGCCCTAGCAATTTGTTCATCAAGAAATTCACCTAATGGCACAGTAGTATCAAGCACGGAACTAGTTTCATAATAAGTATCATGCATAGCAGAAGTGGGATCATCAATAACATGCGACATATCAGAATTCGTAGCAGTAGCAGGTTTAGGTGTCGCAAGCTTACTCATAACAGAAGGAGAATCTAGTGCAGAGCTAGATGGTAGTTCCTTACCTCCCCTCGTAGTTGAGGGATAAATCTTAGTTCGTTCGTATTTCAAGTTCCTCATAGTGACCAGCAGATATAAATCCCAAGTGACTCAAAGAATAGAGCTATGCTCCCCGGCGACGGCGCCAGAAATCCTTCTTGCTACCTCTTGAGCATGCGTTGGTTTTTCCCTTGAAGAGGAAAGGGTGATGCAGCAAAGTAGCGTAAGTATTTCCCTCAGTTTTTGAGAACCAAGGTATCAATCTAGTAGGAGGCTCCTCAAAAGTCCCACGCACCTACACAAACAAACAAGAACCTTGCAACCAACGTGATAAAGGGGTTGCCAATCCCTTCACGGTAACTTGCAAAAGTGAGATCTGATAGAGATAATAAGATAAGAGAAATATTTTTGGTATTTTTATGATATAGATTGGAAAATAAAAGATGCAAATAAAAGTAGATGAAAAACTTATATGATAAAAGATAGACCCGGGGGCCATAGGTTTCACTAGTGGCTTCTCTCAAGATAGCATAAGTATTACGGTGGGTGAACAAATTACTGTCAAGCAATTGATAGAAAAGCGCATAGTTATGAGATTATCTAGGCATGATCATGTATATAGGCATCACGTCCATGACAAGTAGATCGAAACGATTCTGCATCTACTACTATTACTCCACACATCGACCGACTCCTGCCTGCATCTAGAGTATTAAGTTCATGAAGAACAGAGTAACACATTAAGATAGATGAAATGATGTAGAGGGATAAACTCATGCAATATGATATAAACCCCATCTTTTTATCCTCGATGGCAACAATACAATACGTGCCTTGCTGCCCCTGCTGTCACTGGGAAAGGACACCGCAAGATTGAACCCAAAGCTAAGCACTTCTCCCATTGCAAGAAAGATCAATCTAGTAGGCCGAACCAAACTAATAATTCGAAGAGACTTGCAAAGATAACTTAATCACACATAAAAGAATTCAGAGGAGATTCAAATATTCTCATAGATAAACTTGATCATAAAGCCACAATTCATCGGATCTCGACAAACACACCGCAAAAAGAGTTACATCGAATAGATCGCCAAGAAGATCAAGGAGAACTTTGTATTGAGATTCAGAGAGAGAGAAGAAGCCATCTAGCTAATAACTATGAACCTGAAGGTGTGTGGTAAACTACTCACAACTCATCGGAGAGACCTTGGAGATGATGTAGAGGCCCTCCATGGTCGATTCCCCCTCCGGCGGAGCGCCAGCGAAGGCTCCAAGATGGGATCTCACGGATACAGAAGGTTCCTGCGGTGGAAATAGTTTTTCATGGTGCTCCTGGATGTTTTCGGGGTACCTGGATATATATAGGTGGAAGAAGTAGGTTGGTGGACGCTCAAGGGTCCCACGAGGGTGGGGGCGCGCCGGGCACCCTCGTGGCCGCCTCATTCGCTGCTTGACGTCCACTCCAAGTCTCCTGGATTGCGTTTGTTCCAAAAAGATCGCTCCCGAAGGTTTCATTACGTTTGGACTCCGTTTGATATTCCTTTCCTTCGAAACACTGAAATTGGCAAAAAAAATAGCAATTCGGGCTGAGCCTCTGGTTAGTAGGTTAGTCCCAAAAATGATATAAAAGTGTAAAGTAAAGCCCATAAACATCCAAAACGGGTAATATAATAGCATGGAACAATAAAAAATTATAGATACGTTGGAGACGTATCAAGCATACCCAAGCTTAATTCCTGCTCGTCCTCGAGTAGGTAAATGATAAAAACAGAATTTTTGATGTGGAATGCTACCTAGCATAATTCTCAATGTAATTTTTTTATTGTGGCATGATTGTTCAGATCCAAATGATTCAAGATAAAAGGTTATAAAACATAAAAATAGTAATACTTGAAGCATACTAACAAATAATCATGTCTTATCAAAATAGCATAGCCAAAGAAAGCTCATCCCTACAAAATCATATAGTTAGTCCATGCTTCATTTTCATCACACAAAATACTCCCATCATGCACAACCCCAGTTTCAGCCAAGCAAATTGTTCATACTTTTTAACGCGCTTCAGCTTTTTCAACTCTTACACAATACATGAGTGCAAGCCATGGACATAGCACTATATGTGGTATATGGTGGTGGTTGTGAAGACAAAAAAAGGGAGAAGATAGTCTCACATCAACTAGGCGTATCAACGGGCTATGGAGATGCCCATTAATAGATATCAATGTGAGGGAGTAGGGATTGCCATGCAACAGATGCACTAGAGCTATAAATGTATGAAAGCTCAACAAAAGAAACTAAGTGGGTGTGCATCCAACTTGCTTGCTCAAGAAGACCGATGGCATTTTGAGGAAGCCCATCATTGGAATATACAAGCCAACTTCTATAATGAAAAATTCCCACTAGTATATGAAAGTGACAACATAGGAGACTCTCTATCATGAAGATCATGGTGCTACTTTGAAGCACAAGTGTGGAAAAGAGATAGTAGCATTTTCCCTTCTCTCTTTTATCTTTTTTTTATTTGGTGGGCTTCTTTGGCCTCTTTTTTTATATGGGCTTCTTTGGCCTCTTTTATTTTTTTGTAAAGTCCGAAGTCTCATCCCGACTTGTGGGGGAATCATAGTATTCATCATACTTTCCTCACTTGGGACAATTCTCTAATAATGAAGATCATCACACTTTTATTGATTTACAACTCAAAAATTACAACTCAATACTTAGAACAAAATATGACTCTATGTGAATGCCTCTGGCGGTGTACCGGGATATGCAATGAATCAAGAGTGACATGTATGAAAAAATTATGAAGGTGGCCTTGCCACAAATACGATGTCAACTACATGATCATGCAAAGAGCAATATGACAATGATGGAGCGTGTCATAATATACGGAACGGTGGAGAGTTGCGTGGCAATATATCTCGGAATGACTATGGAGATGCCATAATAGGTAGGTATGGTGGCTGTTTTGAGGAAGGTAAATAAGGGGTGCCTGATACCGGTGAAGGTTGCGCAGCATAATAAAGGCTAGCAAAGTGGAAGGGTGAGTGTGCGTATATCCATGGACTCACATTAGTCATAAAGAACTCATATACTTATTGCAAAAGTCTACTTGCCCTCAAAGCAAAGTACTACTACGCATGCTCCTAGGGAAAGGGTTGGTAGGAGTTAACCATCGCGCGATCCCGACCTCCACTCATAAGGAAGACAATTAAAAGAGCACCCTATGCAACAAATTTGTCACACAACTTTTACCATACGTGCATGCTACGGGACTTGCCAACTTCAACACAAGTATTTCTCAATTTAATAATTACCCAACTAGAATGACTCTAACATTACTACCTTTATATCTCAAAATAATTATCAAGCATCAAATTGATCATAGTGCTTAATGCACTTTCTATGATAGTTTTTATTATACCCAACTTGGATGCTCATCATTCTAGGACCAAATTTATAACCATAGCAAATACCATGCTGTTCTAAAAGACTCTCAAAATAATATAAGTGAAGCATGAGAGATCAACAATTTCTTCAAAATAAAGCCACCGCCGTGCTCTAGAAAATATAAGTGAAGCACATAGAGCAAAATTGTCTAGCTCAAAAGATATAAGTGAAGCACATAGAGTATTCTAATAAATTCTAAATCATGTGGGTTTCTACCAAAAGGTTTGTACAGCAAGGATTCTTGTGGAAATCTAAAAAGCAAAGACTCATATCATACATGACGCTCCAAGCAAAATACATATCATGTGGCGAATAAAAATATAGCTCCAAGTAAAGTTACCAATAGACGAAGACGAAAGAGGGGATGCCTTCCGGGGCATCCCCAAGCTTAGGCTTTTGGTTATCCTTGAATATCTTGGGGTGCCATGGGCATACCCAATCTTAGGCTCTTGCCACTCCTTATTCCATAGTCCATCAAATCTTTACCCAAAACTTGAAAACTTCACAACACAAAACTCAACAGGAAATCTCATAAGCTCCGTTAGTGCAAGAAAGAAAAACCACCACATAAGGTACTGTAATGAACTCATTATTTATTTATACTGGTTTTAAACCTACTGTATTCCAACTTCTCTATGGTTCATACCCCCCGATACTAGCCATAGATGCATTAAAATAAGCAAACAACACACAAAAAACAGAATCTGTCAAAAACAGAACAGTCCGTATCAATCTGTAACTTTAGAATACTTCTGGAACTCTAAAAGTCCTACCAAAATTGGAAGTCCTGGGAAATTTGTCTATTGATCTACAGCAAAAAGAATCAACGCAAAATCACGTTTCTGTGAATTACTAAAATTATTTTCGTGCGCATAAAGTTTCTGTTTTTCAGCAGAATCAAATTAACTATCACCATAGGTTATCCTATAGGTTCTACTTGGCACAAACACTAATTAAAACATGAAAACACATCTAAACAGAAGCTAGATGAATCATTCATTACTAAACAGAAGCAAAAATCAACAAACAAAAATAAAATTGGGTTGCCTCCCAACTAGCGCTATTATTTAACGCCCCTAGCTAGGCATAAAAGCGAGAATAGATCTAAGTATTGCCATCTTTGGAATTCAATTCATAAGTAGCTCGCATGATAGATTCATAAGGTAATTTAAATTTCTTTCTTGGAAAGTGTTCCATGCCTTTTCTTAATGGAAATTGGAATCTAATATTCCCTTCCTTTATATCAATAATAGCACCAATCGTTCTAAGGAAAGGTCTACCAAGAATAATAGGACATGAAAGATTGCGATCTATATCAAGAACGATAAAATCTACTGGCACATAATTCCTATTTGCAATAATAAGAACATCAATTATCCTTCCCATAGGTTTCTTAATGGTCGAATCCGCCAGGCGCAAGTTTAAAGAGCAATCATCAAAATCATGGAAACCTAGCACATCACATAAAGTTTTCGGAATCGTGGAAACACTAGCACCCAAATCACATAAAGCATAACATTCACGATCTTTAATTTTAATCTTTATAGTAGGTTCCCACTCATCATAAAGTTTTCTAGGTATAGAAACTTCCACATTAAGTTTTTCCTCATAAGATTAAATCAAGGCATCAACAATATGTTTGGTAAAAGCTTTATTTTGACTATAAGCATGAGGAGAATTCAACACGGATTGCAACAAGGAAATACAATCTATTAAAGAACAATTATCATAATTAAATTCCTTGAAATCCAAGATAGTGGGTTCATTGCTATGTAAAGTCTTGACCTCTCCAATCCCACTTTTACCAAATTTAGCATTAAGATCTAAAAACTCCGAATTATTGGGATGCCTTTTAACTAAACTTGACTCATCTCCAGTCCCATCATTATCAATATTCATATTGCAAAATAAGGATTTAATAGGGGATACATCAATAACTTTTAGATCTTCATCATTATTTTCATGGAAACTAGAAGAACACGCTTTTACAAAGGAATCTTTCTTAGCACGTAACCTAGCGGTTCTTTTTTTGCACTCATCAATGGAAATTCTCATGGATTTGAGAGACTCATTGATACCATGCTTAGGTGGAATAGATCTAAGTTTCAAAGAATCAACATCAAGCGAAATCCTATCAACGTTCCTAGCCAAATCATCAACTTTAAGCAATTTTCTTCAAGCAAAGTATTAAAATTCTTTTGAGGGATCATAAATTCTTTAACGCTATTCGCAAAATCAGAGGGCATCTTATTAAAATTTCCATAAGAGTTGTTGTAGAAATTACCATAATTATTAGAGGAATTACTAGGGGATGGTCTAGGATTAAAGTTTCCTCTATAAGCATTGTTACCAAAATTATTCCTACCAACAAAATTCATGTCCATAGATTCATTATTATTCTAAATCAAAGTAGACAAAGGCATATCATTAGGATAAATAGGAGAACTCTTAGTAGCAAACACTTTCATAAGTTCATCCATCTTTCCACTCAAAACATTAATTTCTTCTATAACATGCACTTTTTTACTAGTAGATCTTTCGGTGTGCCATTGAGAGTAATTAGCCATGATGTTATCAAGGAGTTTAGTAGCTTATCCTAAGGTGATTTCCATAAAAGTGCCTCCCGCGGCCGAATCTAAAGGATTTCTAGAAGCAAAATTCAATCCGGCATAAATTTTTTGTATGATCATCCATAAGTTCAAACCATGAATAGGGCAATTGCGAATCATTAATTCATTCTTTCCCAAGATTGGGCAACATGCTCATGATCAAGTTGTTTAAAATTCATAATATCGTTCCTAAGAGAGATGGTCTTAGCGGGAGGAAAATACTTAGAGATAAAAGCATCTTTGTAGTTATTCTATGAATCAATACTATTCTTAGGCAAATACAAAAACCAAGTTTGAGCATGATCTCTAAGTGAAAATGGAAATAACTTCAATTTAACAATATCATTATCCATATCTTTCTTCTTTTGCATATCACACAAATCAAGAAAGTTGTTTAGATGAGTAGTGGCATCTTCACTAGGAAGGCCAGAGAATTGATTTTTCATAACAAGATTCAACAAAGCAGCATTGATTTCACAAGATTCAACATCATTAAGAGGAGCAATCGGAGTGCTAAGGAAATCATTATTATTGGTATTGGAAAAGTCACACAATTTGGTATTATCTTGAGCCATCGTGACAACAATCCAACACACAAGCACAGAAAAAGGCAAGCGAAAGAGAGAGGCGAACGAGAAAGAGAGGGCGAATAAAATGGCAAGGGTGAAGTGGGGGAGAGGAAAACGAGAGGCAAATGGCAAATAATGTAATGCGAGGGAGATGAGTTTGTGATGGGTACTTGGTATGTCTTGACTTGAGTGAAGACCTCCCCGGCAACGGCGCCAGAAAATAGTCTTGATAACCCGCAAGTATAGGGGATCGCAACAGTTTTCGAGGGTAGAGTATTCAACCCAAATTTATTGATTCGACACAAGGGGAGCCAAAGAATATTCTCAAGTATTAGCAGTTGAGTTGTCAATTCAATCACACCTGGATAACTTAGTATCTGCAGCAAAGTATTTAGTAGCAAAGTAGTATGGAAGTAACGGTAATGGTAGCAAAAGTAACAGTAGCAGTTTTGTAGTAATTGTAACAGTAGCAACGGTAAAGTAAATAAGCAAAGCACAATATGTGAAAAGCTCGTAGGCATTGGGTCAGTGATGGATAATTATGTCGGATGTGATTCCTCATGTAATAGTTATAACATAGGGTGACACAGAACTAGCTCCAGTTCATCAATGTAATGTAGGCATGTATTCCGAATATAGTCATATGTGCTTATGGAAAAGAACTTGCATGACATCTTTTGTCCTACCCTCCCGTGGCAGCGGGGTCCTAATGGAAACTAAGGGATATTAAGGCATCCTTTTAGTAGAGTACCAGACCAAAGCATTAACACTTAGTGAATACATGAACTCCTCAAACTACGGTCATCACCGAGAAGTACCTTGATTATTGTCACTTCGGGGTTGTCGGATCATAACACATAATAGGTGACTATAGACTTGCAAGATAGGATCAAGAACTCACATATATTCATGAAAACATAATAGGTTCATATCTGAAATCATGGCACTCGGGCCCTAGTGACAAGCATTAAGCATAGCAAAGTCATAGCAACATCAATCTCAGGACAAAGTGGATACTAGGGACCAAACCCTAACAAAACTAATTTGATTACATGGTAAATCTCATCCAACCCATCACCGTCCAGCAAGCCTATGATGGAATTTACTCATGCACGGCGGTGAGCATCATGAAATTGGTGATGGAGAATGGTTGATGATGATGAAGGCGACGAATCCCCCTCTCCGGAGCCCCGAACGGACTCCAGATCAGCCCTCCCGAGAGAGATTAGGGCTTGGCGGTGGCTCCATATCGTAAAACGCGATGAAACTTTCTCTCCAATTTTTTTCTCCGCGAAAGCAAATATATGGAGTTGGAGTTGAGGTCGGTGGACATTCAGGGGGCCCACGAGGCAGGGGGCGCGCCCAGGGGGACAGGGCGCGCCCCCCACCCTCGTGGACAGGGTGTGGGCCCCTGACGCTAATTCTTTCACCAGTATTTTTTATTAATTCTGAAAAGTTGCTCCATGGATTTTCAGGTCATTCTGAGAACTTTTATTTCTGCACAAAAATAACACCATGTCAGTTTTGCTGAAAACAACGTCAGTCCGGGTTAGTTTCATTCAAATCATGCAAGTTAGAGTCCAAAACAAAGGCAAAAGTGTTTGGAAAAGTAGATACGATGGAGACGTATCACTCCACCGCACGCTACTCCACTGGCTACTGTTCAACCAGCCCTCTCCATGAGCTCCCGTTCAACCACCCCTCCACGAGCTACAGTTCATCCATCCCTCCATCATCTACTGTTCATCCAGCCCTCCATGGGGTCGTCCTGTTCATCCAGCCCTCCACGGGGTCCTGTTCATCCAGCCCCAACCGGCTCGATCGATCGGGGTCCTGTTCATCCAGAGGCAACACCACGGGGTCCTGTTCATCCACCCCCACCGGGAACTGTTCATTTACCCCCCCCGCAACGCTCATTGTTCATCCAGAGGCCGGCTTCAGTTACCAGCAGTAGCAAAGGAATCGCTCGATCGGGTTCAGTTTATAGCCATCGATCGATCGCTCAGGTTCAGTAACGTGTAGCCTGCAGTGCAATCTCTCAGGTTCAGTAATGTAGCTAGTGCAATCTCTCGGGTTCGGTTAGAGCCCAACGCCTCGCTCGTTTTCAGTTACAGCCCAATGCCTCGCACACACGCGCGTACGTGTACGAGAGAAACGCGCATCGCTCGGCCCCCGACCATCCACTATAACTGGGAACTCGCCGAGATTTTCCTCGCCCTCGCTTCTACCATGGTTTTTCCTGTCATGGACGGCCCAAAGAATGTCATGCAGCTGCATCTCCGGCTCGCCCAGGATGAAAAGCCCATTTTCTATCATGATTTTTTGTCATAGAAGTAGGAGCCCACCACATCTATGATGATACCCGGTTTTGTCACAATTATCATCATAGAAGTGTCATAAGTATGACAGGAAAAAATTCGTTTGGCCCAAAATGTCACGGATGTGTCTTTTTTTTGTAGTGCCAAGGGTATCTTCTTGGTTTCTTTGGCCGGCTGAAAGGAGCCCTGGGTCTCCGATTCCTTAGGGTCCGGTGACAGGTCCGGCTGCTTGCCGGCCATGGCCACAACCCGGTCAAGGAGCTTCTTCTCTGTGGCAATCACAAGGGACTCGGCCGGCCGGCTGCTAGCTACAGCATAGGCGACCGACTTCTTGTAGTCTCCAACTATGGTGATGATGCCCTTGGTTCCCGGCATCTTCATCTTGAGGTAGGCGTAATGAGGTACAGCCATGAACTTGGCCAGACTAGGTCGGCCAAGCAATGCATGATAAGGGCTCTCCAGGTCCACTACCTCAAACCAAATTGCTTCGCAACGGAAGTGATCTTTGTCTCCGAAGAGGACATCTATTTTGATCCTATCGATTGGTGAGCAGGAAAGGCCGGGTACATTGCCATGGAAAACAGCCCGGATGGGCTGGAATTGCTTTGCCTTGATGTTCAGCTTCTCCATGGTATCGCAGTAAAGGATGTTGATGCTGCTGCCGCCATCTATAAGGACTTGGGAGAAGCGAGCAGCTCACCTCCCTGTTGCGAACGTGGCATCCAACACCAGGGCATAAGAGCCCGGGGAAGCATCACTTCCGGGTGGTCGGCTCGGCTCCACTGATGGGCTTTTCGGACTAGTGCATGAACTCTGGGACTTTAGAGGCGACAGTGTTGACTTCTTTGTGCTATTGGCGCTGACTGCGCCTATCATCAACCTGGCTGGTGAAAACAACGTAGGCTCCGTGTTCTTCTGGGAATTCATCTTAGATGGCCCCGACTGCTGGACGGGTCCTCGGCTGCTGAGGAGGCGGAGGTGGTTGGCCAGCAGGCGGAGGAGGAAACAACCCTTTGCCCTTGGAGATTCGGGTGAGCCAGTGGCACTTCCGGGTGGTGTGATTGGATGGCTTTGCGCCGCTGTGGAACTTACAGGGTGCATCAAGGGTTTGCTCATAGGAGAAGGCGGGCTGCCAAGCTGGCTTGCCGCCTTTCTAACGCTTGGGTATGGGCCGCCCTTCTGGCTGCTGATCTTTGACTGTTGCCACCTGCCGGCTGGTGGAAGCCGGCATCGGGGTCTTGTGCTTGTTGTCGTTTTGCTGCAGGCACCAACTGGTGTCACCAGATGACGTTCTAGGAGCCGGAGGGAGCACATTCCCCGAAGCATCCACCTGGAGCTCCGACTTCATAGAGGAGTCAGCAGTGGCGTACTTGTCTGGTATGATCAACAGCTCATCGAGTGTAGCCGGCTCGTCACAGAGGAGTCAGTGCTTGAGTAGGGTGCCTTCTCTGCACCCGGCGGTGAAGTACTCTTTGGGTTGCACCTCATGCACCCCTTCGCGGGAGTTGCAGAGTTCAGCCCACCACGTCAGGTAGTCGCGAGTGGATTCGGTAGGGCCTTGGACGCACAGAGAGAGTTGGCGAGGCTTGGGCGGCCGCTTGTAAGTGCTGGTGAAGTTGCGGATGAAGACTTCGTTGAAATCTAACTAGTTGTTGACGCTATAGGGCTTGAGGCTGTTCAGCCGAGTGTGTGTCGTGCCCTGAAGCATGAGGGGGACGTACTTCACGGCAACACGCTTGTTGTCGTTTGCTATGTTGACTGCGGTGGAGTAGTCGACGAGCCAGTCTTCCAGCTTCACGGAGCCGTTGTACTTGGGTGTATCTCTTGGGAGCGAGAACCCTTTGGGGAAGGACTCGTCGCGAATGCGGGGGCCAAAACAAGGCGGACCAATCGCATCTTCTTCTTCTAGTGCGTGGGATCGCGCCAGGCGGTCGATCCGATGGCGGGCATCATTTGCTCCAACTCCTTCATGACGGCCCAGCCGACCGCTGAGCGTCGGGTGCTCAACAGGCGGCAAGGAGGCATACCTCTCCCTGGGAGGAGGAGGACGCAGACAGTCGTCTCGCCGCTCCATAGCTCGAGGTCGGCCATCTTGGTCCCGCTCAATGGTGAGGCGCGTCCGACTGTAGCTAGCAGTCGGTTCTTTGTCTCTTCGGTCGCGGGCGCCGCCTGCTGTCCGCATCCGGGAGGTCGCGCCGTGCTCTCGACGAGGGGGAGGAGTCTCAGAGCGCGCGTCGGCTTCTTGATGGGCGGCAGCCACGTCGATGAGCTGCTGAATGCGCTCCATCATGCAGCATCGCTCATCACCCTCCAGGTGTTCTAGCTCATCTGTTGCCGCCTGGGCAACATGTAGGTTTTTTATGGGTGTGGCGTAGACTGGGCGGTCGGCCCTCAGCATGCCGGTGATGGTCGCGCCGCGCTGTCGAACGACGCCCACGCGGCTAGGCTCGCCAGCAGCCGGCGTGCCATAGACGGCACGATTGACCTCACACTGATAGGCCTCGGTGAGGCGTCTCATAGTGGCCAACCTCTTGCCGCTCTTGACAAGTGCGATGCAGCAGGCTTCCAGCGTCTCTGCGTTGTTGTCGCCTGCGATGGGCACCAACAGGTACTGCATTGTCGCTTGTAGCAGGTCTTGGGCGTCCGCTCTGGAGGCTCCTCCGTGGCTAATGACGAGCACCTCGGTGACGATGCTGCCGCCGCTGTCTACGTGAGGGAGCGGGTCGTCGATGACCACCACGTTGGTGGGGAAGGCATCGAGGGATGCTATGTCGGAGTCGACAAGCATCGGTTCGGTGGAGCCAATCGACTCCAAGTCGGAGGCGGGCTCATTGGTGATGTCGAGCTTGCCAAGGAGGTTGATGAGGCAGCCCTCGGAGCTGGCTGCGCCCGTGCCTGGCGCGGGCTCGTCGGAGAGGCGAATCTCGCCGATGAGATCAGCGAGGCAGCTCGCCGCGCAGGTGACTTCCGCGCCATGCAGCGCGTCGGTGCAAACGCCATCAGGCGTGCCGGGCTGGCTGCACTCCCCAGGGAGGAACAAGGTTCCCGTCCAGAATAGATCTCCGGACGACGGTGCACCTAGCCCCAGGTGGGCGTCAAATGTCGGGGGTTTGGTGCGACATATGCCAAAGGATGGCTAATCATGGTGGGAGCTAATAAGACATCGCCGGTGCCTGGAAACGGGAAAAGGCGTAAACATGTACGCCGATGCATCTTACCCAGGTTCGGGGCTCTCCTAGGAGATAACACCCCTAGTCCTGCTCTGCGGGGTCTCCGCATGATCACTAGATCAACAAGTAGCTACAAGCTTGCTCCTTGAGTTGTCTGGTTAGAGGGGGAAGAAGGGCAAGGCTAGCTCTACTCCTCTCTCTACGTGTGGGTATTCTCTAAGAGGCTGAACCCTTTGCATGGGTGCCCTGGGGGGTTTATATAGGCCTACCCCCAGGGGTACAATGGTAATTCGGACAGGTGTAGGCCCGGGCCGTCAGTGTCTATGGGCGCCGGCTTCTTCGCCGGCTGCTGGGGCCCACCGGCTGTCGGGCTCTCGGCCGACAGGTAGGGCCCGCCGCCTGTGGGTCCTGTCGGCTGCTCATCACTGTATCCCTGCCTCTAATGACAAGGGCTTGGTTGGGGAGAGCGTGGCTATAGTACCGCGCCCGGTGGGCGTTCACTGTAGCCACACCCCGTCTTATCGGGTTAATGGCGCACAAACTTCAAGGGAAGGGGAGGGCCGGCTGCTGGGAGTCAGCCTTCCCCTATGCCGACTGGTCAAGGCTTGCCGCCTTCTGGCATCTCACGGACAGGTAGGGCCCGCCGCCTGTGGACCGTACCGACAGCCCGTCATGGGAGCATGGCTGCTTCGGCCATGGATGATGTCATGGGCAGCGTGGCAATAGTGTCATCCCGGGCTAGGGATGGCCGCCCGGTACGCCGCACTGTGGCCACGCCCGCCCCTGGATTCGGGGGTGGCAGGCTATACTGTAGCCACGCCCCGTCCCATCATTTTTATGTGGGTGCAAACTTTGAGGGTGTGGGGTTGGGCCGCCTGCTAGGAGTCGGCCGCTCTGGCGGCCGCCTGCTAGGAGTCGGCCCGCGTCAGGGCTGCTCTTTGGGCCTTGCCGTCTTCCTGCAACCGGCCGTTTGGACCAGTCGGCCATAAGAAGGTGGTCATTTTTCTTTGATGCTTGAGGGGCGCAGCCAGCCCCGATGTCTTGAAATATCATGGGGAGCAGTTAGTGTTACCCGTGGCTATTTACTCCGACACCCTTCTATCTTTATTAATTGTCGCCTTAGTACAAGTTTGTACTGAAGTTGTATTAAATGAGTGACCACTACTATGGATTGAATGGAATAATATTTTTTCCCTTCTTTCTATGGGAAATGATTCCCTTCAACTGACTGATGTGCGAGCATCCGCCGCTTCCATGTTCGTCGGTGGGCTCTTAATCAATAGTCGGGAGCTAACCCCTTTGTGCCCACGTTCTGCGACTGACCCATTGTTTCAGGAAGTGTTTATGCAATTAGCCCCTTGTTACAAAGCGACTAGGGGCTAGATCCCGCAACAACTGGACCAGAGAGGGCAAATAAATAAATATTCTACAACATGAACCATGCTAGAAAAAAATCGCAACACAACCTATGTTGCAAAAAAAGTAACATAACCTTTGTTGCAAATGCTTCCGCAACAAGGACTCTGCTGCAAAGAAGAGGAAGACATTTGTCTGATCAACTGTGTCAGATCCAATCCGATGACTCGGAGGCAGGAAAAGATCCGCCAGCTGACGCATAGCAAGCCCCTTTTGATATTTGGTTTTTTATTTTTATTTTCCTAGTGTTTCCTCATCATCAGCTTTCATTTCTTCATTCTCTTTCAAAATAATAAACATTATTTGACAAATATATGAACATTTTTTAAATTTGATATTTCTAAAAACAATTGAACAGTTTGCAAAATACGTGAACACTTTTTAGCTTAGATAAACATTCTTGAAAGGCACAAAACACTAAAATTACTCGACTTTTTAACAATACATCTTTACCTTTTATAATTACATAGATAATTTCAAAATGCACGACCAATTCTAATTACACTGCCTGTTTTAAAAATGTGTGGATACTTTTAAATTACATGGTCTTTTAAAGTGCGAATAGTTTTTAATTACATGAAAAATTGCAGTTATATATGTTTGCAAAATTATGAGAGATATGATATGCATAACTCATCAATTTATCATCATGAAAGGTAACATTATGTTACGCAATAGTTTGACGTGGATGATTTAAGTCTTTTTGGCATGTGTTTGCTGCATGTTTAGGTTATGTTATACGCCACTTTGTTCTCATGTATCTTACGATGATGTATATGTGTTGGTAGATTCAGGTTTCAATGACTCATGACTGAATATGGTCTCGAGTTTGTAATGCTTTTTTGTGTAACATATATTGTCATTGTGTCTCAAGTATTGTTGTATCTTGGCATGGAGTGCACCTCTATCTCCTTTACTACTGAAAAGGGGGATCTTTCGTTCACCTTTTATATATGTCCCCACCCCTATCCATGCTCCTCTAATCAGCACACAACACCAACATATGAACCCTACCACACATCTCATTTTCTTGTTTGGCTCTACACACAGAGAAAACTCATATAATAGATATAGAGAAAGCCCCCGAGAAAAATTCCCCAATTTCTACCCCAAACCAAAACGAAAGTGGTTTCCCTGAAATTTACCAAACGCCAAAGAATGAATGGCAGACTCGCTTAATATAATGGGCCATGCCTCCGCACTATGCATCTGTATGTTGGGGAACGTAGCATGCAATTTCAAAAAAAAAATCCTATGCTCATGCAAGATCTATCTACAAGATGTATAGGAACGAGGGGAGAGTGTGTCTACGTACCCTCGTAGATCGTAAGCGGAAGCGTTTCACAACGTAGTTGATGTAGTCGAACTTTCTTCGCGATCCACCGATCGAGTACCAAACGTACGACTCCTTTGAGTTCCGCACACGTTCAGCTCGGTGACGTCCCTCGCCTTCTTAATCTAGCAAGATGCTGATGTAGTAGATGAGTCCCATCAGCACGATGGCATGGTGATGGTGATAGTGCAGTGATCTCCGCAGGGCTTTGCCTAAGCACTATGAAATTATGACCGGAGGCGTAAACCGTGGACGGGGACCGCACACGGCTAAGATAATGTCTGGGGTGTGTGAGGCGCCCCCTCCCACATATATATAGGTGGGTGGAGGAGGGAGCAGTCAGTGGGGCACCCCAAGTTTCTTTTCGAAAAGGGGGGCTCCCCGGCCTCTGCATTAGGACGATGCATACAGGCAACTTTATAAATAAGCAAATAGGTTCAACAAGGTCTTAAAGTCTCAAACGAAAGTAAAGGAAAGCTCACAAAGAGCCAAAGGCCAATAAAAAACTAGCCAAAAAAGCCACAACCGGATGGCATAAGAAAGATAGGTAAACTAATTGCCTATCCTATTACATGACCGCCATCCAAACCGGTTGAAGATATCCCGTGCTACCATCTCCCACCGGATAGATCCAGTAACCAAATGATCCCTAGCCTCCGTCGGAGTGAGTAGCGACCACATACGGATCAACGCAGTGGCTCGGAAGATAACCTACAAAAAATGAATATTTGTTGTTCTGTTAAAAACCAAATCATTTTTGCAGTTCCAGACTGCCCACAATAAAGCACATACTCCTACGCGGATGTGTCTCGTTGTTTCGGACTCTATCCCATTAAGCCACATTACAAATTACGTGCTGACAGAACTCGGAGGAGTAATGTTAAAAGCAATGTGGACCGTCCACCATAGAACTTTGGTTAACGGGCAATCAAGAAAAAGTTGTTTGATAGTTTCATCCCGATCACAGAAACTACACCTAGTAGGTCCTGTCCAGTTATGCTTTGCCAAATTGTCCTTGGTTAAGATGACTTGTTTATGTACAAACCACATAAACACTTTAATTTTCAAAGGAACTTTGACTATCCAAACATATTTGGAACTAGGAATAGAGCTTGAATTGATAACATCGAGACACATTGATTTAGCTGTAAACTCTCCAGACCCAGTAAGCTTCCAGCGTAATTGATCGGGTTGTTGAGATAGCTGCACCTGCATCAGTCTACTCACTAGATGGAGCCACTCTTCCCAACGATTACTGACTAGCGTCCTCCTGAATTGAATATTAAGGGGAATGTATTGAAGTACCATTGTAACAAAAGCATCACGTTGTTGAACAATACGATACAGAGATGAGTATTGAAGTGCAATGGGGGTCTCTCCGAGCCAAGTATCCTCCCAGAATCGTGTGCTAGAACCATTGCCGATAATAAACTTTGTCCTATTAAAAAAGACTAATTTGACTCTCATAAGCCCTTTCCAAAAAGGTGAGTCAGTCGGCCTCGCTGTCACCTGGGACAAAGTTTTGGAGTGAAGACACTTACTATGGAGGATCTACGCCCAAGTGGCATCAGTCTCGACAGATAACTTCAACAACCACTTGCTGAGAAGACATCTGTTCTTGACCTCAAGATTCTCAATGCCAAGACCCCCTTGGTCTTTCGGTCGACAGATAATATCCCATTTGGCGAGTCTGTATTTTCTTTTTAGTTCATCGCTCTGCCAGAAGAATCAAGATCGATAAAAGTCCAGCCTTTTCCTAACTCCAACTGGGACTTCGAAGAAAGACAAGAGAAACATAGGCATACTCGTGAGAACCGAATTAATTGGAATTAATTGGCCTCCGTATGACATGAGCTTGCCCTTCCAGCAACTCAGATTATTTTCAAAGCGATCCTCGATACACTTCCATTCTCTGTTTGTCAGCTTACGATGGTGAATTGGTATACCTAAATACGTAAAAGGTAAGGTCCCCAATTCGCACCCAAACAATTTCCTATAAGCCTCTTGTTCCTCATTGGCTCTTCCAAAACAGAACAATTTGCTTTTGTGAAAGTTAATCTTTAACCCGGTCAATTGTTCAAATAAGCATAACACCAACTTCATATTTCTCGCTTTTACCAAGTCATGCTCCATGAATATGATCGTATCATCAGCGTACTGTAGGATAGACACACCTCCATCAACTAGATGAGGCACCAAGCCACCCACCTGACCAGCCTCCTTAGCCCTTCCTATTAGAATTGCCAACATATCAACTACAATGTTGAACAAAATAGGAGACATTGGATCCCCTTGTCTCGGACCCTTATGTGTTTGGAAATAATGACCTATGTCGTCATTCACTTTAATTCCAACACTCCCTTTTTGCGTGAATGATTCTACCTGGCATCGCCAGGCCTCATCAAAACCTTTCATATGCAAGGCCTGTTGAAGGAAAGGCCATTTTACTTTATCGTACGATTTCTCGAAATCCACCTTAAAAACAACTCCATCTAGTTTTTTCGTGTGGATTTCGTCGAGCGTTTCATGAAGGACCACAACCCCTTCTAGGATGCTCCTGTCTGGAATGAAAGAAGTTTGGGAATGCTGCACCACAGAATGCACAATCTGCGTGAGCCTATTAGTCCCAACCTTGGTGAAAATTTTGAAACTAACATTGAGAAGACGGATCGGCCTGAACTGCTCAATTCTCACAGCCTCTGTTTTCTTAGAAAGCAATGTTATTGTTCCAAAATTCAAGTGAAATAACTGAAGCTGTCCAGAGAATAAATCATGGAACAATGGTAGCAAATCCCCCTTGTCGGTGTCAAAACCGGCGGATCTCGGGTAGGGGGTCCCGAACTGTGCGTCTAGGCGGATGGTAACAGGAGACAAGGGACACGATGTTTTTACCCAGGTTCGGGCCCTCTCGATGGAGGTAAAACCCTACTCCTGCTTGATTAATATTGATGATATGGGTAGTACAAGAGTAGATCTACCACGAGATCAGAGAGGCTAAACCCTAGAAGCTAGCCTATGGTATGATTGTTGTTCGTCCTACGGACTAAAACCCTCCAGTTTATATAGACACCGGAGAGGGCTAGGGTTACACAGAGTCGGTTACAATGGGAGGAGATCTACATATCCGTATCGCCAAGCTTGCCTTCCACGCCAAGGAAAGTCCCATCCGGACATGGGACGAAGTCTTCAATCTTGTATCTTCATAGTCCGGGAGTCCGGCCAAAGGTCATAGTCCGGCCATCCGGACATCCCCTAATCCAGGACTCCCTCAGTAGCCCCTGAACCAGGCTTCAATGACGACGAGTCTGGCGCGCAAATTGTCTTCGGCATTGCAAGGCGGGTTCCTCCTCCGAATACTTCATAGAAGATGTTTGAACACAAGGATAGTGTCCGGCTCTGCAAAATAAGTTCCACATACCACCGTAGAGAGAACAAATCTAATCTACTGACGTACTCCGTAGCGTGACATCATGCCACAACCAAGCCTTTATTCGAATCGTTTTACTGTCCCACCTCAGCGCGTTTAGCGAGGCGGTTTCCTTGGCACATCTTGTCAAAGCAGAGATCATGTCCCCTTATTCCAGGATTCTCATCAATACGGGCGTGGGTAACCCAACCGCGCCATTAATCACGACGCTTGGGAGATAAGCGAGTTTTACTAGGCTGGTGGGGGCACATAGTTTCGGCGCCCATTTAAGGGGATAAGGATCCACCCTTTCCATCTACGCCGTCCTCCTCCTTCGCTTATCCATTCCTGCGCACTCGAGCTCCAGCGCCCAAGTCCGCACTCCCCACCTCGACCTTCTCCAACCATGTCCGGAGCGGGAGGCAGGTGGATGGCCTCCTCCGTCACGGAGGGGCAAATCAAAAAGCTGAGGAAAGCCAGATACTTGTCCAACAACATCGTGCACCGGCTCCCAGATGAGGGGCAGCTCATCCGCACCCCCAGGCCCCATGAGAGGGTCGTGTTTCTCCCCCATTTCCTTCGCGGACTGGGCTGTCCTCTTCACCCATTTGTCCGGGGGCTCATGATCTACTACGGCCTGGATTTCCACGATCTGGCCCCGAACTTCATCCTCAACATCTCGGTGTTTATCGTCGTGTGCGAGGTCTTCCTCCGCATACAGCCCCACTTCGGCTTATGGCTGAAGACCTTCAATGTCAAGCCGAAGGTTGTGGGCGGCCGGCAAGCGTAGTACGGAGGCGCCATGGTGGGCAAGATGGCCAACATCACATGGCTCGAGGGCTCCTTTGTGGAAACCATCAAAGGGTGGCAATCGGGGTGGTTCTACATCACCGAGCCACGTGACCCTGAATGGGCAGCGGCCCCCGATTTCCGATCTGGCATCCTCACATGGCTCACCTCATGGAAAGAGACGGGCCTGTCGTAGGGTAATCTGGAAGAGGCGACCGGATTCCAAACCTGTGTCCAGAACCTGATGGACAAGAAGGTTAAACTCGTCAACGTAGTCCAGGTCATGCTCTTCCGCCGAATCCTCCCGTGTCAATGGCGGGATTTTAATCTGTGGGAATTCGACCCGACCCAGCACCAAACTCTGTCCAGGCTCTTCGACACAACGCACGAAGATGCTTGGAAGGTGCTTTTCAAGAGCTCCGATGTTCACCCTCCCACTACCGAGGATTGCGGATTCTGCGCAAAGCGCCAAGCCAGCGCGATAAGCTTAGTTTACCCATTACAGGGTACTTGTTTTTCATAGTTTGACTCTATGCGGGATCTAAACTCCCATTCCTTTAACAAGACTGGCAGAAGAAGGCCGGACAGATCGACTGTCCGGCTCCTTTGCCCGAAGGACCAGCAGACGCACGCTTGATGAAGCTGCTGGTCCCGGCACCTCACGTGGTGCTGGAGAAGAAGGCCAAGAAGAAGGCCACGGGAACTCGAAGGAGATCCCGGCGCCTGGTGGTGTCGGACTCCTCGCTCGACGACCCCAAAGCGCACTCCTCCTCCGAAGATGAGGAGGAGGAAGAAGAAGCCTCTCCCTCTCCAGCGGGGGGAGGAAAGAAAAGGAAGGCCGCCACAACTGGGGAGGCCGGAGGGTCCAAGAAGGGGAAGACCCTTCTCCCAGACTACGCCTCCAACGCTGAAGACGGCGGAGAGGAGTGGCCATCCAGGGCCAAGCCCCTGGCAAAATCGTAAGTATCCGGATACCAGAATAACTCACGACATTCCTTTATTGCACAGTTCCTTCTGACGCTGAATATAATAATGCAGTCCGCCCAAGGCTCAGCTCGATGATTCGTCGAGCAGCTCCCTGGATTTGTCGGATATGAATAGTCTTTCACTCCCGACGGCTACCTCCCCCCGCCCTACGGACGAAGCCGAGGTGGAGTCCCAAAAGGGGCTAAGCCAGGAGGAGGTGGTCCTGGAGGCGCAGCAAGGCGACCTCCCGGACTCCAGGCCCAAAGGGGATAAAACCCCGGAGGGATCTAAGTCCGGCCCTAGGCCGGACACCGCACCAGAACCTTTAGTGGTTCCGGAGTCCGGCAAGCGCCCCCCTCGCAAGAAGGGCAAGCCTACGACGCCGGCGGCCTCCATCCAAACGGAGGCGCCGGACGATTTGCTGGAGGTGCTTAATGGCGCCTCCATCGACGAGGAGCACCGCACTGTTATGAGTGCGGTGATCCAGAAGGTTCAGTCCGCCAAGAGCGGGCTGACAAAAGCCTGTGCCAGCCTTCTAACAGGCTTCGAGGTATGTATTTAAAACATGTAAAAATGTTACCGCATAGACAGTAGCCCCTGATGCTCAGTTTGGTGTTCGGAAAGAAAAGTCAGACTGAGGATCTAAAAAGATATACGCAGGAGTCTAACATAAAGATGTCAATATGGGAATGCAGGCCACGCTGCTGACCTCTGCCGCACTGACTGCGGAGGTCGATGCATTGAAGCAGAGCCTCGAGCGGTCCGAGAACGAGCTCGGCCTTGCCAAGAAGCAGCTCGAGGACAAGGAAGGTAGGTAGTACCTTATGTAAGTGTATATAAAAATACCTGGTTGCAAATAGTGACAGGACCAACGTGAATGTGACAGGGGCCACAATCAAGGTGGCAACCCTGAAGGAAGCGCTGTCCAAGGCCGAAGATAATGTGGCCATGGAGCGCACCGAGCGAGAGAAACAAGAGGCGCGGGTGGTGGAGGTGCGGCAAGAGCTCAATGCTCTCGTGAAAAAACACGAGAGTTTAGAGCTTGACTCAAAGATGCGAGAGTCCAAGCTTGCCTCGGCACTTGAAATCGCCAAATCTGCCAAGGCCGAAGCCCAAAAAGCCCTCCAGGAGATTGAGGCGATGAGAAAGATAGCAGCGGGTAAGGCATTCTTTATGCAAATAAAGAATGTGAAAGTGAATTACATGTTACTTACCCGAATGCGGAGCTCTCCAAGAGCATTCGCAGATCTGCCCCGCAGTGTGTCCGACGCTGCCGCATTCTACCGAGCCGAAGAAGGGAGATCGACAGAGAAGGTGTTCTGGTCCCAGTATGCTGAGGCCGGACACCCGATGCCCTTGAGTGACCAGCTGAAGCAGCTGGTCGAGCTCCATAAGGTGGCCGAACAGGCCATGAAGGGCCTTATAGGCCGGCTGTGGCCTGGGGAGGTCCTGCTTGAGAGCTACTTTGGGCTGGTGAGGCGGCTGGTGGATGCCTGTCCATGGCTTGAAGTCGTCAAGCGCTCCGTATGCATCAAAGGCACCCGTAGGGCCCCTGCCCATTCTAAAGTGCACTGGGGCAAGCTGGATGCTGAGAAGCTGGTGACGGAAGGACCACCGGAGGAGAAGGAGCATCGCAGGCCTGAGATGTACTATGAGGGCGTCCTGAAGGGTGCCCGCCTTGTGGCAAACGAATGTTCCAAGGATTTAATTTTTGAGTAAACTCGCTCATGTTTTTATCCTGAGCGCTGAAAACTTGTTCATATGCGCTAAGCAACGCTTTTTGAATTTAAAATATTACCTTCTGTGCGGCCATTTATTAAATCTGAGAGATGCAAGTCGTCGACTTCTACCCCCATGCCACGAGTGCTGGGGTGTTCGGGATAAACCTGAGCGCTCTTGTTCCCATTCTTGGGTCCTTCGAGGGAGGCGCTCAGCACAACGAACAAGGCAATCGGACTTATAATGCTTTATCACTCTCACTTAGCCATAGAATTCTATAATTTTAAATTTCGGCGAAGCCCCTAGTATTCGAAAGACTGAGTTCGGGACGCTCTCCACGCCTGGGCCGTACAAAGCCAGATCCTCGCTCTAAGCGGCATAAGTCTTTAGGGACTCGAAAAACCTCTCGAACAGCGACCGGCTCTCGCCCTATCATGACGGTCAGTTATAGCTTTCTCTACTGAGGTGTTAACCCAGCTCAACTGGGGCACAATCGCAGTAGTTCTCCCAGCGCTACCTTAGCCGATATAGCGGAACGTAAGGTACCAAAACATGGGAGCCGGGCAAACCCAACTATTGACCCAAGACATGATTCGGAGCCGATGCATATAATGCTATAAGTTCGGGGTGCCGCACTCGTGAGAGTGTTCGGTCTTCTCACACCGTATTCTGGGCTACTTAAGCCCCTGGTGTATTGGCCGTACCAAAGTGTACGGTTGCATAATGTCATAACTGAACATATTTACATAAAAAATGAATGCAATAATAGACAAGAGCTATGTATTGTTTATTAAAGGGCTTTAATGAAAGCAGAACGATACAAATAGTGCGATAAGCAAGAGATGGGATTATTTGACATGTCCCCCTCCAGGGGCAAGCTGCGAAACTTTAAGTAAGACAGGTATTTAGCTCGTTATAGAGACCACCTGGACGTTTGACGTGGCTTGCTGTCTCCCTAGCTGTTCCATCGTGTGTTCGGTGATTGTACTGCCGGACAAGCCTTCATGAAAGTGGAGTCCTGAAAGTAAGAAAAGAGAAATGACAAAATCGGGAGCCCCTGGTGCGGTTAAGCCGCATTCTGGGCGTGCCGTGGTTGTGCCCCTCCCCCTATGCCCATGGTATTTCCAGAGCATAGTTATGTACGCGTGGTACTAGTTTCGCAATCTCGCGAGGGCTGGGGTTGGGGCCGCACTGCTATGCTTGCTCGCAATGTGCTAGACGGTCTTGTTGTAGGTTACTCCGGGCATGCTTGACGGTGTCCGACCGCTTAACAGCCGGACTGGAGAATTGCCTTGAGAGGCTACTTTTTACTTCCGCCGTGAGGGCCGCCGTGTGCTCCTCTGTTCGGAGAGAGCGTTATGTGTTTCCATTGACCGTAATGACTCCTCGAGGGCCTGGCATCTTGAGCTTGAGATATGCGTAGTGCGGCACCACATTGAACTTTGCAAATGCGGTTCGCCCGAGCAGGGCATGATAGCCACTGCGGAATGGGACTATGTCGAAGATTAACTCCTCGCTTCGGAAATTATCCGGGGATCCGAAGACCACTTCGAGTGTAACTGAGCCTGTACAGCTGGCCTCTACACCTGGTATGACGCCTTTAAAGGTCGTCTTTGTGTGTTTAATCCTTGAGGGATCTATGCCCATTTTCCGCACTGTATCCTGATAAAGCAGGTTCAGGCTGCTGCCGCCGTCCATGAGGACTCTAGTGAGGTGAAATTCGTCAATGATTGGGTCTAGGACCAATGCGGCGAATCCGCCATGACGAATGCTAGTGGGGTGGTCCCTTCGATCAAAAGTGATCGGGCAGGAGGACCATGGGTTGAACTTTGGGGCAACTGGCTCCAACGTGTATACGTCCCTGAGCGCACGCTTCCGTTCCCTCTTGGGGATGTGGGTTGCGTATATCATGTTCACCGTCCGCACTTGTGGGGGAAAGCCCCTCTGTCCTCTGTTGTTCGGCGGCCAGGGCTCCTCCTCGTCATCGCGATGCAGCCCCTTGTCTCTGCTTTCGGTACTTAACTTTCCTGCTTGCCTGAACACCCAACAATCCTCGTTGGTGTGATTGGCTGGTTGTTCGGGGTGCAATGTATCTGGCACCAGCAATCGAGTATCCGGTCTAAACTGGATGGGCCCGGAGTATTTCTTTTGAATGGCTTTTTCCGCTGACCGGGTTTAGAGCCTCTGAATCCGGCATTAACTGTCGTATCCTCAGTATTGTCGCCGTTAATGCGGCGCTTGTGCTTGTTGTGACGCGACCTGCCATTGTTGTCCTTGGTATCCGAATTACTAGGGCTCTTGGTCATGTTATTGCTACGAGCTAGCCAACTGTCTTCTCCCGCGCAAAAGCAGGTCATGAGTGTCGTGAGGGCTGCCATGGATTTCGGCTTTTCCTGTCCTAGGTGCCGGGCAAGCCATTCGTCTCAGATGTTATGCTTGAAGGCTGCGAGGGCCTCTGTGTCCGGACAGTCGACTATTTGATTTTTCTTGGTTAGGAACAGTGTCCAGAATTGTCTGGCCGATTCCTCTGGCTGCTGAATTATGTGGCTTAGGTCATCGGTGTCTGGTGGTCGCACATAAGTGCCCTGGAAATGGTCAAGGAATGCGGATTCCAGGTCCTCCCAGCAACCAATTGACTCTGCTGGCAAGATGTTAAGCCAATGCCGAGCTGGTCCTTTAAGCTTGAGTGGGAGGTATTTGATAGCGTGTAGATCATCACCGCGGGCCATGTGGATATGAAGGATATAATCCTTGATCCATACTGCAGGATCTGTTGTGCCGTCGTATGATTCGATGTTTACGGGTTTAAAACCCTCGGGGATTTGATGATCCATTACTTCATCTGTGAAGCATAGTGGGTGTGCGGCGCCTCTGTACTGGGCTATATCACGACGTAGCTCGGATGAGCTTTGTCTGTTGTGTTCGGCCTGGCCGTATTTGCCATATCCGGTGTGACGGTTATCGTCACGTGTCGTGGGGCGCCCATGCGATCCGTACATCAATCTTGTTTGCCTTGCCTTGTCCTCCAACATGTCTCGCAGGTCTGGCGCGTTTCCCCGTGCCTTGGTACTTTTTGAGCGGCGCCGGGGTGCGGCTTGAGTCGATGGCCGAAAGTCCTCTCTGTCGCGGCCACGGGGTGGCCGGTCGGCCGCATCATACGCTGGTGATGTAGGTTTAGTTGCTTCCTCCTCTAATTGGGGTAGCAGCCTGCGCTTTGGGTAGCTCTTGGAGGGGCGTTCGAGTTTGTACTCTTCGGCAGCGAGGACTTCAGTCCATCTATCGGCTAGTAAGTCCTGGTCAGCTCTAAGCTGCAGCTGTTTTTTCGTGAGGCTGCTTGCCGTGGCCATAAGCCTGCGTTTGAAATGCTCTTGTTCGATGGGGTCCTCAGGCACGACAAATTCGTCGTCGTCGAGGCTGGTTTCGTCTTCGGAGGGAGGCATGTAATTTATCGTCCTCGACCTCTCTATCTGCCGCTCTCTCATGAGGGCTGGCTTCTCCATCCTCCTGCGCTGAATCCTGTTGGAGGCGGTTGTCTTCGGCACTATCCGGGGTGTTATTGTCTCCGGTGCCGGAATCGCTGTTTTTGCTTTGGCGGGATTTAGAGCGGTGCCGCTGACGCCGGCGCTTAGGCTGTTTCTTGGAGGGGTCATCCTCCGTTGTTCCATCGCCATCCCCTTCTTTTGGGGTGTCCACCATGTATATGTCATATGATGAGGTGGCTTTCTAGTGCCCTATAGGCGCTGGTTCTTGGTCGTCTCCTTCATCGGTGTCCATACCGTCGATGTCTTTGGAGTCGAAGTCGAGCATGTTGGTTAAATCATCGACAGTGGCTATGAAGTGGGTGGTGGGTGGGCTTCGAATTTCTTCGTTGTCCGCATCCCAACCTTGCTGACCATAGTCCGGCCAGGGCTCTCTTGATAAAAAGAGAGACTTTAGTGAATTCAGGATGTCGCCAAAGGGCGAGTGCTGAAAGATGTCCGCGGCAGTGAACTCCATGATCGGAGCCTAATTGGGTTCGATCGGAAGGGGTGTGGAAGATTCGGAGTCCGTAAAGGAGTCCGGCACCTTGGAGTCACGAGCTTCGTGAAGGACAAGACTGGTGTTCGGCTCAATCGCCATAGAGATTGCAGCCACCCGTCCTCGATCGGCGCAGTCGGCTCCGAGCTAAGGGTCGGAGCGGACACCTGAGCGGCCCTCTGGGCACTGTCCGGCGGCATAGCTAGATCATGCCCATCGTGACAGTGCGGCGCCTCGGCTGTGGCTCAAATCCATCGAAGATCAAGTCTCCGCGGATGTCAGCCGTGTAGTTCAAACTTCCAAATCTGACCTGATGGCCAGGGGCGTAGCTTTCGATCTGCTCCAGATTGCCAAGTGAATTGGCCCGCAGTGCAAAGCCGCCGAATACGAAGATCTGTCCGGGGAGAAAAGTCTCACCCTGGACTGCGTCGTTGTTGATGATCGAAGAAGCCATCAGGCCTAAAGATGACGACACAGAGGAACTCTCAATGAAAGCACCAATGTCGGTGTCAAAACCGGCGGATCTCGGGTAGGGGGTCCCGAACTGTGCGTCTAGGCGAATGGTAACAAGAGACAAGGGACACGATGTTTTTACCCAGGTTCGGGCCCTCTCGATGGAGGTAAAACCCTACTCCTGCTTGATTAATATTGATGATATGGGTAGTACAAGAGTAGGTATACCACAAGATCAGAGAGGCTAAACCCTAGAAGCTAGCCTATGGTATGATTGTTGTTCGTCCTACGGACTAAAACCCTCCGGTTTATATAGACACCGGAGAGGGCTAGGGTTACACCGAGTCGGTTACAATGGGAGGAGATCTACATATCCGTGTCACCAAGCTTGCCTTCCACGCCAAGGAAAGTCCCATCCAGACACGGGACGAAGTCTTCAATCTTGTATCTTCATAGTCCGGGAGTCCGGCCAAAGGTCATAGTCCGGCCATCCGGACACCCCCTAATCCAGGACTCCCTCACCCCTTAATAATATGCCAACACTTTTTATAGAGTTCCGCTGGAAATCCATCTGGCCCTGGGGCCTTATTGTTTTTCATCTGTGTAATGGCTTCAAACACCTCTTTCTCCGAAAACGGGGCAATCAAAATATCATTCTCATCAGTAGTAAGTTGAGGCACATCCTCAATCTTGGACTCATCCAAGGATACACAATTATCCTCCAGGGATGTACAATTTTAGGTTTTCCTGTCCTAAAATAGTTCCTTCATCTTGTTCAAGCTGAAAGATTCTCTTCTTTCCGTGCTTTCCATTAGCGATAATGTGAAATAATTGAGTGTTCGCGTCCCCCTGGACAACTTTGTGAACCTTAGCCTGCAGTGCCCACTTTAATTCCTCTTCACGGAGAAGCTCTTTCAACCTCATCTCCGCCTCTAGTTTAGCATGAAGCTCCGTGGCTTGCAAAATTGTGGACTCGGCTTTTAAATCTAGGGACTGAATAAGTGTAAGGATCCTTTCCTTTTCGACCTTATAAATCCCACTAAGATGCTTAGCCCACCCACGCAATAAACTTCTCAAATGCCTTATCTTATTCTGCCAGCGCTCAACCGAAGTCCTACCTCCTGCATCCTTAGCCCATTCCCTGGCTATCAGATCCAAGAATCCTTCTCGTTCAAACCATGCCAGCTCAAATGAAAAGGATTTTTTGTTCCCCATGTGGGTTGGCTCACTCGAGTCCACAAATAAAGGCGTGGTCAGAAATTCCACGCGAAAGTGCCCGGACCGTTACCAAAGGAAATTTCTGTTCCCATTCGACGCTCACTGGGACTCGATCAAGCTTCTCAAACGTCGGATTTGGCAAGGCATTAGCCCAGGTAAATTTTCTACCCGAAAGCTCTATATCTCTCAGATCCAAGCTTTCAATAATGGTATTAAACATAAACGACCACCTGCCGTCGAAGTTATCATTGTTTTTCTCCTCTCTCCTCCTAATGATATTGAAATCACCCCCAACCAGAATTGGGAGCTGCTCATAGCCGCAAATTCAAACAAGACCTGCCAAGAACTCTGGTTTGAGCTCGGGCTGCGTGGCACCATAAACCGCCACAAGTGCCCAATTAAACCCATCAGCTTTCGACCTAACCCGAAACTTAACTGCAAAATCTCCCATCACTACACTTAGGACTTCCAGCGAATTGCATCTCACTCCAAGTAAGATCCCACCCGATCTTCCTCTCGGAGGCAGGCAATACCAATCAAAATCGACACCTCCCAACAAAGAATTGAGAAACTGGGGCGAAAAATCATCTCTACCAGTTTCCGAGCGAGCAATAAAATCCAACCTATGCTCGATAGACACATCTGCAAGAAACCTTCTTTTAGCCAAGTCTTTCAGACCTCTGCTATTCCAAAAGATTCCTTTCATATTTCATCATCAAAAATTTTTAGTAGTACGGATCCTAGCACTCCTACGCACTGCTGAACCAGGGTAGATCTTCCGCTTCCACTTGCGTTTAGATTTGTTTTAATCCTCCACCCGGTCCTCACAACCGGGCTCAGTGGATCGAACTACTGCAGCCTCAAAAGTGTCATCCTCTTCCTCTGACTCGGGAATGGATGGTGCAAGATCCGCACAAAACTTATCGAGCACCCTGACCCCCAACACATCGATATCTGCATCATTCATAAGTTTTACCACTGCTAAGTTTCAAATTGTTTCTAAAGCGCGTTCCGCTTCCAAGTGGGGCACCCCAAGTAGGATCCGAATCCTACTTGGGGTTTCCTCAAGTGGCGCCCCTCCTGCCTTTTTTCACCGGAAAAGAAAGGGAAGGGAAAGAGAGAAAGGTAAGGGGGACCGAACCCCCTTTTCCTTCTCCCAATAAGGCCTATTGCCATAGGGGGCACAACCCCTGGCTTGTGTGCTCCCCTCTCATGGCCCATATGGTCCATATCTTCCCCCCGGGGGTTCCGGTAACCCCTCCAGTACTCCGATAAATACCCGATACACTCTGGAACACTTCGAGTGTCCGAATACCAACGTCTTATATATCAATATTTACCTCTCGACCATTTTGAGACTCCTCATCATGTTCGTGGTCACATCCGGGACTCCGAACAACATTCGGTCACCAAATCACATAACTCATATAATATTATATCGTCAACGAACGTTAAGCGTGCGGACCCTACGGGTTCGAGAACTATGTAGTCATGACCGAGACACCTCTCCAGTCAATAACCAATAGCGAAACCTGGATGCTCATATTGGCTCGCACATATTCTACAAAGATCTTTATCGGTCGAACCGTTATGACAACATAGGTTATTCCCTTTGTCCATCCATATGTTACTTGCCCGAGATTCGATCGTCGGTATCTTCATACCTAGTTCAATCTTGTTACCGGCAAGTCTCTTTACTCGTTCCATAATACATCATCCTACAACTAACTCATTAGTCACTTTGCTTGCAAGGCTTCTTATGATGTGTATTACCAAGAGGGCCCAGAGATACCTCTTTGATACTCGGAGTGACAAATCCTAATCTCGATCTATGCCAACCCAACAAACACCTTCGGAGATACCTGTAGAGCATCTTTATGATCACCCAGTTATGTTGTGACATTTGATAGCACACAAGGTATTCCTCTGGTATTCGAGAGTTGCATAATCTCATAGTTGAAGGAATATGTATTTGACATCAAGAAAGCGCAATAAACTAAATGATCAATATGCTAAGCTAACGGATGTGTAACACCCCGGATGTAACATTCCATCTTTGTAACTCCAACTCTTGCCATTTTCGGCTATGTGATATTATATTCCCTCCGTGGTTGGGTTTTGTCTTTTGTTTTTTCATTTTATTCATGTCATGCATACCATATCATGTCATCATATGCATTTCATTTTGCATATGTGTTCGTTTCATGCATCCGAGCATTTTCCCCGTTGTCCGTTTCGCGATCCGACACTCCCACATGCACCGGCGCACCCCTCTTGTCTTCTTTTGTTGTGAAGGTGTTGAACGTTCTTGGAATGGACCGAGCCTTGCCAAGTGGCCCTGGTATAGCACCGGTAGACCACCTGTCAAGTTTCGGGACGTTTGGAGCTCGTTTGGTACTCCAGCGGTTAACCGCACTCCCGCTAAGGCCTCTTTTAAGTTGCAGCCCAACAACCCTCCAAAACAGCCCAATAACCCATCTAACTCCCCTCCATGCTCTCGGTCGTTCGATCACGATCATGTGGGCGAAAACCGCACCTCATTTGGACACTCCTAGCTCCCTCTACCTCTATTTAAAGACCCCTCCCCCGAATTCCGGATGAAACCCTAAGAAAATCGCCCTCTGCTGCCACCGGAAAAGTCCGATCTGGACCGGACGCGTCCGCCCGACGCCCGCAGCCAATCGGCGAGCGCCACGTGGCATCGCTGCCGCCCCTCCGCCGCCGGCCCGCCTGGCCCACGGGGAGCCCGCCCCGGGCCGGATCGGGCC
>NC_041393.1:194806471-194815851 GCF_002162155.2 Triticum dicoccoides | reverse complement strand
CCAAGCGTCGCCCCCGGCCTCTCCTCCCCCCGGCCGCCATCGCCTCCGTCTCCGGCGAGCCGCGCCGCCGCGCGCGTCAGATCCAGATCCAGCGGATCCGATTGATTTTCTCCCCCCTCCGATTTCGACTAAGTCTTTATCTGCTGCAGAAATCATCGCATGTTCATCGCATCGCATCTTCGCACCCATAACTCCGTTTCGTGTGTATAATATGTCAAATTGTTTGCCTCGAAGAGTACATCATTTCATTCCATTGCATCATTTGCAGTTGAGGTCATCTTGATGTCCAAAATGCTGTTAGAAGAGGTATTCTTTTTTGTAGTTGCAGATTCTTATCAGAATGAGCTCTTTTGTCATTTTTGCCATGATTGATGTGTGCATCCTATGAGGGTGATCCCTAAATGTGTTTTGAACTAGGCTATGTCTTATTTACAGAGGTGCTTACCATGTATTTTTGTGATCAATGTGGTGACTAGCACAAGCATGCAAACTAGGCTTCGTGTTAACTCTGTTTTTAGTTCCTGCTCTGCTGTAAAATTGTTGCCATGCAAACATGTTGCTATATTTAAATCCATGCATAATTTGAGTTACTTCAGTAAGGGTGTTTTGATAACCTGGTTTTGCTCTATCCATCCATGGTCCTGGTTGCAATTATGGAGTAGTGTAGCATGTCTTTTTCGTGCTCTACTTTTGCTTCAGATCGTTTTCTGGCAGATTGTTTACAAGTTATTCAACTTTGCCGGAGTTGTTGTAGTTGGTCCGGTTATGCTATGATGTTGTTCCTTGCCATGTGTAGCTTCTATGTCATGCCTTCTTGATGGATGTATGCTTAGTTTATCATGAGGAGCTCTGTAGTGAGTGCATCGAGCTCAGGAAGGTGCCTTCATTTTTATTCCAATGTCATGCTTGTTTGCTGAAATCTGTTATCGAAACTTGCTATGTTGACGTGGGTGCCAACATATTTTCTGATCCTTTTTGGCTTATGGTCAGTAAGGGACTTTTGATCTATGCTTTGAGTAGATACGTGCCATGCCTTAGTTTGTTATTATAAGTTCCTGTATCATGTTGATAACCTGCTCTGAACATTGCTTTGTGCTGCTGTTTATGCCATGTCCAGCTTGTTGAAATATTGCACTTCTTCATGCTTGTTTGAACCTGTTATGATGTGAATGAGCCGTAGCTCAGTGTTCCTATTTTGTAAAGCATCTCCTGTATATCATTGCTATATGCTTTGTTTTTATGTTGGGGTGCTGTAGCATAGTTTCTTGTTGCTTGCAAAGTAGCATCGTGCTGTAAATCGCAGCTTTGTGTAATTCTTGTCCGGCTTGTCATTTGCAAACCGTGCATCCGTTCCCGGTGATCTTTATATCGATTTCGACCGAAATCATATCATCTTTCCAGCGGCATACTTGGTTTGCCAAGTTGATGCCTTGTTCATCATCTTTCCTTCCGAAGCACGCATATGCATTGCATATCACATCTGGCATATCATGACTTGTATTGCATCATGTGGCTTGCGCATTGCACCGTGATTTATTGTGGTTCCTTTGCTTGTGTTCTTGCTTTGGGTAGAGCCGGGAGACGAGAACGTGCACGAGGACTCTGTTGAGTACGCTTACGAGGATCCAGCCTTCGACAACTCTGAGAACCTTGCAGGCAAGATGACCATACCTTCGATATCACTTCTATCTTTGCTTGCTAGAATTCGCTCTATCGCTATGTTAGCCCTACCTGTCTTTGTTTACCATGCCTACCTATTGCCATGTTGAACCTCTAACCATCCTGTCCTAGCAAACCATTGATTGGCCATGTCACCGCTTTTGCTCAGCCCCTCTTATAGCATTGTTAGCTGCAGGTGAAGCTGAAGTTTGTTCCAGGTCGGAACGTGGTTACTTTGGGATATCACTATATCTCCTGTTTATATTAATGCACCTTATATACTTGGTAAAGGGTGGAAGGCTCGGCCTTATGCCTAGTGACTTGTTCCACTCTTGCCGCCCTAGTTCCGTAAACCGGTGTTATGTTCCTTGATTTTGCGTTCCTTACACGGTTGGGTGATTTATGGGACCCCCTTAACAGTTCTCTTTGAATAAAACTCCTCCAGCAAGGCCCAACTTTGGTTTTACCATTTGCCACCTAAGCCCTTTTCCCTTGGGTTTTCGCGAGCCCAAGGGTCATCTTTATTTAACCCCCGGGCCAGTGCTCCTCCGAGTGTTGGTCCAAACTAGAGCACCGTGCGGGACCATTCCTTGGCAACTTGGATTACGTCGGTACCTATACGCTTAGCTTATCCGGTGTGCCCTGAGAACGAGATATGTGCAGCTCCTATCGGGATTTGTCGGCACAGCGGGTGGTCTTGCTGGTCTTGTTTTACCATTGTCGAAATGTTTTGCGAACCGGGATTCCGAGACTGATCGGGTCTTCCCGGGAGAAGGTATATTCCTTCGTTGACCGTGAGAGCTTGTGATAGGCTGAGTTGGGACACCCCTGCAGGGTATATAATCTTTCGAAAGCCGTGCCCGTGGTTATTAGGCAGATGGGAATTTGTTAATGTCCGGTTGTAGATAACTTGACACTTGACCTCTTTAAAATACATCAACCGCGTGTGTAGCCGTGATGGTCTCTTCTCGGCAGAGTCCGGGAAGTGAACACGGTTTGTGTTATGTTTGACGTAAGTAGTTTCAGGATCACTTCTTGATCACTTTTAGCTTCTCGACCACCGCGTTGCTTCTCTTCTCGCTCTCACTTGCGTATGATAGCCACCATATATGCTTAGTGCTTGCCGCAGATCCACCATATTACACCTTTTCCTACCTATGAGCTTAAATAGTCTTGATCTCGCGGGTGTGAGATTGCTGAGTCCCTGTGGCTCACAGATTCTACCAAAACAGATGCAGGTGCCGATGATACCAACGCAGATGGCGCAACTGAGCTGAAGTGGGAATTCGATGAGGCTCTTGGTCGTTACTATGTTTCGTTTCCAGAGGATCAGTAGTGGAGCCCAGTCGGGGCGATCGGGGATCTGTGTAGCATTTGGGGTAGTCTTCTTTTATTTTGGTTCCGTAGTCGGACCTTGAGTGTATTCTGGATGATGGATGTTTATTTATGTATTGTGTGAAGTGGCGACTGTAAGCCAACTATGTATCTTTTCCCTTATGTATTACACGGGTTATGCGAAGATTACCTCACTTGCGACATTGCTTTCAATGCGGTTATGCCTCTAAGTCCTGCTTCAACACGTGGGAGATATAGCCGCATCGAGGGCGTTACAAGTTGGTAATCAGAGCCATCCCCGACTTAGGAGCCCCCTGCTTGATTGTTTATTGGCAATGTTGAGTCTAGAACAAAAATGTTTTGAGTCTTAGGATTATATATATCGGAGAGTAGGATTCTTTTTACTCCTCAATCTCTTCGTCGCTCTGGTGAGGTCTCCTGACGTAGATGTTTTGACTATCCTCTTCTCAAATTACTCAAAAAAAATTTAGGATCACGCGGGTATCTTGGAATCGTTTCGATGGTTTTGTGACGAGAACATTGTTCTTGGTGCCTCCTGTCTATTTATGTGGCTTTGACCCGGGGAGTCGAGCTCTGAGGTGTTGTCGTCACAATCTTATCGTTGCAGTTCTGGAATACCTGAGATTTGCCGACATCGAAAATCTCTTTTATGTAGTTGTTGGTGAGATAACCCCGATAACCCAGTACTGGGGCGAGTTCGGGAGTATTGCCATAACTCGTATAACGGATGTTTTTCGAAGGTTGAGGTACACGATTTCCGAAGGTTTCTTGGTTATGTGTTGACGGATGGATACAGCTGGATGTAGGTATTGTTAGTTTGGGTGAGATATATTGCTTCCCCTGTATCCCCAACACCAGATTGCATAACCAGAAAATTTCGGGAGTTTATAGGTGGGATTCAAGTAGCTCTAGCATTTCTTCCCGCAGATATTTGGTTTGTGATTGGGTAATCTTTACCACTTATTTGTTCCAGTTGTACCTTGTTTATTTCATTCATCAATCTCTATTCAAGTGGCTTCTCACCTTATTGGACATGTGATGCTTACTTTGGAATTCATTCGTTCATCCTTGTTCGAATGTTTATTGTGAAGACTATATGTTGCAATTTCTATCCGTTGATTCAACTTGTCTATCTGTCTATCAAGATGCTAACGGATGTCAACCTCTTCAGGATGGCTCCGCCAACGCGTCAGAATCCGGAACGCAATGATGGGAATCAGGCGAATCCTCCACCTCCACCTCCGCCTCCGGAGGCATGGCAAGCTTTGATGACAGCTTCTAATGCCCATGCTCAGATGATGATCCAGCTCATGCAAGAGCGCAACCAAGGCCAAGGCAACCAAGGGAATCAAGGTCAAGGGCAGTTCAATCATCAGCCTCTATTTCCTACCCTCAACCAATTCCTTGCAAATCAGCCGAAGTCTTTCATCTACTGTGTCGAGGCCACAGACGCCGATGATTGGCTCGTGGATATCAACAAGCATTTTGAATGCAACAATGTTAGGCCTGAGGACTATGTCAAGTTCGCTTCTTTTCAGCTCAAGGATCAGGCAGCTGATTGGTTCTAGCAATACAAGGATTCCAGAGGTGGTCGAGTAATTACTTGGACTGATTTCTGTCGGGACTTTAAAGCTCACCATATTCCTACCAGTATTGTTGAGAGCAAGCGTGAGGAGTTCCGCAATCTCAAGCAAGGCAACATGTCAGTGTATGAATACAACAAGCAGTTTCAGAAACTCGCTCGCTTTGCTAAGCAAGATGTTCCAAATGAGAAGAGTATGATCTATCAGTTCAGAGGTGACCTTAAAGAGGATCTGCAGTTAGCTCTCATTCTTGTTGAGCCTACTCAGTTTGATCAATTCTACAATATGGCACTCAAGCAAGAAGGTGCTCAGCTCAAGTGTGAGGCTTCCAAGAAGAGAATCAGAGATGCAGTGCAATCTTCTTCTTCCTCACAAGTGGCATCTAAGCAGCAGAAGTTCTATCTTCCTCCTCCCCCGTTCTGTCAGCCTTACCAGCAGAAGAACTCAAGTGGTCGTGGATCTTCCCACCCACCCAACCCAAGCTATCAGAACAAGTCTCAGCCTCAAGCTTCAAAGTCGAATGCTCCTTATCATCGTCCGCTCTCAGAAGTGACTTGCAACAAGTGCCAGCAGAAAGGTCACTATGCGAACAAATGCTTCAATCAAAGGCGTCTTCCTCCTCCTCCTCCTGTGAGAGCTTCAAGCAATGCAGTGGTCAAGCATAATCCAAAGTCTGCAAAGGTGAACATGATGAATGCAGCTCAGGTAGAGGATTCTTCAGATGTGATCATGGGTACCTGTTAATGATATTCCTGCAAAAGTCTTATTTGATACCGGTGCTTCGCATTGTTTCATGTCTAGATCATTTGTTGCAAAGCATAATTTCAGTTCGGAAATGTTGGAAAAACCCATGGGAGTTGTTTCTCCGGGCACTTCTATGAGGGCTACCACAAGGATTCCGGATGTTTCTATCAAGATGGGCGACTATAGATTTCTGGCTTCACCATTTGTTCTTGGCGGTTCTGATATAGATCTTATTCTTGGGATGGACTGGCTTTCTAAGCACAAGGCTCAGCTTGATTGTGCTGCCAGGCAAATTCTATTGACTCACCCTTCTGAGGATGTTATCATCTATGCCGCTCGTGATGAGACCATTCGGTTGTTTTCTCTCAATGAGAAGGGTGAATTGGATGCTATTTCTCAGATTCCAGTCGTTTGTGAGTACCAAGATGTCTTTCCAGAAGAGCTTCCGGGTATGCCTCCTCATCGGCCAGTCGAGTTCGTTATTGATCTTGAGCCTGGTACGGAACCCATTTGCAAGCGTCCTTACAAGCTTGGGCCCATGGAGCTGAAGGAATTGAAGAAGCAGCTCAATGAACAAGAGCGTCTGGGTTTGATCAGACCGAGTTCATCCCCGTGGGGTTGTGGAGTTCTTTTTGTCCAGAAGAAGGATGGCACGGACCGACTTTGCGTCGATTACCGTCCATTGAACAAGAAGACAATCAAGAACAAGTACCAACTTCCCAACATCAATGAGCTTTTCGAGCAACTCAAAGGGGCTAAAGTCTTCTCTAAGCTTGACCTTCGTATGGGTTATCATCAGATTCGCATTCGTGAACAAGATATTCTCAAGACAACATTCAGAACAAGCTTTGGTTCTTATGAATATACTGTCATGTCTTTCGGCCTTGTCAATGCTCCTCCAACGTTCTCTCGCATGATGAACTTTATCTTCAACCCCTACACCAATGAATTTGTTCTGGTGTATCTCGATGATATTTTGGTCTTCTCCAAAAATAAGCAGGATGGCATTTGCGATTGGTACTTGACAAGCTCAGAGAGTATCAATTCTATGCGAAGTTTTCCAAATGTGAGTTCTGGCTTGATGAAGTTTTTTACCTTGGGCATATCATCTCTGACAAGGGCATTGCTGTTAATCCCGCGAAGGTGTCTGCAGTTCTGAACTGAGAACCTCCTCAGAATGTCAAACAGCTCCGCAGTTTTCTTGGTGTTGCAAGCTATTGCCGAAGATTCGTTGAGAACTTCTCCAAGATTGCAAAGCCTCTTTCCAACCTCCTCCAGAAGCATGTCAAGTATGTCTGGACGCCTGAGTGCGACATCGCTTTCAACACCCTCAAAGAGAAGCTAGTCACAGCTCCTGTTTTGACTCCTCCTGATGAATCCAAGCCATTCGAAGTTTTCTGTGATGCTTCCCTTCAAGGTCTCGGTGCTGTGTTGATGCAAGAGAAAAAAGTTGTGGCCTATACCTCTCGTCAGTTGAAGCCCAACGAAAAGAACTACCCCACTCATGATCTTGAGTTGGCGGCAGTTGTCCATGCATTGATAACATGGAGACATCTCTTATTGGGAAGGCAAGTGGATATTTTCACCGATCCCAAGAGCCTCAAGTATATCTTCACTCAACCCAACCTTAACCTCAGGCAAACTCGATGGGTCGAAATGATTCAAGAGTACAATCCGAGTATCGAATATACTCCTGGCAAGGCGAATGTGATTGCAGATGCTCTGAGCAGAAAGGCTTATTGCAAAAGTCTAATTCTCAAGCCGTTTCAACCAGATCTTTGTGAAGTCTTCCGCAAGCTGAATCTTCAAGTTGTTCCTCAAGGCTTTCTTGCCAACCTCATAGTCTCTCCTACTTTGGAAGATCAAATTCGTGAGGCACAACTCCTGGATACCATGGTGAAGAAGGTGAAACGTGGTATTGACAAGGGCATTCCTAAATACAAGTGCTATCGCTTGGATGACAAAGATACTCTTTTCTTCGAGGATCGCATTGTGGTTCCCAAAGGCGATCTTAGAAAAGTCATCATGAATGAGGCACACAATTCCCTGCTATCCATTCATCCTGGAAGTACAAAGATGTACCATGACCTCAAGCAGTCATATTGGTGGACTCGAATGAAGCGAGAGATTGCTCAATTCGTGAATGAATGTGATGTCTGCAGAAGAGTGAAAGCAGAACACCAACGACCAGCTGGTCTCCTCCAACCTCTTGCTATTCCGGAATGGAAGTTTAACCATATCGAGATGGACTTCGTGACTGGTTTTCCTAAGTACAAGCGTGGAAATGATGCTATCTTCGTTGTCATTGACAAGCTTACCCAAGTGGCTCATTTTCTTCCTATCAAAGAATCTATCACAGCAGCTCAGCTGGCAGAGCTGTACACCTCCAGAATTGTCTCCTTGCACGGCATTCCACAATTGATATCTTCAGATCGTGGAAGCATCTTCACTTCTAAGTTCTGGGACTCCTTTCAGGCGGCCATGGGTTCCAACATTCGTTTCAGCACAACTTTCCATCCTCAAACAACTGGCCAAGTCGAGCGAGTCAATCAAATCCTTGAAGATATGCTCAGGGCTTGTGTCATCTCTTTCGGTATGAAGTAGGAAGATTGTCTTCCATATGCCGAGTTTTCCTACAACAATAGCTTCCAAGCGAGTTCGGGCAAGTCCCCATTCGAAATTCTCTATGGCAGAAAGTGCCGTACTCCTCTCAACTGGTCTGAGACAGGTGAATGCCAACTTCTTGGCAATAACTTGATCATAGAAGCCGAAGAAATGTGCAAAGTCATTCGTGAGAATCTCAAAGCCGCGCAATCGCGCCAAAAGAGTTACTATGATAGCAAGCACCATGATTTGGCTTTTGAAATCGAAGACTATGTCTACCTCCGCGTCTCTCCAATGAAAGGCACTCGTCGCTTCGGTATCAAAGGGAAGCTTGCCCCTAGATACGTGGGTCCTTTCAAGATCATTGGCAAAAGAGGCGATCTCGCCTATCAACTTGAGCTTCCATCCAACTTTGCAAACGTGCACGATGTGTTTCACGTGTCACAGCTCCGCAAGTGCTTCAAGGCTCCTGAGTGCACTATCAACTTCGAGGAGATCGACCTCCAAGAAGATCTCTCTTATCATGAGCATCCCTTTGCTATTCTCGAAGAAACCGAGCGCAAGACTCGCAACAAGTCAATCAAATTCCTGAAAGTGAAGTGGTCACACCATTCCGACCGAGAAGCCACCTGGGAGCGCGAGGATCACCTCCGTTCCGAATATCCGGAGTTCTTTCAGTCCTAGATCTCGGGACGAGATCCTCTTGTAGTGGTGGAGTGTTGTAACACCCCGGATGTAACTTTCCATCTTTGTAACTCCAACTCTTGCCATTTTCGGCTATGTGATATGATATTCCCTCCGTGGTTGGGTTTTGTCTTTTGTTTTTTCATTTTATTCATGTCATGCATACCATATCATGTCATCATGTGCATTTCATTTTGCATATGTGTTCGTTTCATGCATCCGAGCATTTTCCCCGTTGTCCGTTTCGCGATCCGACACTCCCACATGCACCGGCGCACCCCTCTTGTCTTCTTTCGTTGTGCGGGTGTTGAATGTTCTCGGAATGGACCGAGCCTTGCCAAGTGGCCCTGGTATAGCACCAGTAGACCACCTGTCAAGTTTCGGGACGTTTGGAGCTCGTTTGGTACTCCAGCGGTTAACCGCACTCCCGCTAAAGCCTCTTTTAAGTTGCAGCCCAACAACCCTCCAAAACAGCCCAATAACCCATCTAACTCCCCTCCATGCTCTCGGTCGTTCGATCACGATCGTGTGGGCGAAAACCGCACCTCATTTGGACACTCCTAGCTCCCTCTACCTCTATTTAAAGACCCCTCCCCCGAATTCCGGATGAAACCCTAAGAAAATCGCCCTCCGCCGCCGCCGGACACGTCCGATCTGGACCGGACGCGTCCGCCCCACGCCCGCAGCCAATCGGCGAGCGCCACGTGGCATCGCCGCCGCCCCTCCGCCGCCGGCCCGCCTGGCCCACGG
>NC_041393.1:194753801-194806188 GCF_002162155.2 Triticum dicoccoides | reverse complement strand
CCGGCCCCGTCGCCGCTCGGCCCCGCCTCCGTCTCCGGTCGCCGTCGCCGCCAAGCGCCGCCCCCGGCCTCTCCTCCCCCCGGCCGCCGTCGCCTCCGTCTCTAGCGAGCCGCGCCGCCGCGCGCGTCAGATCCAGATCCAGCGGATCCGGTTGATTTTCTCCCCCCTCCGATTTCGACTAAGTCTTTATCTGCTGCAGAAATCATCGCATGTTCATCGCATCGCATCTTCGCACCCGTAACTCCTTTTCATGCGTATAATATGTCATATTGTTCGCCTCGAAGAGTACATCATTTCATTCCATTGCATCATTTGCATTTGAGGTAATCTGGATGCCCAAAATGCTGTTAGAAGAGGGATTCTTTTCTGTAGTTGCAGATTCTTATCAGAACGAGCTCTTTTATCATTTTTGCCATGATTGATGTGTGCATCCTATGAGGGTGATCCCTAAATGTGTTTTGAACTAGGCTATGTCTTCTTTACAGAGGTGCTTACCATGTATTTTTGTGATCAATGTGGTGACTAGCACAAGCATGCAAACTAGGCTTCGTGTTAACTCTGTTTTTAGTTCCTGCTCTGCTGTAAAATTGTTGCCATGCAAACATGTTGCTACAGTTAAATCCATGCATAATTTGAGTTACTTCAGTAAGGGTGTTTTGATAACCTGGTTTTGCTCTATCCATCCATGGTCCTGGTTGCAATTATGGAGTAGTGTAGCATGTCTTTTTCGTGCTTTACTTTTGCTTCAGATCGTTTCCTGGCAGATTGTTTACAAGTTATTCAACTTTGCCGGAGTTGTTGTAGTTGGTCCGGTTATGCTATGATGTTGTTCCTTGCCATGTGTAGCTTCTATGTCATGCCTTCTTGATGGATGTATGCTTGGTTTATCATGAGGAGCTCTGTAGTGAGTGCATCGAGCTCACGAAGGTGCCTTCATTTTTATTCCAATGTCATGCTTGTTTGCTGAAATCTGTTATCGAAACTTGCTATGTTGACGTGGGTGCCAACATATTTTCTGATCCTTTTTGGCTTATGGTCAGTAAGGGACTTTTGATCTATGCTTTGAGTAGATTCATGCCATGCCTTAGTTTGTTATTATAAGTTCCTATATCATGTTGATAACCTGCTCTGAACATTGCTTCGTGCTGCTGTTTATGCCATGTCCAGCTTGTTGAAATATTGCACTTCTTCATGCTTGTTTGAACCTGTTATGATGTGAATGAGCCGTAGCTCAGTGTTCCTCTTTTGTAAAGCATCTCCTGTAGATCATTGCTATATGCTTTGTTTTTATGTTGGGGTGCTGTAGCATAGTTTCTTGTTGCTTGCAAAGTAGCATCGTGCTGTAAATCGCAGCTTTGTGTCATTCTTGTCCGGCTTGTCATTTGCAAACCGTGCATCCGTTCCTGGTGATCTTTATATCGATTTCGACCGAAATCATCTCATCTTTCCAGCGGCATACTTGGTTTGCCAAGTTGATGCCTTGTTCATCATCTTTCCTTCCGAAGCACGCATATGCATTGCATATCACATCTCGCATATCATGACTTGTATTGCATCATGTGGCTTGCGCATTGCACCGTGATTTATTATGGTTCCTTTGCTTGTGTTCTTGCTTTGGGTAGAGCCGGGAGATGAGAACGTGCACGAGGACTCTGTTGAGTACGCTTACGAGGATCCAGCCTTCGACAACTCTGAGAACCTTGCAGGCAAGATGACCATACCTTCGATATCACTTCTATCTTTGCTTGCTAGAATTCGCTCTATCGCTATGTTAGCCCTACCTGTCTTTGTTTACCATGCCTACCTATTGCCATGTTGAACCTCTAACCATCCTGTCCTAGCAAACCATTGATTGGCCATGTCACCGCTTTTGCTCAGCCCCTCTTATAGCATTGTTAGCTGCAGGTGAAGCTGAAGTTTGTTCCAGGTCGGAACGTGGTTACTTTGGGATATCACAATATCTCATGTTTATATTAATGCACCTTATATACTTGGTAAAGGGTGGAAGGCTCGGCCTTATGCCTAGTGACTTGTTCCACTCTTGCCGCCCTAGTTCCGTAAACCGGTGTTATGTTCCTTGATTTTGCGTTCCTTACACGGTTGGGTGATTTATGGGACCCCCTTAACAGTTCGCTTTGAATAAAACTCCTCCAGCAAGGCCCAACTTTGGTTTTACCATTTGCCACCTAAGCCCTTTTCCCTTGGGTTTTCGCGAGCCCAAGGGTCATCTTTATTTAACCCCCGGGCCAGTGCTCCTTCGAGTGTTGGTCCAAACTAGAGCACCGTGCGGGACCATTCCTTGGCAACTTGGATTACGTCGGTACCTGTACGCTTAGCTTATCCGGTGTGCCCTGAGAACGAGATATGTGCAGCTCCTATCGGGATTTGTTGGCACAGCGGGTGGTCTTGCTGGTCTTGTTTTACCATTGTCGAAATGTTTTGCGAACCGGGATTCCGAGACTGATCGGGTCTTCCTGGGAGAAGGTATATTCCTTCGTTGACCGTGAGAGCTTGTGATGGGCTGAGTTGGGAGACCCCTGCAGGGTATATAATCTTTCGAAAGCCGTGCCCGCGGTTATGAGACAGATGGGAATTTGTTAATGTCCGGTTGTAGATAACTTGACACTTGACCTCTTTAAAATACATCAACCACGTGTGTAGCCGTGATGGTCTCTTCTCGGCGGAGTCCGGAAGTGAACACGAGTTTGTGTTATGTTTGACGTAAGTAGTTTCAGGATCACTTCTTGATCACTTTTAGCTTCTCGACCGCCGCGTTTCTTCTCTTCTCGCTCTCACTTGCGTATGTTAGCCACAATATATGCTTAGTGCTTGCCGCAGATCCACCATATTACACCTTTTCCTACCTATGAGCTTAAATAGTCTTGATCTCGCGGGTGTGAGATTGCTGAGTCCCTGTGGCTCACAGATTCTACCAAAACAGATGCAGGTGCCGATGATACCAACGCAGATGGCGCAACTGAGCTGAAGTGGGAATTCGATGAGGCTCTTGGTCGTTACTATGTTTCGTTTCCAAATGATCAGTAGTGGAGCCCAGTCGGGACGATCGGGGAGCTGTGTAGCATTTGGGGTAGTCTTCTTTTATTTTGGTTCCGTAGTCGGACCTTGAGTGTATTCTGGATGATGGATGTTTATTTATGTATTGTGTGAAGTGGCGACTGTAAGCCAACTATGTATCTTTTCCCTTATGTATTACACGGGTTGTGCAAAGATTACCTCACTTGCGACATTGCTTTCAATGCGGTTATGCCTCTAAGTCGTGCTTCGACACGTGGGAGATATAGCTGCATCGAGGGCGTTACAGGATGGGTCTTGTCCATCACATCATTATCCTAATGATGTGATCCTGTTCATCAAATGACAACACATGTCCATGGTTAGGAAACTTAACCATCTTTGATTAACGAGCTAGTCTAGTAGAGGCTTACTAGGGACACGGTGTTTTGTCTATGTATCCACACATGTATCAAGTTTCCGGTTAATACAATTCTAACACGAATAATAGACATTTATCATAAAATAAGGAAATATAAAATAACAACTTTATTATTTGATAACCCACAAGTATAGGCGATCGCAACAGTTTTCGAGGGTAGAGTATTCAACCCAAATTTATTGATTCGACACAAGGGGAGCCATAGAGTATTCTCAAGTATTACCGGCTAAGTTGTCAATTCAATCACACATGAAAGACTTAATATCTACAACAAAGTATTTAGTACCAAAGTAGTATGGAAGTAACGGTGGAAAAAGTAACAGTAGCAGTTTTGTAGCAATTGTAAGAGTGGCAACAGAAAAGTAACTAAGCATATATCAATATGTGAAAAGCTCGTAGGCAATGGATCAATGATGGATAATTATGTCGGATGGCATTCATCATGCAACAGTTATAACCTAGGGTGACACACAACTAGCTCTGATTCATCAATATAATGTAGGCATGTATTCTGAATATAATCATACATGCTTATGGAAAATAACTTGCATGCCATCTTTTGTCCTACCCTCCTGTGGCAGCAGGGTCCTATTGGAACTAAGGGATATTAAGGCTTCCTTTTAATAGAGAACTAGACCAAAGCATTAGCACCTAGTGAATACATGAACTCCTCAAACTACGGTCAGCACAGGGAAGTGTCCTGACTATTTTCACTCGGGGGTTGCCGGATCATAACACGTAGTAGGTGACTATAACTTGCAAGATAGGATCAAGAACACAAATATATTCACAAAAACATAATAGGTTCAGATCTGAAATCATGACACTCGGGCCCTAGTGACAAGCATTAAGCATAGCAAAGTCATCGCAACATCAATCTCAGAACATAGTGGATACTAGGGATCAAACCCTAACAAAAACTAACTCGATTACATGGTAAATCTCATCCAACCCATCACCATCCAGCAAGCCTACAATGGAATTACTCACGCACGGCAGTGAGCATCATGAAATTGGTGATGGAGGATGGTTTATGATGAAGATGGTGATGATTTCCCCTGTCCAGAACCCCGAACAGACTCCCAAGGAAGAACAGGAGGTGGCGGCGGCTCCGTATCATGAAACACGATGAATCCTTCTCTCTAATTTTTTTCTCCCGAACGTGAATATATGGAGTTAGAGTTGAGGTCGGTGGAGCTTCATGGGACCCACAAGCCAGGGGGCGCACCCAGGGGGTAGGGCGTGCCCCCACTCTTGTGGATAGGTGGTGGGTCCCCTCTGGTTGATTCTTCCGCCAATATTTTTTATTAATTAAAAAAATATTATCCATGAAGTTTCAGGTCATTCTGAGAACTTTTATTTCTGCACAAAAATAACGCCATGGCAATTCTGCTGAAAACAACGTCAGTCCGAGTTAGTTCCATTCAAATCATGCAAATTAGAGTCCAAAACAAGGGCAAAAGAGTTTGGAAAAGTAGATACGATGGAGACGTATCAACTCCCCCAAACTTAACCCATTGCTTGTCCTCAAGCTATTCAGTTGATAAACTGAAAGTGATAAAGAAAATCATTTACAAACTCTGTTTGATCTTGTTGTTGCATGTATAGCCAGCATTCAGGTTTTCAGCAAAGATCATGAACTAACCATATACAAAATAACATTTAGGTATCACCTTTACTCATATTAATGGCATAATCAACTAGCGAGCAATAATTATAAATCTCGGATGGCAACACTTTTTCAAAACAATCATGATATGATATAACAAGATGGTATCTCGCTAGCCCTTTCCGAGACCGCAAAATAGAAATGCAGAGCACCCCTGAAGATCAAGGATTGACTAGACATTGTAATTCATGGTAAAAGAGATTCAGTCACAGTCATACTCAATATCAATTAATAACAACGCATACAAATGACAGTGGTGCTCTCTAGCTAGTGCTTTTTTATAAGAGGATGATGACTCGGCACTAAAAGTAAATAGGTAGGCCCTTCGCAGAGGGAAGCATGGATTTGCAGAGGTGCGAGAGCTTGAGATTTTAAAATAGAGATAAATAATATTATGGGCGGTATGCTTTCATTGTCAACATAACAACCAAGAGATCTCGGTATCTTCTTCCATACTACATACCTTATAGGCGGTTCCCAAATAGAATGGTAAAGTTTATACTCCCCCACTGTCATGGTATTTCCTCGACATATGCCAACGGGTGGCTAATCATGTATGGGCTCAGTAGAACGTTGCTGGGCTCTAGAAGCGGGAGTAGGCAAGATCGTAAATGACGCCGGGTCTTACCCAGGTTCGGGGCTCTCCGTGAATATAACACCCCTAATCCTGCTATGCGGGGTCTCTACATTACTATGATCAATGGCTAGCACAAGGGTGCTCCTTGAGCTATTAGGGCTAGAGGAGGAAGAAGGTTGCTTGCTCTACTCCTCTCTAGCTATGGGTGTGTGTATGATCTAAGGGGCTGAAACCTTTGCATGGGTGACCCTAAGGGGTTTATATAGGCCTACCCCCCAGGGGTACAAGGGTAATCTGGCTGGTCCTGGGACTCGACCGTCAGTGTGTCTGGGCTCCGGCTTCTCCGCCGACTGCTCGGGCCCGCCGCCTGGTGGGTCCCGTCGCCTGCCACGAGCTCTGCCGACAGGTAGGGCCCGCCGCCTACGGGCCAGGGGGACTAGGTCGCACTGTAGCCTTGCCCTTGATGATGATGGCTTAGTCGGGGGCGCGTGGCTACAGTGTCGCCGCCTGGCGGGTGATCACTGTAGCCATACCCCGTCACCTCTGGTTAATTACGCACATACTCCAAGGGGAGGGGCAGCCGCCTGCTTGGAGCAGGCCTCCCCTCGGGGCCTCCTGCTCGGGCATTGCCGTCTTCTGGTGCTCGCGGACAGGTAGGGTCGGCTGCCTGCGGGCCCTACCGACCGCCCGTCGTGGGGGCATGGCCCTGCCTCATGTAGGCTCCGTCACAGGCCACGTGGCTACAGTGCCGTACCAGGTAGAGGAAGTCCGCCTGGTACGCCCGCACTGTAGCCACGTTCCTTCCAGGATTCTGGGGTGGTAGGTGGCACTGTTTCCATGCCTGGTCTTGTCGTAGTAGGTGGGTGCGGACTTTGAGGCGGTGATGGGCCACCTGCTAGGAGTCGGCCCATGCTCTCACCGTCTTCTGAGGCATGCCGCCTTCTAGGAAGTGGCCGGTTGGCTCCAGCCGGCCACAGAAGCCGGCCTGGCGTCCAGTCGGACTGAGGGGCTAGGCTAACCCCGATGTCTTGAAATCTGCTAATGTGCGGATGAGGCTACCCGGGGTCTATCCCCCCGTAAGTAGTCCCCGAAGCTGGTGAGGTTCTACAACCTAGATGGCCGGAGGACCTCAGCAGTTTCCCTCTCTAAGTGATTTTCGCCTTCCGCTTCGTCCGCCTTGGAGGAGTCGGGTGCCAGGAGTCGGACGCAGTCGCGGCCGCCTGGCGGAATACGAATAGTCATGGTGGGGGCCAGGTGGCGTGCTGGTTGGGCAACAGGCCCGCCGCTTGCTGCCTGTTCGCCATGTGGCGCCCGGTGGCCAGGTCGGCCTGCCAGCCCATGCGCATGACGGGACATTGCTGCAGGCCCGGGCCCGCCAATATAGGACCCGCTACGGCCGAGGCGAACGGTTGCCCTTCCGCAACGGTTTAATACATGCCTTCAAGGCACGGGAATTGCGGGGGTCGGGGGGGAGTCGGCACAGTTAATCCCACGTTCCCCCACGCTTCGCCCCCTCGACTCCGCCGCCGCAGGGCTATAAGTAGGGGGAGGAGGGGGCGGAAAAAACGCACACGCGCCCTCCTCTCCTTCTGCTTCGCCTCTTCTTCCTCGCTACCGCCGCGCCCTCTGCCCTCATCGGAGCGCTGCTGCAGCTTGCCGTTGCCGGCCCTTTTTCCGTCGCTACTGCCTTGCGCTACTGCCGAGCATGGAGCCCATGGCGCTCAGCGGCCGCACTGGCGATTGGGACGGATCCATCGTCCATGAGGACCACATCCAGTTTCTTCACGAGACGCATGTCTTCCTCACCACACCAACATCAAGGTGCGTCTCCCCCTTGCCCGGGAGATCTCCCCGGCGCCGAGGGAAGGCGAGTATGTTGTCTTTCAGGCGCACTTTCTTCGCGACTTCGGCCTTCCGATGAGCGGGTTCCTCCGCTCGCTGATGGACTTCTATGGATTGCAGCCCCACCACCTCACGTCGAACTCGGTGGTGTTGCTCTCCGCCTTCATCACGTTGTGTGAAAGTTACCTCGGTACTCTGCCCACACTCAAGCTGTGGACAGAGCTCTTCTACCTCAAGCTTGGCACCGCCGTCAAGGGTGAGGCGGCGCAGTGCGGAGCCTGCATTGTGGTGTGGTGCACCGGGACCAGGGGCGGGCCTCGCTTTTTGGATATCGCCCAGCTGCAGTCTATGGATTGCGGCCCCACCACCTCACGTCGAACTCGGTGGTGCTGCTCTCCGCCTTCATCACGTTGTGCGAAGGTTACCTCGGTACTCTGCCCACACTCAAGCTGTGGGTAGAGCTCTTCTACCTCAAGCTTGGCACCGCCGTCAAGGGTGAGGCGGCGTAGTGCGGAGCCTGCATTGTGGTGTGGTGCACCGAGACCGGGGGCGGGCCTCGCTTTTTGGATATCGCCCTGATGCAGTCGGTCAAACTGTGGCACGGTCGTATTTTTACATTGAGAACATCAACCTGGAGCGGAACTTCATCAACCTGCCGGCTTACTTAGCCGGCCCGCCTGCCGAGCCCCGTGCCAACTGGAGCCACCAGCCGAAGACTCTGTCGGTTAACTCCGCCAGCGCCCTCGCCCAGCTTCAGGTGATGATCGACTCAAAGCACCTCAAGCCCTCCGACTTGCTCGCCGCCTTCGTGGAGCGTCGAGTGCTACCTCTCCAAGGGCGGCCCCACATCATCAGTGCCATGAGAGGGCGCCAGAATCCATGCCGCCTGTCCACCAAGGAGATGCCGGTCTCGGAGATCGCCCGGCTGGTGAACCACATCTCTGACCGCAAGCTGTCAGAGACGGAGTGGCAGTACGGCAAGCCACCGTACAGCCGGGACAACCCGCCGCCTACGGTAAGTTTTTTGCTTCTCCTTCCTTTTCTCTTTGGCTGGTCCGAGTTTTTCCCGCTGTCCTGAGCAGTCGGCCTTGGTGCAGTACTTCCTGAGCCAGACACCCCTCCAAATGGTTTCGGGCGAGGAGTTCACGCCGGACCGGTCGATCAGTGACGAGGGCGACCCCGACTTGGGGGCGACCGCCATGGAGGAGGACGACACCACAGGCGTCGGCAGAGGGGGAGTAGGCGGCTCCTCTGGAGGCAGCCTGGGAGATTGGATGGATGTCAACACGGAAGAGCACGAACCGCCCCGCAGTGAAAGTGCAACTATCCCTAGGTGGTTTTGGGAATTCCTAACAACATATAGCTCATTGAGCTAACACTATTTCAACATAAATATTTCAGGAAAAGCTTAATGAATGGCATGGCATGGATAAGAAAAGTGGACCCCTCAAAATACTAAGGATAAAAGGATTGTCTCAAGCTCAAAGCTCAAGACTCTACATTTTATATTTTAGTGATCCAAGATCACATTGAGTCTATAGGAAAAGCCAATACTATCAAGGAGGGATGAGGTGTTGCTTAATGAGGTTCTTGCTCAAAGTGCTTAGTGATATGCTCCAAAACCCTCAACAACTTTCTCACATCCACATATGACCTAAACCAAAAGTCAAACTCGGCCCCACCGATACTTTCTATCCGGCGCCACCGAGTTCAGATGTCATAGCCACTGCCACAGATCCTAGGAAAATTGGTCTCACCGATAGGGATCTCAGTCTCACTGAGATGGGATTGTAATCTCTCTAGTTTCCCTTCGTAACGTTTCGGTACCACCGAGATGAGCGATCGGTCCCACCGAGATTGCAATGTAAACTCTTTGTTTCCCTTTCATAAAATCTCGGTCTCACCGAAATGAGCGAACCGGTCCCACCGAGTTTACCTGACCAACTCTCTGGCTAGCTTATTACCAAAATCGGTCTCACCGAGTTTGTGTAATTGGTCTCACCGAGATTACGTTATGCCCTAACCCTAACCATAGCGGTCCTACCAAGTTTCATGTCGGTCCCACCGGAAATCCTAACGGTCACTAGATTTGCTGAATCGGTCCGATCGAGTTTCTCAATTCGATCCCACCGAGATTGGCAAGTTGTGTGTAACGGTTAGATTTTGTGTGGAGGCTATATATACCCCTCCACCTCCTCTTCATTCGTGTAGAGAGCCATCAAAACGAACCTACACTTCCAACTTACATTTTCTGAGAGAGAACCACCTACTGATGTGTTGAGACCAAGATATTCCATTCCCACATACGAATCTTGATCTCTAGCCTTCCCCAAGTTGCTTTCCACTCAAATCTTCTTTCCACCAAATCCAAATCCTACGAGAGAGAGTTGAGTGTTGGGAGACTATCATTTGAAGCACAAGAGCAAGGAGTTCATCATCAACACACCATTTGTTACTTCTTGGAGAGTGGTGTCTCCTAGATTGGCTAGGTGTCACTTGGGAGCCTCCGACAAGATTGTGGGGTTGAACCAAGGAGTTTGTAAGGGCAAGGAGATTGCCTACTTCATGAAGATCTACCGCTAGTGAGGCAAGTCCTTCATGGGCGACGGCCATGGTGGGATAGACAAGGTTGCTTCTTCGTGGACCCTTTTTGGGTGGAGCCCTCTGTGGACTCGCGCAGCCGTTACCCTTCATGGGTTGAAGTCTCCATCAACGTGGATGTACGATAGCACCACCTATCAGAACCACGACAAAAACATTCGTGTCTCCAATTGCGTTTGAATTCTCCAAACCCTTCCCTTTACATTCTTGCAAGTTGCATGCTTTACTTTCCGCTGCTCATATACTCTTTGCATGCTTGCTTGAATTGTGTTAAGATTGCTTGACTTGTGCTAAGTTAGCTAAAATCTACCAAGATCTAAAATTGGGAAAATGACAAGTTTTTATTTGGTCAAGTAGGCTAATCACCCCCCTCTAGACATACTTCCGATCCTACAAGTGGTATCAGAGCTTTGGTCCCCATTTGCTTTGATTTCCATAGCTTTTGGTGGTCATAGCCTTGGTTTCACAACCTAGGATAGTATGGCGTCTAGCGAGGGAAACTACCACCGTAGAGGTCCTTACTTTGATGGTATGAATTTTGCTACTTGGAAGCATAAGATGAAAATGCATATTCTCGGACATAACCCCGCCGTTTGGGCTATTGTGTGTATTGGCTTGCAAGGTGAATTCTTTGATGGGAGAGAACCGAACCATGAAGCTAGCGCGGATGAGTTGAAGATGCTGCAATACAATGCTCAAGCTTGTGATATACTCTTCAACAGATTATGCCCTAAAGAATTCAACAAAATCAGTCGTCTTGAGAATGCAAAGGAAATTTGGGACACTTTGATTGACATGCACGAAGGTACCGACTCCGTCAAGGAATCCAAGTTGGATGTGCTTCGAAGTCAACTTGACAAGTTCAAGATGAAGGATGGTGAAGGCGTCGCTGAAATGTACTCTAGGCTTGCTCTAATTACAAATGAGATTGTCGGCTTAGGAAGTGAAGAGATGACCGATGAAATTCATCATCAAGAAGATCCTAAGAGCATTGGATGGAAAATATGATACCGTGTGCACATTGATCCAAATGATGCCCAATTACAAGAATCTCAAGCCAACGGAAGTCATTGGAAGAATTGTTGCTCATGAGATGTCACTCAAGGATAAGGAGGAGCTCCACAACAAGTCAAGTGGTGCTTACAAAGCCTCATGTGAAGCTCCCACATCGTCAAGTGAGAAACAAACCTTCAATGAAGAGTTGAGCCTAATGGTGAAGAACTTCAACAAATTCTACAAAAGTAGAAGCAAAGAGAGAATCTCCAAGTCAAGGTCCTACAATGACAAAAGATCTTCTAGTCGAGAGCGCAATTGCTACAATTGTGGAAGACCCGGACACTATTATGAGTGTACGGCTCCCTACAAAAGAAGAGAAGAATCACCTAAGAGGAGAAGTAGAAGAGAAGAATCACCACCAAGAGAGAGAAGGAGTAGAGATGATCGTTATGAACGAAGAACATCCCGGAGGAGCAAGGACTCGGAAAGGAAGCACAAATCATCAAGGAGCTACACAAAACGAAGACATCAAGCTCATGTTGGTGAATGGGTATCCGGTTCCGACTCCGGCAATCACTCCGAGAGAAGCTATCACTCCGACTCTGAACATACTCAAGATGAAGGTGTTTCCAGTCTAGCACTTGTGTCAACCAACTCCTACGACATATTTGATTCACGAAATGAGAGACTTGGAAGATGCTTCATGGCTAAAGGCCCAAAGGTAACACACCCCGGGTATGTTGATTTCAATAGTGATGAAGATGACTTGCTAGGTGATGATGATTTACTTATTGACAACTCTAGTGATGAATACTATGATGAAACGTCAATTAATCATGCTAATCAAAGATAAAACGAATGACGATGATAAGGAGAAGATTGAGCTCCTAACTAAAGAACTAAACACTCTTAAGTTAGCTCATGAAACTATCTTAGGGGATCATCGAGAACTTTTAAGGACTCATGAGAAGTTACGCTTTGAAAAGCTCAACCTTGAGCAAGAGCATGAGTTCTTAAAGGCAATCAATGATGATCTTCGCAAGAAAAGTTCTTCTTACATTGCCAAGCGTTTATTCTTATCTACTTACATGCCTAAAGTGAAGTCTAGTAACAAGAACAAGAAGGATTCTTCCTCTAGTAGTAACAATAATCATGTTAAATCTAATGTTGTTGCTTCTAGTAGTTCTCTTGATTCCACTAATGATTCTCTTAGCCAAGTTCCACTTGAGCAAGAAAATAGCTTATTGAAGGGAATTATAGAGAAAGGTGTTTACAAGAGCCTTGCCGGGAGTAAGCAATTCGAGGAAATTGTACGCAAGCAAGGAAGGCACCGGAAGAACCAAGGTGTTGGTTTTGAACGAAAGTTCAATGCCAATGGAGTTGAGTGGGAAGAAGATCAATACGCCAAGACGGAGTTTGTTCCTCAACAAGAGAAGTATGATCCTACTTCCTTCAAAGGGACACAAGCTCAAGATGATCTTCCACCACAAGACCACAAGCAAAAAGGCAAGGATGAGCTTTAAGAGGAGATTGATGCATTTGAAGAAGCTTCCAAGGCCTTGGTCAAGTGGGTTCCCAAGACTACGTCAAGTTCTACTTCATCAAGTATGACTACAACCCCAAGGATTCCCATCAAGATGGTGTGGATCCCGAAGAAGAAGAACTAGAGAGTTCTTGAGGGTGACTCCGCCAACATACTTCACTCATATCATTTTGTCAAGGACAAGTGCAATCAACTTCCACATCTTGCACTAGTTCATGGAGTCACAAACCCTCTTGTTGGTAAGACAAGGGACAAGCTAACCTAATGCTTCCATAGACATCATTTTGTGTGTGCATCACTCTATGTCTATGGATATCCTTGTTTGTTCCTTGTGGGACTAACCCGTGTAGGTATTGAAAGTGCAACTCACTCCAAAGGATTGCTCCAAATGATCTACATCAACATTGAGCATCCACATCTTCAACACCTACATGAAGTCATCATCGACAAAACCCAAGGTTAGTTCATCCCTCTCAGGGGGGATCTCACATCTAGGGGGAGCTTTACTCTAAGAATTGAGTTAAAGCAACTCTAAAGGTGTGAACACGTCAATGCATTATGTTAAAGTGGCAACCCCACTTGAGCTTAAACGATGAGTATGACCTATGATCAAGTGTTCTCATTTGACTCCTAAGTCAATATACTCATATATAGATGACCTAGTCATTGCCAATTGCTTGATAGATGCTAGAATGGTAGTGCATGCTTTGCCACATATTTCATTTGTCATTTTATTGTGTGAGTATGTTGGTTGCATATTTCACTCATTCGAGGACGTCCACTTGTTGTTTTGACTGGTTGGTTTCTTTTCTTTTGCCAAGTGGATGGACAAGAATGCCTAAGAACCTTCTGTAGCTATCTATGCTTTTCTTGTCTCAAACTCTATTCTTGCTACATCACAAAGTTTGATCAAGTTAGATTCAAACCACTCTGTGTGAGGAGCACTCGAAGTCCCCGATTCGTCATAGACTTAAACTTCCAAAACTTCTTTATGCGTTTCGGTTTGACCGATTCTTCCATTTCGGTCATACCGAGATCACTAAGTCGATCTAGGTTTTCAATCTCGGCGCAACCGATTTGAACATTTCGGTCACACCGAGTTGCAGTAACTGCTTGCAGTAATGCATCTCGGTGCCACCGAGTTGTTCCACTCGGTCACACCGATAGGGTAGGGCTATATATATCCACGGGCAAAAAATTTGGAAATTTCTCCGAACTGTTTCGCCCGCGCTCAGCCCGCTCTGCCTCCTGGGTCTTCGGATCGTCCTCCTCGTCGCCAGCTGCCTCCTGCCGCTGGTCTCCGCCGCCGTCAACGGGAATCATCTCCGCCATTGCCGCCGTAGCAAGTCCATCGCCGAACTAGGGTATGGACTTGATCCTTGTGCTAATTTCACTCTGATGCCTAGCACATTGTTTTCGCCATGTATCTTGCCATGATTGAGATCATCTTATCCAGTAAAAACACTCCGTAGATTAGGTTTGGATTGAAAATTTGGGGTTAGGTTTCCGCCAAAACCATCTCGGACCGACCGAGTTGTAGAAATCGGTTCCACCGATTTGGCCATGGCCATTGCACATGTGATTCTCGGTCCGACCGAGAATTGCAAATCGGTGTGACCGAGTTCAGGACTTTGTGAAACCCTAGCAGTCTCGGTGCCACCAAACTGTGACTCGGCCTGACCGAGTCCACTAGTTTAGGTTCCTAAAGCTGCTTCGGTATCACCGAGTTTACAAATCGGTAGATCCAAAATGCTTTATGTGGAAAACTGAAACTAAGTTTTTAATCCATTTTCTTGCAAAAACCTATGTATTTTGTGATGCTCATCCTATCTACCTCATCTATATCTATTCACAGGGTCTGCTGTCCGTGTTTGCAACATGTCTGATCAAAGTGACAGTCAGAACAAGTCTGAGGAGCAGGTTCACATGAGTGAGGGCACTAGTCCCTCTAGCAGCTATGATGGAAGCATAAGCACACCCAGCAACTTGCCTAAGGCAGCCACCAGGGCCAGAAAGAAGAAAACCTCAGAGTCTGAAGATGAAGACTATGTGGCTGTAGAGGATGAGGCCACTTCCAAGAAGAAGGTGCTCAAGAAGGAATATGGCACAGCTGCTGCCACTAAGCCTGGAATGAGGACCAAAGCACCTGCTATAAGAGTTCCCATGTCCACAACCAGAGCCTCCACTCAAGTGCCTTTGGAAACTGAACCCAAAGAGGCTGCTGAGGAAGGGAAGAAGAGGAAGGAAAGGGTCAAGAAGACCATGGCCTGGGTTGTTGGAAAGCCTTCCATGATGGAAGATGATGAAGAAGAAGTTGTTGCACCAGCACCTAAAGCTCAGAAGCTTATGGGTGATGCCATCAGGTCAGGGGCTGCTTCATCAAATTCCAAAGAAGCACCCAAGGCAGCTGCTCCAAAGCCTAAAATTGCACCCAAGAGGAATACTAGGAACATTCCTGCTGGAGAGAAGAACAAGGCCCAAGTGCCTGAAGTTGTTGTTGAAGAAGAAGATGATGAGGAATATATCTTGAGAAAGTTGAAGCCCAAAATTCCAGATCATAATAATGCTCATCCTGTAGCTGAGGATATGAAGCTGAGAAAGGATGCAAGACTCAGACAGTGGAGGTTGACTGGTCCCTATGCAGTCAGGAGGAGAACTGTTGTGGACTACAGGTTCCATACAAAGGAACAGTAGGATTTCTATGAGACAGTGCTGCTTGACAAGAAGCCAATTGTCTGTGACATGAGATGGGTGGACTAGAAATATATCAAGGAGAATGAAGAGCACTATCCTGGTGTGTATGACAGTTTCAATGCTTGTGGAGTGGCTGACTTTGTTGGGCAGAAGCTCACAAAGTGGAATGATGAGCTTATAATGCAGTTCTACTCCACAACACACTTCTATCCAGATGGAAGGATAGTATGGATGTCTGAAGGTACTAGGTACCAATCAACTATTGAAGAATGGGCTAATCTCATCAATGCACCTAAGGATAAAGAGGATGACTTAGATGTCTATGCCAAGAAGAAGAAGGATCACAACTCTATGGCACATATGTACAAGGAGATCCCAGATGCTGCTATTGAAACGCACAAGTTTGGATCAGTACATTACCTTCTGTCAGGACTGCCAACCATCAACTAGAACCTCAGGCACACTATTTTGGCTAAGTCAGGTGATCACAAGATGATCAGAGGCCATGTTATCAATCTGCTTCACATATTTAATGTGCCTCAAAAGTTCAAGGTCATGAGCCTCATAGTGGAAACTATCAAGAGGACAACTGCTGAACAGAAGAGAAGTTGTGGATATGCCCCACAGATCCAGGAGCTAATTAACTCCAAGATGGGCACTAGCACATACCTATTGGACAAGGATCACATGCCTATCTATCCAGATTTTGAGGACAATACAGTGGCTATGGATGAAGATGAACCATCTTCTGTGCAAGCACAAGCAAAGAAGGAGAAGGCAAGGACTGACAAGGCTGCCAAGATGCCAATCATTGATGAGGCATCTCAGTATTTCCTGAAGAGCAAGCAAGATCAGCTTGGCTACTTGGTTGCCTCCACTCTAAGGATTGAGAAGGGATTGGCCACCCTGACTCAAAACCAGGAGAGCCTGGAGAGGATCATGGAGCAGAAGTTCTATGACTTGGATGTGAAGGTCACTGAGATACAGTCAGTTGTTGAGCAACTTCAAGATGACATACAGGAGAGGAAGGGCAAGACAACCATTGATGCATTTGCTAGAGTGCCCAGAGCTCAGAGATCAGCTGCAGTGCCTGTTTCAGACACAAGAGCAACTTCATCTACACCAGCTACAACTTCAGTGCCACCAGCTCCAACACCTACTCCACCAGCTCCAACTTCATCAACTGATGCTTTCGTCCTTGGCGTTATCTCTACACCACCAGCTGAAGACCAAGCCTGAGAGTCGATTTAGAACTATGCATTTTCTATGATCTTTTTCGTAACTTGTTGCCAAAGGGGGAGAAAAATGTATAGATCATAGGCTTCGAGAGAGAGCATTGTCTTTTTTTATTCTCTCTTGTTTTGGTGGTTGAACTTTATTTGCTTGTTTGAGATACTTTATGCTTTTGTGTGATACTTGGATGATCATGTGTTTGATCATATGCTACATTAATGCTTGTTGGATGACATTATCCTTTTATCTCTATATGATCATTCACTTTGCTTGCTGATGAGTGCATGTATTTTAATTATTATCATTTTGAGCACTCCACCAAGATGTATGTGACATGGGAGAGTAACTCATGATCCTAACTCATTGTGTCTTTGCAGTCCAAAGCAAATCTTAAACTATGCACAAATTTAGGGGAGCTCTCACATTTCACATACTTCTCAAAGCGACAATGTTTTTCAATCTTATTATCATTTGTCGAAGCTTTGATCTATATGTTGTCATCAATTACCAAAAAGGGGTAGATTGAAAGTGCAACTATCCCTAGGTGGTTTTGGTAATTCCTAACAACATATAGCTCATTGAGCTAACACTATTTCAAGATAAATATTTCAGGAAAAGCTCAATGAATGGCATGGCATGGATGAGAAAAGTGGACCCCTCAAAATACTAAGGATAAAAGGATTGTCTCAAGCTCAAATCTCAAGACTCTACATTTTATATTTTAGTGATCCAAGATCACATTGAGTCTATAGGAAAAGCCAATACTATCAAGGAGGGATGAGGTGTTGCTTAATGAGGTTCTTGCTCAAAGTGCTTTGCTTAGTGATATGCTCCAAAACCCTCAACTACTTTCTCACATCCACATATCACCTAAACCAAAAGTCAAACTCGGCCCCACCGATTCTTTCTATCCGGCGCCACCGAGTTCAGATGTCATAGCCACTGCCACAAACCCTAGGCAAATCGGTCTCACCGATAGGGATCTCGGTCTCACCGAGATGGGGTTGTAATCTCTCTGTTTCCCTTCGTAACATTTCGGTACCACCGAGATGAGCAATTGGTCCCAGCGAGATTGCAATGTAAACTCTCTGTTTCCCTTTCATAACATTTCAGTCTCACCGAAATGAGCGAACCGGTCCCACTGAGTTTACCTGACCAACTCTCTGGTTAGCTTATTACCAAAATCGGTCTCATCGAGTTTGTGTAATCGGTCTCACCGAGATTACGTTATGCCCTAACCCTAACCATATCGGTCCTACCGAGTTGCATGTCGGTCCCACCGAAAATCCTAACGGTCACTAGATTTGTTGAATCTGTCCGACCGAGTTTCTCAATTCGGTCCCACCGAGATTGGCAAGTTGTGTGTAATGGTAAGATTTTGTGTGGAGGCTATATATACCCCTCCACCTCCTCTTCATTCATGGAGAGAGCCATCAGAACGAACCTACACTTCCAACGTACATTTTTTGAGAGTGAACCACCTACTCATGTGTTGAGACCAAGATATTCCATTCCTACCCTATGAATCTTGATCTCTAGCCTTCCCCAAGTTGCTTTCCACTCAAATCTTCTTTCCACCAAATCCAAATCCTATGAGAGAGAGTTGAGTGTTGGGGATACTATCATTTGAAGCACAAGAGCAAGGAGTTCATCATCAACACACCATATGTTACTTCTTGGAGAGTGGTGTCTCCTAGATTGGCTAGGTGTCACTTGGAAGCCTCCGACAAGATTGTGGAGTTGAACCAAGGAGTTTGTAAGGGCAAGGAGATCGCCTACTTCGTGAAGATCTACCGCTAGTGAGGCAAGTCCTTCGTGGGCGACGGCCATGGTGGGATAGACAAGGTTGCTTCTTTGTGGACCCTTTTTGGGTGGAGCCCTCCATGGACTCGCGCAGCCGTTACCCTTCATGGGTTGAAGTCTCCATCAACGTGGATGTATGATAGCACCACCTATCGGAACCACGACAAAAACATCCGTGTCTCCAATTGCGTTTGAATTCTCCAAACCCTTCCCTTTACATTCTTGCAAGTTGCATGCTTTACTTTTCGCTGCTCATATACTCTTTGCATGCTTGCTTGAATTGTGTTAAGATTGCTTGACTTGTGCTAAGTTAGCTAAAATCTGCCAAGAACTAAAATTGGGAAAAGGATAAGTGTTTATTTGGTTAAGTAGTCTAATCACCCCCCCCTCTAGACATACTTCCGATCCTACACGCAGCCACCGCATCGACAAGACGGGAGCCGGCTCTTCGACCGCGCCGACTGCTGCAACCGGCGCACCGAAGCGCCGAGCTGAAAGCGGGCTCTTAGGCTGCCAGCCAAAAAGCCGAAGAACACGGCTGCCGCAACCAAGCGGCAAGAGGCCGCTGTGAAGGCGGCCCAGTACCAAAGGGTACCAAAGCCGTGCCCAGGGGTGTCGGCGTAAGTACTCTTGACACTTTCTTTGTTGCATCTTGATTGTTTCTTCTCTGTTATTTCTTCAATGCTTTTTTCTTCTACTTGCTTGAACAGGGCCCCGCTGTCCCTCTCGCGGGCCCCGGAGGCTTCAGTGGTTGGGGCGACCAACACCCCGGTCGCCCCTCGTCGCGTGGACTCGCTTGCCGACCTCCAAGAGGCCATGGAGAGGAATGTGTGGGAGGCGCGTGAGGAGCGGGAGAAGGCGGCCAAGGCGGCCAAGGCAGCGCAGGCAGAGGCCGACACCGCGGCCAAGGCGCAGACCGAGGCGGAGGACAGGGAGCAGGCGGACGAGGCCGCCAAGGTGCAGGAGGCGGAGGCATCCCATGGTCAGGCTCTGGGCCAGTCGGCTTGCAGCACCCGGAGCCGCCTGCGCTGGAGGCTCCGGAGCCGGCTGGTGGAGATGGCAATGTGTAGCCGGCCATGGAGAAGGAAGGAGGCGGCCCCAGGCCCGGGGAAGAGGTGGCTCCGCCTCCATCGAATGCCGACATGCAGTTCGGCCAGCCCGAGGGGCCACAGGTGGCGCCGGCTGACGATCAGCTGACGGTGGGGCCGCTTCCCATGGTCAGAATCCCGGCACGTCGGCGCCCGGCGAAGGCGAGCTTAGCGCCACGGCTGATGGACGCTGGAGGCTCTAGCTCGGTGATTCCCGACGTTGAGGCCACTAGCACCAACACGGCGGACTGGGCGGCTGGTGGTGGTGGCGGCATCTTGAACGTGTCGGTGAAGGACGTCTAGGCCCAGCTCGTCGCCGAAGGTGCCACCCTCCAGAAGCTGGTGCAGGAGTTCCTCGTGTCGCGAGAAGTTGTTCGGGTACGCACTCGCTTTTTGTTTTTGTCTTCTCGCAATCTTCCATGGGGGGGCGCCAGCGCACCCACTGGGTGCAGCCCCCGAGTTTCGGGCCGGCTGCTGAGCAGGCGGCTCGGAACTTTAAGGTGAGTTCTAAGTACTGATCTTGCTTTTCGTTTCTTCTTTTGTCCTTGCTGTAGGACTACCATACCCTGTGCGCGGCCGCCTACAACTCCCACGTCAAGGAGATGGCCAAGCGGACCAGCGACTTGAACGTGAGTCGTAGTAAGTCTTCTGCCTATCTTCTCACAGGGGCACGCCAGCGCACCCGCTGGGTGTAGCCCCCGAGATTCGGGCCAACTGCTGAGCGGTCGGGCCGGATCTCCCGGGAACTACCTTCTTTTTGTCGATGCTAATGTCTTCTTCTTTTTTGTCTCTTGCAGAGGCGGCTGTCACGCTGCAACAACGTGTGGGCAAGCTCGAGACCGAGCTCCGTGCCAAGGAGCGGGAGTGCAGTCAGGCGGTGTAGGAGTGCGACCGCCTGAACAAGGAGTTGGCCGACCAGGCGGAGCGGCACAAGACGGAGGTCCAGCAGCACAAGACCGAGATCTAGCAGCTAAAGGACGGCGAGGATCTCCTCAAGGCCAAGTTCGAGACTCAGTGCTCGAACTCGACCGAGAAGGAGGAATTCCTGAACTCTGGCTACGGGGAGATCGAGGAATTGATCAACGGTAAGTACTTTTCATCTTCTTGTGTGGCTGCCGACTGCTGCGGGAGCCGGCTTCCATCTTCTCATTTCTTGATATTTTTCCCTCTTTAGAGTACTTCCCAGGCTACTCTGTCGTCGTCTCCCAGGCCATCGAGGTGCGGTGCATTGTGCGTAGAGCAGCGAGCGTGGATATTGCGCCCACCGCGCCCCGGAATCTTGGCGAGCAGCTCCTGGCTGTCAAAGCACACCTGCAGCTGGCCCATCGGATACTACGCCGTCTACAACACGGCAGTGTCGTGGTGTTGTCCGCCCTTTTGCCAGGCGTCCAAATCCCACGCACTCTAGGCCGGACCACCGAGTGGCTGGAGGTCGCAGTCAGCCGCTTTGAGGCTTGGAAGGATGCCGCTGCTCGGGCGGGTGCTCGGACGGCCCTGGAGTTCATCAAGGGGTGGTACCCCAACTTGGACTTGACCCAGCTGGCCACCTTATGGCTGGAGGCCGCAGACAAGCTGGCAGAGGCGGGCCCTGAGCTTACCCGGCGTGTAGCGGTGCTTGTCGACTACACCAACACTACCGTCTTCATCCCTAATTTGGATGCTGACGGCAATGCGGTGCTGCCAAGCTGGTTCGGGCTGGACGAACTGCCCGAGGAGGACTCAGCGGAGGAAATCGCCTCTAGCGACGAGGGTGATGACGACAACGAGTACGAGGAGGGCGAAGACGGCGCGTCGGTGGGTGGAGCGGGTGGCCAGCCTCAGCCGGACGAGGTTTCGACCAGCAAGTCACGAGTGGCTACACCGACTGTCGCCAACCAGACCGAGACCAGCCAGTCGGCCGCTCCACCAACCGGCGATGCCGCCTCTGCCGACCCCTCGAACCCTCCTGCTGCTCCTCTGGCCTAAGCAGCCATATTTACTTTGTCCCACGCTGTAATCTTTTTGAACAATGTTGTTAAGTGCGCAACTCCACCCACTAGGGGTGTATTTTAAACTTTGTGAATGTTGGCCTCTGGCCTTGTGCAATGTACATAAGTTTTAAAATCTTGTTCGATTTTTTCCTTTCTCTCTTTGGCTTTCTGATGTGCCACGTTTCCTTGGCCGCCTCCCTGCCAGCCGGACAGCCGCTCTGTGGTCTGTTGTTGGGTCAGGGACTTGGTCGTTCTTCAAAATGGGCAAGTTACTTAGGCCGCGTAGAGTAGGGCTCAATCGAGCGAGAAGCCGGCCTGCCTGCTGCTAAGCAGCCGGACGAGGGAGGCGGTGGGCCGACTGGTCCTAAGTTAGCTTTCTTCCTTAGCCGAATTTCGTTTGGGCGACTGTTTCGGCCTTTAGCTCCCGCCAGTCAGACAGCCGCGCTGCGAGCTGCAACTTAGGGCGGAGAGAACGCTTTTTCGTGTCAGCACACTACTAGTCAGCTCCGGCTGGTGCAAAACTTAGAACAAGGCGGTGAGCCCCCGGGCCGGCTGACTGAAACCCGGACGGGGCAGGAATATAAAAAATCAAGTCATGGTGTAAGCTTAGCTCATAGATAGATAAAAAGGTAGCCCCCCGAGTTCTCCTCGGGGGACCTGAGGTCTTTTACTTAATACAAAAGTGGTCGTGATACATATGCTCGAATCAACTGTAAAATGGGCGGAGCAGGTTTGCATTCCATGGTCGCTCCGTCTCTTCGCCGGTTGTGCATCTCTTGCATGCCCTGGGCTTCTGGGCGTCAATGAGGTAGTATGAGTCGTTGCCCACGGCCTTGCTAATGATGAAGGGTCCTTCCCAAGGTGCCGCGAGCTTCTGTTGTTCGGCTGATCGCTGGATCATGCGGAGCACAAGGTCGCGCTCACGGAATGAACACGGCCTGACCTTCTTGTTGTGGTAGCGGCGCAGACTCTGGTGGTAGATGGCGGACCGACTGCATGCCAACAGTCGGGCCTCTTCCAGCAGATCAACATCGTCTTCTCGCACCTCCTTGGCCTCCGCCTCCGTGTACATGGCAACCCGAGGCGAGTCAAACTCGATGTATGTGGGGATGATCGCCTCGGAGCCGTACACGAGGAAGAATATCGTGAAGTCGGTTGATCTGTTTGGCATGGTTCGCTGACTCCAGAGGATGGCTGGCAGCTCGTCGATCCAGCAGCCGGCCGACCCCTCTAGCGGCTCGATTAGGCGGGCCTTGATGCCGGACAAGATGAGGTCGTTTGCTCGTTCCACCTGGCCGTTTGACTGCGGATGGCGAACGGACGCTAAGTCCAGCCGGATGCCTTGGTTTGCACAGAAACGAGCCAAGGTGCCTTTGGCAAAGTTGGTGTCGTTTGTCGGTGATGATGCTGTGAGGAACGCCATATCTGACAGTGATGTCGGTGATGAATGTGACAGCAGTCGGCCCATTCAGCTTCTTGATTGGTTTTGCTTCTATCCACTTTGTGAACTTGTCCACGGTGACCAGCAGATGGGTCATGCCGCCTCGCGCCGTCTTGAACGGGCCTACCATATCCAAGCCCCAAACGACAAAGGACCAGGTGATGGGGACGGTCTTGAGGGCAGAAGCCAACAGATGTTGCTTGGCGCTGAACACTTGGCATCCCTTGCACTTCTTGACTAGCTCTTTGGCATCGTCCAAAGCAGTCGGCCAGAAGAATCCGTGGCGGAAGGCTTTGGCGACAAGGGATCTGGAGGTGGCGTGGTGGCCACACTTGCCTTGATGTATGTCTCTCAGGATCACTATGTCCTTTTCTGGTTCTACACAGCGCTGATGGATGCCAGTCAAACTCCATCTTGCAAGCTCTTGATTGGCAATGGTGCAGGAGCCAGCTCTGTGCTAGATCTGTCTTGCTAGCACCTTGTCATTTGGTAGCACGCGGCTGACCAAATAGTCACGGATAGGCTGCGCCCAAGATGGGACCGCCACCACCGTGAACACGGCGACTGACACGAGGGGGGCCGGGTTGGGAGGCGGCAAGCTGGAGCTGGCCGCTCCACATGGCGGTGATGAAGTCCCCTGGCCGAGTGCAGCAGCCCCCGGGCCGCCTGCTCAAAGCGTGGTGCCGGGTGCTGGTGCTGCAGCCCCCGGGCCGCTTGGCGAAGTCCCTGAGCCGGCCGCTGAAATCCCCGTGCCGACTGCTAGAGTCCCCGAGCCGGATCTGGCTGCTCCTGGGGCAGTCGGCATGAAGATGGAGTCGGACTCCGGTGAAGGCTTGATGGACAGATTGCGGAGGCGCTCGAGGGACACGCTGGATGGTATAGCTTGCTGGGTGGAGCCGATGCGGGCGAGAGCATCTACTGCGTCGTTGTCAGCCTGTGGCACATGGATGAACTCGCACCCATCAAAGTGGTTGCTCATCTGCTGGACGAGGAAGCGGTAGCTTGCCATGTTTGCATCCTTGGAGTCCCAGTCGCCGGACAACTACTGGACCACCAAGTCCGAGTCGTCGTAGCAGAGGATGCGGCGAATGTCGATTTCTTTGGCCAGTCAGAGCCCAAAAATGAGTGCTTCATATTCGGCTACATTGTTGGAGGCACCAAAGTGGATCTGCAATGTGTACTTCAGCTTGTCGCCTTTGGGAGAGGTGGGGACGATGCCAGCTCACAAACCGGTGCGCATCTTGGAGCCGTCAAAGTGCATCTAGGAATGTGTGGAGTCCAGAGCTGGCGGCAGGTACTGGGACTCGGCCTAGTTGACGAGTAAGTCGGCCAGTGCTTGGGACTTGATGGTGGTGCGGGGCTGGTAGAAGATGGTGTGCGGAGCCAGCTCGATGGCCCACTTGGCCACCCGGCCCGAGACATCTCTGTTGCCTATGATCTCGGCAAGGGGAGCGGTGCAGACGACCATGATGGAGTGCTCTTGAAAGTAATGCTTCAGCTTCTTGGCGACAAAGTACACACCATAGCACATCTTCTGGTAGTGGGGGTAATTCTACTTGGAGGCCGACAGGACCTTGCACAAGTAATACACTGGCCTCTGTACCGACTGTAACTTGCCGGCTTCTGGGCGCTCGACAACGATCACTGTGCTGATAACTCTATTGGTGGCGGTGATGTAGAGGAGCATGGGCTCTTTAATAGCCGGAGCTGCCAGGATAGGAGGCGTTGACATCATCCGCTTGAGCTGGAGGAAGGCGACATCCACCTGGTCGTTCCACTCGAAGCAAGTGGTTTTCTTCATGAGCTGGTACAGAGGGAGTGCCTTTTCACCCAGCCGGCTAATGAAGCGGCTGAGGGATGCCAGGCACCCGGTGAATTTCTGCATGTCACGCAGCTTGGTGGGTTTCTCCATCCGCTCGATGGCCTTGATCTTCACAGGGTTGCACTTGATGCCGTGTTCTGAGGCCAGAAAGCCCAGGAGCTGGCTGGCTGGCTCACCGAAGACACATTTCTCCGAGTTGAGCTTGATGTTGAGGCGGCACAGATTTTCAAAGGTTTCTTTCAAGTCCTCCATCAGGGTGCCACGCTTCTCCGTCTTCACCACAATGTCGTCCATGTAAACGTGGGCATTGCGTCCGAGTTGCTTGAGCAAGCACTTCTGCATACAGTGTTGGAAGGTGGCGCCGGCACTCCTCAAGCCGAACATCATGGTGATGTAGCAGAAGGCGCCGAATGGCGTGATGAAGGCGGTCTTTAGTCGATCAACTGGATCCAGCTTGATCTGGTGGTAGCCGGAATAGGCATCAAGGAAAGACAACAGCTCGCATCCGGCTGTGGAGTCGATCACTTGGTCTATTCGCGGTAGAGCAAATGGATCTTTGGGGCAGGCTTTGTTGAGACTGGTGTAATCAATGCACATATGCCACTTGTTATTCTTCTTCAGCACAAGGACCGGGTGTTGGGGAACGTTGCAGAAAATTAAAAATTTTCCTACGGTTTCACCAAGATCCATCTATGAGTTCATCTAAGCAACGAGTCAAGGGAGTGAGTTTGCATCTACATACCACTTGTAGATCGCGTACGGAAGCGTTAGAGGGAGCGGTGATGATGAAGTCGTACTCGCCGTGATTCAGATCACCGGAGATCCTAGCGCCGAACGGACGGCACCTCCGCGTTCAACACACGTACGGAGCATGTGATGTCTCCTCCTTCTTGATCCAGCAAGGGGGAAGGAGAGGTTGATAATGATGGCTCCAGCAGCAGCACAACGGCGTGGTGGTGGTGGAACAGCAGCACTCCGGCAGGGCTTCGCCAAGCACGTGATGGAGGAGGAAGAGGTGTAGCAGGGGGAGGGGGCGCCAGGACTTCGGGGTGCGGCTGCCCCTCTCCCCCCTCCCTTTATATAGGCCCCTAGGGGGGGCGCCGGCCCTGGGAGATCCAATCTCCCAAGGGGGCGGCGGCCAAGGGGGGTGGAGTGCCCCCCAAGGCATGTGCTGCGCCCCCCACCCTAGGGTTTCAACCCTAGGCGCAGGGGTTGGGCCTAGGGGGGCGCACCAGCCCACTATGGGCTGGTTCCCCTCCCACTTCAGCCCATGGGGCCCTCCGGGATGGGTGGCCCCACCCGGTGGACCCTCGGGACCCTTTCGGTGGTCCCGGTACAATACAGGGTGACCCCGAGACTTTCCCGATGGCTGAAATACCACTTCCTATATATAATTCTTTACCTCCGGACCATTCCGAAACTCCTCGTGACGTCTGGGATCTCATATGGGACTCCGAACAACATTCGGTATACTGCATACTCATATTCATACAACCCTAGCGTCACCAAACCTTAAGTGTGTAGACCCTACGGGTTCGGGAGACACGTAGACATGACCGAGACGGCTCTCGGGCAATAACCAACAGCGGGATCTGGATACCCATGTTGGCTCCCACATGCTCCTCGATGATCTCATCGGATGAACCACGATGTCGAGGATTCGAACAACCCCGTATACAATTCCCTTTGTCAATCGGTACGTTACATGCCCGAGACTCGATCGTCGGTATCCCAATACCTCGTTCAGTCTCGTTACCGGCAAGTCACTTTACTCGTACCGTAATGCATGATCCCGCGACCAAACACTTGGTCACTTTGAGCTCATTATGATGATGCATTACCGAGTGGGCCCAGAGATACCTCTCCGTCATACGGAGTGACAAATCCCAGTCTCGATCCGTGTCAACCCAACAGACACTTTCGGAGATACCTGTAGTGCACCTTTATAGTCACCCAGTTACGTTGTGACGTTTGGTACACCCAAAGCACTCCTACGGTATCCGGGAGTTACACGATCTCATGGTCTAAGGAAGAGACACTTGACATTGGAAAAGCTCTAGCAAAATGAACTACACGATCTTGTGCTATGCTTAGGATTGGGTCTTGTCCATCACGTCATTCTCCTAATGACGTGATCCCGTTGTCAATGACATCTAATGTCCATAGTGAGGAAACCATGACTATCTGTTGACCAACGAGCTAGTCAACTAGAGGCTCACTAGGGACATGTTATGGTCTATATATTCACACGTGTACTACGATTTCCGGATAATACAGTTATAGCATGAATAAAGACAATCATCATGAACAAGGAAATATAATAATAACACTTTTATTATTGCCTCTAGGGCATATTTCCAACAGTCTCCCACTTGCACTAGAGTCAATAATCTAGTTACATTGTGATGAATCGAACACCCATAGAGTTCTGGTGTTGATCATGTTTTGCTCGCGAGAGAGGTTTAGTCAACGGATCTGCGACATTCAGATCCGTATGTACTTTGCAAATATCTATGTCTCCATCTTGAACATTTTCGCGGATGGACTTGAAACGACGCTTGATGTGCCTGGTCTTCTTGTGAAACCTGGGCTCCTTGGCAAGGGCAATAGCTCCAATGTTGTCACAAAAGAGTTTGATCGGCCCCGACGCATTGGGTATGACTCCTAGGTCGGTGATGAACTCCTTCACCCAAATAGCTTCATGCGCTGCCTCCGAGGCTGCCATGTACTCCGCTTCACATGTAGATCCCGCCACGACACTCTGCTTGCAGCTGCACCAGCTTACTGCTCCACCATTCAACATATACACGTATCCGGTTTGTGACTTAGAGTCATCCAGATCTGTGTCGAAGCTAGCGTCGACGTAACCCTTCACGACGAGCTCTTCGTCACCTCCATAAACGAGAAACATGTCCTTTGTCCTTTTCAGGTACTTCAGGATATTCTTGACCGCTGTCCAGTGTTCCTTGCCGGGATTACTTTGGTAGCTTCCTACCAAACTCACGGCAAGGTTTACATCAGGTCTGGTACACAGCATGGCATACATAGTAGATCCTATGGCTGAAGCATAGGGGATGACACTCATCTCTTCTTTATCTTTTGCCGTGGTCGGGCATTGAGCCGAGCTCAATCTCACACCTTGCAATACAGGCAAGAACCCCTTCTTGGACTGCTCCATTTTGAACTACTTCAAAATCTTATCAAGGTATGTGCTTTGTGAAAGACCTATGAGGCGTCTCGATCTATTTCTATAGATCTTGATGCCTAATATATAAGCAGCTTCTCCAAGGTCCTTCATTGAAAAACACTTATTCAAGTAGGCCTTAATACTGTCCAAGAATTCTATATTATTTCCCATCAAAAGTATGTCATCTACATATAATATGAGAAATGCTACAGAGCTCCCACTCACTTTCTTGTAAACGCAGGCTTCTCCGTAAGTCTGCATAAACCCAAACGCTTTGATCATCTCATCAAAGCGAATGTTCCAACTCCGAGATGCTTGTACCAGCCCATAAATGGATCGCTGGAGCTTGCATACTTTGTTAGCATTCTTAGGATCGACAAAACCTTCCGGTTGCATCATATACAACTCTTCCTTAAGATAACCGTTAAGGAATGCCGTTTTGACGTCCATCTGCCATATCTCATAATCATAGTATGCGGCAATTGCTAACATGATTCACAAGGACTTAAGCTTCGCTACGGGAGAGAAAGTCTCATCGTAGTCAATCCCTTGAACTTGCCGATAACCCTTAGCGACAAGTCGAGCTTTATAGATGGTAATATTACCATCCGCGTCCGTCTTCTTCTTAAAGATCCATTTGTTTTCTATCGCTCGCTGATCATCGGGCAAGTCAGTCAAAGTCCATACTTTGTTTTCATACATGGATTCTATCTCGGATTTCATGGCTTCAAGCCATTTGTTGGAATCTGGGCCCGCCATCGCTTCTTCATAGTTCGAAGGTTCACCGTTGTCTAACAACATGATTTCCAGGACAGGGTTGCCGTACCACTCTGGTGCGGAACGTGTCCTTGTGGACCTACGAAGTTCAGTAGTAACTTGATCAGAAGTACCTTGATCATCATCATTATTTTCCTCTTCAGTTGGTGTAGGCATCACAGGAACATTTTCCTGAGCTGCACTACTATCCCGTTCAAGAGGTAGTACTTCATCGAGTTCTACTTTCCTCCCACTTACTTCTTTCGAGAGAAACTCTTTTTCCAGAAAGGATCCGTTCTTGGCAACAAAGATCTTGCCCTCGGATCTTAAGTAGAAGGTATACCCAATGGTTTCCTTAGGGTATCCTATGAAGACGCATTTTTCTGACTTGGGTTCGAGCTTTTCAGGTTGAAGTTTCTTGACATAAGCATCGCATCCCCAAACTTTTAGAAACAACAACTTAGGTTTCTTCCCAAACCATAATTCATACGGTGTCGTCTCAACGGATTTAGACGGTGCCCTATTTAAAGTGAATGTAGCTGTTTCTAGAGCGTATCCCCAAAATGATAGCGGTAAATCGGTAAGAGACATCATAGACTGCACCATATCCAATAGAGTGCGATTACGACGTTCGGACACACTGTTACGCTGAGGTGTTCCAGGCGGCGTGAGTTGTGAAACGATTCCACATTTCCTTAAGTGTGTACCAAATTCATAACTTAAGTATTCTCCTCCACGATCTGATCGTAGGAATTTTATCTTTCGGTCACGTTGATTCTCTACCTCATTCTGAAATTCCTTGAACTTTTCAAAGGTCTCAGACTTGTGTTTCATTAAGTAGACATACCCATATCTACTCAAGTCATCAGTGAGAGTGAGAACATAACGATATCCTCCGCGAGCCTCAACGCTCATTGGACCGCACACATCGGTATGTATGATTTCCAACAAGTTGGTTGCTCGCTCCATTGTTCCGGAGAACGGAGTCTTGGTCATCTTGCCCATGAGGCATGGTTCGCATGTGTCAAATGATTCATAATCGAGAGACTCCAAAAGTCCATCAGCATGGAGCTTCTTCATGCGCTTGACACCAATGTGACCAAGGCGACAGTGCCACAAGTATGTGGGACTATCGTTATCAACTTTACATCTTTTGGCATTCACGCTATGAATATGTGTAACATTACGCTCGAGATTCATTAAGAATAAACCATTGACCATAGGGGCATGACCATAAAACATATCTCTCATATAAATAGAACAACCATTATTCTCGGATTTAAATGAGTAGCCATCTCGTATCAAACGAGATCCAGATACAATGTTCATGCTTAAACTTGGCACCAAATAACAATTATTAAGGTTCATAACTAATCCCGTAGGTAAATGTAGAGGTAGCGTGCCGACGGCGATCACATCGACCTTGGAACCGTTCCCGACGCGCATCGTCACCTCGTCCTTCGCCAGTCTCCGCTTATTCCGCAGCTCCTGTTGTGAGTTACAAATATGAGCAACGACACCGGTATCAAATACCTAGGAGTTACTACGAGTACTGGTAAGGTACACATCAATTACTTGTATATCAAATATACCTTTAGTGTTGCCGGCCTTCTTATCCGCTAAGTATTTGGGGCAGTTCCGCTTCGAGTGACCCTTCCCCTTGCAATAAAAGCACTCAGTCTCGGGCTTGGGTCCATTCTTTGACTTCTTCCCGGCAACTGGCTTACCGGGCGCGGCAACATCTTTGCCGTCCTTCTTGAAGTTCTTCTTACCCTTGCCCTTCTTGAACTTAGTGGTCTTATTGACCATCAACACTTGATGTTCTTTCTTGATTTCAACCTCTGCCGACTTCAGCATTGAAAATACTTCAGGAATGGTCTTCACCATCCCCTGCATATTATAGTTCATCACAAAGCTCTTGTAGCTTGGTGGGAGCGACTGAAGGATTCTGTCAATGACCGCCTCGTCCGGGAGGTTAATGTCCAGCTGGGACAGGCGGTTGTGCAACCCAGACATTTTGAGTATGTGCTCACTGACAGAACTGTTTTCCTCCATCTTACAACTATAGAACTTGTCAGAGACTTCATATCTCTCGACCCGGGCATGAGCTTGGAAAACTAGTTTCAGCTCCTCGAACATCTCATATGCTCCGTGTTGCTCGAAACGCTTTTGGAGCCCCGGTTCTAAGCTGTAAAGCATGCCGCACTGAACGAGGGAGTAATCATCAGCACGTGTCTGCCAAACATTCAAATCGTCTTGCAGTGCTGGGAGAGCAGGTGGGTCACCTAACGGTGCTTCAAGGACATATGCTTTCTTGGAAGCTATGAGGATGATCCTAAGGTTCCGGACCCAGTCCGTATAGTTGCTGCCATCATCTTTCAGCTTGGTTTTCTCTAGGAATGCGTTGAAGTTCATGTTGACATGAGCGTTGGCCATTTGATCTACAAGACATTTTTTGCAAAGATTTTAGACTAAGTTCATGATAATTAAGTTCATCTAATCAAATTATTTAATGAACTCCCACTCAAATTTGACATCCCCTTAGTCATCTAAGTGTTACACGATCCGAGTCGACTAGGCCGTGTCCGATCATCACGTGAGACGGACTAGTCATCGTCGGTGAACATTCTCATGTTGATCGTATCTTCCATACGACTCGTGTTTGACCTTTCGGTCTCCGTGTTCCGAGGCCATGTCTGTACATGCTAGGCTCGTCAAGTTAACCCTAAGTGTTTTGCATGTGTAAAACTGTCTTACACCCGTTGTATGTGAACGTAAGGATCTATCACACCCGATCATCACGTGGTGCTTCGAAACGACGAACTTTAGCAACGGTGCACAGTTAGGGGAGAACACTTCTTGAAATTGTTGTAAGGGATCATCTTATTTACTACCGTCGTTCTAAGTAAACAAGATGCATAAACATAATAAACATCACATGCAATTATATAGTAGTAGTGACATGATATGGCCAATATCATATAGCTCCATTGATCTCCATCTTCGGGGCTCCATGATCATCTTGTCACCAGCATGACACCATGACCTCCATCATCATGATCTACATCATCGTGTCTTCATGAAGTTGTCACGCCAACGACTACTTCTACTTCTATGGCTAACGCGTTTAGCAATAAAGTAAAGTGATTTACATGGCGTTCTTCAATGACACGCAGGTCATACAAAATAAAGACAACTCCTATGGCTCCTGCCGGTTGTCATACTCATCGACATGCAAGTCGTGATTCCTATTACAAGAACATGATCTCATACATCACAACATATCATTCATCATTCATCACAACTTCTGGCCATATCACATCACATGACAATTGCTGCAAAAACAAGTTAGACGTCCTCTAATTGTTGTTGCATCTTTTACGTGGCAGCAATTGGGTTCTAGCAAGAATGTTTTCTTACCTACGAATAACCACAACGTGATTTTGTCAACTTCTATTTACCCTTCATAAGGACCCTTTTCATCGAATCCGCTTCAACTAAAGTGGGAGAGACAGACACCCGCCAGCCACCTTATGCAACTAGTGCATGTCAGTCGGTGGAACCGGTCTCATGTAAGCGTACGTGTAAGGTTGGTCCGGGCCGCTTCATCCCACAATACCGCTGAAGCAAGATAAGACTAGTAGCAACAAGCAAGTTGACAAGATCTACGCCCACAACAAAATTGTGTTCTACTCGTGCAATAGAGAACTGACCTAGCTCATGATGCCACTGTTGGGGAACGTTGCAGAAAATTAAAATTTTTCCTACGGTTTCACCAAGATCCATCTATGAGTTAATCTAAGCAACGAGTCAAGGGAGTGAGTTTGCATCTACATACCACTTGTAGATCGCGTACGGAAGCGTTAGAGGGAGCGGTGATGATGGAGTCGTACTCGCCGTGATTCAGATCACCGGAGATCCTAGCGTCGAACGGACGGCACCTCCGCGTTCAACACACGTACGGAGCGTGTGACGTCTCCTCCTTCTTGATCCAGCAAGGGGGAAGGAGAGGTTGATGATGATGGCTCCAACAGCAGCACAATGGCGTGGTGGTGGTGGAACAGCAGCACTCCGGCAGGGCTCCGCCAAGCACGCGACGGAGGAGGAAGAGGTGTAGCAGGGGGAGGGGGCGCCAGGACTTCAGAGTGCGGCTGCCCCTCTCCCCCCTCCCTTTATATAGGCCCCCAGGGGGGGCGCCGGCCCTGGGAGATCCAATCTCCCAAGGGGGCGGCGGCCAAGGGGGTGGAGTGCCCCCCAAGGCATGTGGTGCGCCCCCCCACCCTAGGGTTTCAACCCTAGGCGCAGGGGGTGGGCCTAGGGGGGCGCACCAGCACACTATGGGCTGGTTCCCCTCCCACTTCAGCCCATGGGGCCCTCCGGGATGGGTGGCCCCACCCGGTGGACCCCCGGGACCCTTCCGGTGGTCCCAGTACAATACCGGGTGACCCCGAAACTTTCCCGATGGCCGAAATACCACTTCCTATATATAATTCTTTACCTCCGGACCATTCCGGAACTCCTCGTGACGTCCGGGATCTCATCTGGGACTCCGAACAACATTCGATATACTGCATACTCATATTCATACAACCCTAGCGTCACCGAACCTTAAGTGTGTAGACCCTACGGGTTCGGGAGACACGTAGACATGACCGAGACGGCTCTCGGGCAATAACCAACAGCGGGATCTGGATACCCATGTTGGCTCCCACATGCTCCTCGATGATCTCATTGGATGAACCACGATGTCGAGGATTCGAACAACCCCGTATACAATTCCCTTTGTCAATCGGTACGTTACATGCCCGAGACTCGATTGTCGGTATCCCAATACCTCGTTCAGTCTCGTTACCGGCAAGTCACTTTACTCGTACCGTAATGCATGATCCCGTGACCAAACACTTGGTCACTTTGAGCTCATTATGATGATGCATTACCGAGTGGGCCCAGAGATACCTCTCCGTCATACGGAGTGACAAATCCCAGTCTCGATCCGTGTCAACCCAACAGACACTTTCGGAGATACCTGTAGTGCACCTTTATAGTCACCTAGTTACGTTGTGACGTTTGGTACACCCAAAGCACTCCTACGGTATCCGGGAGTTACACGATCTCATGGTCTAAGGAAGAGACACTTGACATTGGAAAAGCTCTAGCAAAATGAACTACACGATCTTGTGCTATGCTTAGGATTGGGTCTTGTCCATCACGTCATTCTCCTAATGACGTGATCCCGTTGTCAATGACATCTAATGTCCATAGTCAACAAACCATGATTATCTGTTGACCAACGAGCTAGTCAACTAGAGGCTCACTAGGGACATGTTATGGTCTATATATTCACACGTGTACTACGATTTCCGGATAATACAGTTATAGCATGAATAAAAGACAATCATCATGAACAAGGAAATATAATAATAACACTTTTATTATTGCCTCTAGGGCATATTTCCAACACCGGGTTGGCAAGCCAGTCCGGGTGGAACACTTCCATAATGAATCCGGCTGCTAGCAGCCGGGCGACTTCTTCTCCAACAATTCTTCTCTTTTCTTCCGACAGGCGGCGAAGGGGTTGCTTGACTGGCTTGGCATCTTACCTTACATGAAGTTTGTGCTCGGCGAGATCCGTCGGGACACCCGGCATGTCTTTGGGGGACCATGCAAAGATGTCTCAATTCTCATGGAGGAAATTGACAAGCTCGCCTTCCTATTTGCTATTGAGGCCGGTGCACATGACGGCAAACCTCCTCGGGTGGTCCGGGTCCAAGGGAATCCGCTTGGTCTCTTTTGCTGGCTGGAATGAGGCCCCTGCTTCGGCTTCCTTGGGACAGTCGGCATGGCCGGCTTCTCACTGGCCATTGCTACCATCCGATCCAGGAGCCGCCTTTCTTGAGCTATGATGAGGGACTCGGCCAGCCGGCTGCTGGCAGCCACGCAATCTTGTGACTTCTTGTAATCTCCAGCAATAGTGATGATGCCCTTGGTGCCTGGCATCTTGGCTTTCAGGTATGCATAATGAGGGACCATCATGAACCTTGCCAGTGCAGGGCGGCCCAAGAGAGCATGATAGGGGCTTTCCAGGTCCACCACCTCAAACCAGATTGGCTCGCGGCAGAAGTGGTTGCTGTCACCAAACAGGACATCAATCTTTATCTTGCCGACTAGGGAGCAGGACAGGCCTGGGACTATGCCATGAAAAACAGTCCGGCTTGACTCGAGTTCCTTGGCCTTGATGCCTAGTCGGTCCATGGTCTCCTTGTATAGGATATTGATGTTGCTGCCGCCATCTATCAACACTTGGCTTAAATGGCAGTTCCGCCTCTCTGTTGCAAAGGTCGCCTCGAGCACCAGGGCATATGAATCCGAATTGGGCATCATAGTCGGGTGGTCAGCTCGGCTCCAAGTGATAGGCTTCTTGGACCAGTGCATGCGGGTGGGGGCTTCTGTGTTGACAGCATTGAGCTCTCTGTGCTGCTGCCGCCTGCTGTGCTTGTTGCTGGCTTGGCTTGTGAAGACGACATAGGCGGCATGCTCTTCAGGGAACTCGTATTGAACAGTGCCGACTGGTCAGGCTGCCGGCTGCTAGACGCCTAGAGCTGGAGGGCCGGCTGGCGGGGGAGGCGGGAGGGCCTCGCCCTTGGCGATCCGTGCTAGCCAGTTGCACTTCCGAGTGGTGTGGTTGGACGGCTTTGCGCCACTTTGGAACTTGCATGGGGTGTCAAGGGCTTGCTCAAAGGAGAGGTCGGGCAGCCATGCTCCCTTGCCAGTTTTCTGCTGCTTGGTGTTGGGCTGACCAGTTGGTTGCTGCTCTTTGACTGCTACTACCTGCCAGCTGTTGGAAGCCGGCTGCTGGGCCTTGCGCTTCTTGTCGTTCTGCTGGCACCGGTTGGCGTCTCCAGCCGGCGTTTGGGAAGCCGAAGGGAGCACCTTTCCAGTTGTGTCCACCCGGAGCTCCGACTTCATGGAGGAGTCGGCAGCAGCATACTTGTCCACTATGACCAGCAGTTCATCTACAGTAGCTGGTTCATCGCAGAGAAGCTTGTGCTTTAGCAAGGTGCCCTCTCGGCACTTGGCCGTGAAGTACTCTATGGCATGCACCTCATGCACCCCTTCGCAGGAGTTGCGCAGCTCGCCCCAGCGTGTCAGATAGTCATGGGTGTACTCAGTCGGGCCTTGGACGCATAAGGAGAGTTGGCGAGGCTTGGGCGGCCGCTTGTACGTACTGGTGAAGTTGCGGACGAAGATGTCGGAGAAATCTAGCCAGCTGTTGATGTTGTGCGGCTTGAGGTTGTTCAGCCATGTCCAGGCTGTGCCCTGGAGCATGAGCGGAACGTACTTCACGGTAACACGCTTGTTGCCGTTTGCTATGTTGACGGCGGTGGAGTAGTCGGCCAGCAAATATTGCGGCTTCACGGAGCCGTAGTACTTGGGAGTGTCTCGTGGCAATGATAATCCTTTGGGGAAGGGCTCATTTTTGATGTGGGGGCCAAAACAAGGCGGGCCAACCGCATCTTCTTCTTCTTCGAGCAAGTCGGTCGATCTGGTGGCGGGCATCATTCTCTCTGATTCCCTCGCGGTGACCCACTCGGTCTCCGAGATTCGGGTGCCCAACAGGCGGCGGGGAAGCGCGCCTCTCCCTGTGCGGGGGAAACGGCCAGTCGTTGCACCGCTCTACTGCTCTTGGGTGGCCGTCGGTGTCGCGCTCGATCGAGATGTGTGTGCGCCGACTGCGGCTAGCAGCCGGCTCTGGGTCGGCCCGGCCGCCTATCGGGGACCGGGAGGTCGCAATGTGCTCGCGGTGATGAAGGCGGGTGTAACGCCCCGGATGCAACTTTCCATATTCGTAACTCCAACTCTTGCCTTTTCCGGAGATGCGATATGATATTTCCTCCATGGTTGGGTTTTTGTCTGTTGTTTTGCATTTTGTTCTTGTTATGCATCTCGTCTCATGTCATCATTCGCATTGCATCGGCATCATTTTCATAAAACTTGCATCCGTTCGGGTTCCGCCGGTTCTCTCCGTTATCCGTTCGGAGTCCAGACACACTCGCACGCGCCCGCGGCACCTCCGAAATATATTTTATTAGTGGCATAAAAATGTTCTCGGAATGGGTTGCAACTTGTCGTGCGGTCTTATTATAGTGTAGACAGACCGCCTGCCAAGTTTCGTCGCATTCGGAGTCCATTTGATAGCTCAACCGTTAAATATAGCGGTACCGTTGCCGGTACCTTCGTCGGATGTTTCGATCTTCGAAACTGCCACCGGACCTCTCTCTCTCTTCTCTCCAAGCACAGCCCACCTAGGCCTAGTCTACCTCTCCTCGCGTCCGGAACCGCCCGATCATGATCGGAGGGTCCGAAAACCCCCCTAGACCAAACCCTAGCCAAAAACTGCTATATAAACCCCCCTCCCCTTGCCATTTTTGGCCTCCACCTACCTCCTCCCTCAATTTCCGCGCAGCCAGTCACCTCCCACCTCGGATCTGGCGCCGCCACCCCTGCCCGCCACTTGGCGCCGCCGCCACCGCGCCCGGGCCAACCAGCGCGCGCCACCTCACCCCGTAGCGTAAACCCGACCAATCCCGCAGCGCCACCTCGCGCCCCGGCGCCTCAGCGAGCCGTGGCCCGCCCGAGCCCGTGCGCGGCCCGCCCGAGACCATCGGTGCCCGACCGCGTCGCCTCCTGCTCTCTCGCCCCGATCTGGTTCGAAGGAGCTGAGCTCCTCTGCCCAGCGCCGCTCGACCCCGCCGCCTCGTCGGAGGAACGCCGCCGCCATCGGACTCCAGCAGCAGGCCGGCCTCGTCCCTCTCCTCCTCCCTTCTCTTCCTTCTCCCTCTCCCTCATGGCATCTCTCTCTCCCCTCGCAGGTGCGCCGCCTGCCGCCTCGAAATCGTCGTCGCGGGCGACGTCTTCGCCGGACCTAGCAACCGCTGCCCGGATCTCCTCCTCCGCCGCCCGTTCCCGGCCTCCCCGCACCTGCCCTCGCCGGAGATGGCCCTTCCATGCCTCGCCGCCGGCCTCTGCTCGCTCTGCTTCATGCAGAGGAGCTCGAATCGATCCCTTGCGCGTTGACCACGCCCCTGCATCATCCACGCGCCTAGGCCTCCTCTTCTCCGGCCCAGCGCCTCAAGGCCCAGCCAGCGCCAGGAGGGCCCAGCCACCTCCGCGGCCTGCCCCCAGCAGCCCCATGCCGGCCTCCTCTAGATCCGACCGGGCCTTGGCCCAGGGTGAGCAGACCCCGCCCCCTCTTCTGTGCACTTTGGCCCAGCCAGATTCGGCCCGCATGTGTGTTTTTCCTGTTCAGCGAATTTGTCCATTTATCCAGAGTTTGCCTGTTTTACAGAAAACCCCTTGCACTTCATGCATTTAATTACTCCCAAACCGTGCATCGGATTAAAATGGTTTAAACATGTAAATTGCTTAGAATTTTGTGTAGATTAATAATATGCCATTTTCATCCATGTTTAAAATGTTTAACTTGCTGTTTGTTTAAATTTGGTAATATGCCATGTTAAAATGATTTATTTCATAACTAAATAACCGTAACTCCATTTTAAATAAACTTTATATGTAAATGGGGTGGCAAAATGCCTAGTTTAACATGGTGCACTTTATTTTCCTGTTTAACAACTCTAAAATTATGTAATAGGCAGAACAGTACCAAATCTAAAATATGCACATGAGGATTTTCCGGAATTGTTGTTAGTTCTTCCGGACTCATTTAAACTTGCCTAGTTAGGTAGTTTTCTTATGCTTCACCTCTTTCCATGTTTAACAACATTTAATATTGTTGGGTACATAACCGAGATCAAACTAAATAATTGCATCTGGTGTTTTGTCAATATGCAACTTGTTGCATATTGAGCTCCACTTAAATTGTAGTGTTGTTGTTGTTGCATTTTGCCATGCCATGCCATGCTATTTAAACCGGACATGCATCATACTTGTTTGTGCATCATGCCATGTTTATGCTTGTGCATTTACCATGTTGTTTGTTTCTTTCCGGTGTTGCTTCTTAGTTCCGGTAATGTTGCGATTGTGAGGATTCGTGCGACTACTCCCGTTCGTCTTCTTCATGGACTCGTTCTTCTTCCTTGCGGGATTTCAGGCAAGATGACCGCTACCCTGGATCTCACTACTATCATTGCTATGCTAGTTGTTTCGTTCTATCGCTATGCTGCGCTTCCTATCACCTGTTCTTCAAGCCTCCCCAAATTGCCATGAACCTCTAACCTTTGACACCATTCCTAGCAAACCGTTGCTTGGCTATGTTATCGCTTTTGCTCAGCCCCTCTTATAGTGTTGCTAGTTGCAGGTGAAGTTGAAGATTGCTCCATGGTGGACAGGATTTTGGTTGGGATATCACAATATCTCTTATATTATTAATGCATCTATATACTTGGTAAAGGGTGGAAGACTCGGCCTTTTGCCTAGTGTTTTGTTCCACTCTTGCCACCCTAGATTCCGTCATACCGGTGTTATGTTCCCGGATTTTGCGTTCCTTACGCGGTCGGGTGATTTATGGGACCCCCTTGACAGTTCGCTTTGAATAAAACTCCTCCAGCAAGGCCCAACCTTGGTTTTACCATTTCCCTCACCTACCCCTTTTTTCCCTTGGGAGTCGTGCATCCCGAGGGTCATCTTTATTTTAGCCCCCCCGGGCCAGTGCTTGTCTAAGTGTTGGTCCAAACTAGAGCCCTTTGCAGCGCCCCCTCAGGGAAACTTGAGGTATGGTTTTAGTTGTACGGATTGCTCATCCGGTGTTGCCCTGAGAATGAGATATGTGCAGCTCCTATCGGGATGTCGGCGGATCGAGCGGTCTTTCTGGTCTTGTTTTACCATTGTCGAAATGTCTTGTAAACCGGGATTCCGAGTCTGACCGGGTCTTCCTGGGAGAAGGTATATCCTTCGTTGATCGCGAGAGCTTGTCATGGGCTAAGTTGGGACACCCCTGCAGGGTATAATCTTTCGAAAGCCGTGCCTGCGGTTATAGGCAGATGGGAATTTGTTAATGTCCGGTTGTAGACAACTTGACACCAGATCCGAATTAAAACGCATCAACCATGTGTGTAGCCGTGATGGTCTCTTTTCGGCGGAGTCCGGAAAGTGAACACGGTCTTTGGGTTATGTTTGACGTAAGTAGGAGTTCAGGATCACTTCTTGATCATTGCTAGCTTCACGACCATCCCGCTTGCTCTCTTCTCGCTCTTATTGCGTAGGTTAGCCACCATATATGCTTAGTCGCTGCTGCAACCTCACCACTTTACCCCTCCTTTACCTTTAAGCTTTGCTAGTCTTGATACCCATGGTAATGGTATTGTTGAGTCCTCGTGGCTCACAGATTACTACAACAACAGTTGCAAGTACAGGTTGTGCGATGATCATGACGCGAGAGCGATGTTTGCTTGTCTTGAAGTGTTGCTTCTGCTTCTTCTTTGATCAGGGGATAGGTTCCAGGTCGGCATCCTGGGCTAGCAGGGTGGATGTCCTTTGAGTTTCTGTTTGTGTTTCATCCATAGTCGGATGATGCTCTTATGTATTGTAATGTTGTATTCATGCGGCATTGTATGCCTCTTGTATGTATCCCCATCTATTTTTATAATGTTGATGTAATGATATCCACCTTGCAAAAGCGTTTCAATATGCGGTTCTATCCTTGGTGGGACCTTCGAGTCTCTTTAGGATAGTATCGCATATTGGGCGTGACAAGTTGGTATCAGAGCCTCGACCGACCATAGGAGCCCCCTTGTTTGTTGGCCGTTGTTGAGTCTAGAAGAAAACCATTTTGAGTCTTAGGATTATATATACCGGAGAGTAGGATTCTTTTTACTCCTTAGCCCCTTCGTCGCTCTGGTGAGGTCTCCTGACGTAGATGTTTTGACTTTCCTCTCCTCAAATTTCACTAAATTTTTTTTAGGATCACGCGGGTATCTTGGAATCGTTCCGATGGTTTTGTGACGAGAACATTGTTCTTGGTGCCTCCTGTCTATTATGTGGCATTGACCCGGGGAGTTGAGCTCTGAGGTGTTGTCGTCACAATTTTATCGTTGCAGTTCTGGAATACCTGAGTTTTGCCGACATCGAAAATCTCTTTTATGCAGTTGTTGGTGAGATAACCTCGATGCCACCCAGTACTGGGGAGTTCGGGAGTATTGCCATAACTCGTATAATGGATGCTTTTCGAAGGTTGAGGTACACGATTTCCGGAGTTTTCTTGGTTATGTGTTGACGGATGGATACAGCTGGATGTAGGAATTGTTAGTTTGGGTGAGATATATTGCTTCCCCTGTATCCCCAACACCAGATTGCATAACCAGAAATTTTTGCGAGTTTTATAGGTGGGAATTCAAGTAGCTCCTAGAATATCTTTCCGGCAGATGCATGATATGGGATTGGGTAAATCTCTATCATATGTATTTGTTCCGACTTATTCTGCAAGCCAAATCCTTTGTGTTGTTTTATTTGTGGTATTCGAGTTGCTTCGAAGTTAAATGTTGAATCCATACCTTTCATAAATGGTGTTCTCATATTGCTATGTGAATACTAATCCTTTTGATCATTGAGGTTGTCATGTTAATTCTTTTCCAACCGGTGCGCTTCTCTTTGAGATGATCCCATCATTCTCCCCATCCGCAAGATCAATTCTAAGTTTTCTCAACGGTGTTTGTTTCGTTCATCCCAAGTTGTCTTTGTTTTTCCCATCCTCCCACCCTTTTCTTCAAGGACTCATTTTTTAATCAAGTATCCATTTATTCATGTGAAGTCACTTCACTCTTTTCAATCAATGTTCTGATCCGGTGATCCCTCGTGAAGATGCTCACGAGCCTCAAGTTCATCATCCTTCGTTATTTTTTCTTGTCCGGTGGATCCAATTCAAGCTTTCAGTGTTGATCATATTCCTTTCCTCGTGTCAAATGCTTTCTCATGTCGGTGCACCTCTCAATCACTCACCTCTCTCTATTCTTATCCGGAGAGCTGAAGATATCTCACAAGACTTATGTTTCCATTCTCAATCCGTTCAAGATATTTCGAGGTTGTTATCTCATTCAAGCCATTTAATTCAACTGGTGCAACCTCTCTTTAAAATTATTTCAACGGTGTTCCTTTTCAGTGGGCCCTAACCCACAGGTCTTTTCCCAGGATCTTACCTGACTCTTCTAATTCTCCCGGAGTTATTCTCAAATTCATTGCAAAGTTTGACGTAAGAATGAATTATCACCAGTCAAATGTCTTTGTCCAAGATCGCTTTCAAATTCTTTATCATTGTTGGCTCAACATCTTTGCTTTTCATTCTCCCGAAGTATCTCAGTAATTTTGGTGGTGTTTCTCGTCGTCAGTTGAAGATTGAAGAAGGATTTCTCCTAAATCTTGGTCCGTTCTCTTGAAGATTCATGGTTCTAGTGTTATTGCCATCCTCTCATAATTGTTTTCGATTGTGAGAATTCTTTTCACCCATCTGGAGCATTTCATGAGTTGTTTCCATTTCTTTCCTCCGAAGGCCATCATGTCATAATTCTTCATTCTCAGCGTGTAGCTATCGTTCTCCAAATCTTACCGGTGAATCATTCAAATATCCTCTAATCAGTTCATGATATCTTTGTTCTCATGTATCTAAATCCCTTCAAGTATCTTCATTCATTTTCCAATTCTTCCCGGTGAATTGTGCCTTTGCTAATCTCATTTTCAATTCTTACGGTGGTTCGTTCAAGATTTCTCTTCCTTCGTTATCGTATCAATTCACTCGTTCTTTTGTTGTTTCAATCCTACCGGCGGTTCATGAAGACCTTCTCAAGTTTGCGATATGTCATTTCTCAATCCTTTTCAAGAGGAGTAAGTTGCATGCCAAATCCATTTGTCACCCATTAAATTGGATGAGGATAAGCATAACGTAATTCTTATTCGTGTTTTATCCAAGTGTCTAATTCTTTTCTACCGGAGTTTGTTCGTGTTACCAATTTCTCAGTTATGTGTTGTTCATCCTTATTTCCGGAGTTCCAAGTTCTCCGCATTCTCGTCGTGAAGCTTCATCTAAATCATCACAAGGCTCACCTTGTTCTTTCAACTTCTCTTTCTTTCTATCATTCTTTTATTACCGGAGTTCTTCATTGAGGCTCTACATGGTGGTTCTTCAAGGATTCTATTCATTCTTCAATTGTTCTTCAAGATTTCTCTCGATGTTATGATCTGCCAAGCTTTACTCTAAAATAAACATGGTGCTCAACACATGTTTTGTTTTGACTAGCTCAAGTATTCTTCTTCTTGCATTTCAAAGTGCAATTCTTTCTACCTTATCATTTGAGGTGGTGTTATGTCATTCTTGATACTTTTGAGTTCGTGTTTCTTGATTCACATGTTCTCAAGAATGAGGTATGTTAAATCCATCAATATCTTCGTTGGAGTTAGCTCGATAAAGATTTCACCTAAAGCCTTCTCTAAGGAGTGTTGCTATTTGTGGTGCTTATCAATGATTCAAGTTTTCTCCTATCCTCTCGGCAAAAGCAGTTTTCATCTCTTCTTTAATCTCAAACAAGCAATTGTTTCCGTTAGTGGCCAGTTGTCACCTCATAATTTTGAGATGTTTTCCATAAGCCCACTACAAGCTTATTCTTTTCGTTGTTGGTTTTCCAACAACTCCGTTATAACCTTCTTGGAAGGGTGCTTTCCAAGCTCATTTGTGGCAGAAGTTGACATTTTCTCCTCCATCTGTTATTCCAATGATCTATCTTCTATTCTTTCTTCTGGAGGCATGGTGATGTTGCTCTCTTTACTCATCATCTCAAATTGTGAGGATCTTGTTCTTTTCATGAGTATCCATTTAACCGGAATGTCGTGTCCTCTTTTCAAGTTCTTTTCATATTATCAAGTTTTGCCTCTCTTTTCAACCGGAGTGCTATCTGAAATCCCTCTTACCCATTATGCCATTCTTTCAATAGTTCCGGAGGCAGTGTGTTGTTGATTTCATCAAGTATCATCTCATCTTCTCAAGTTCATATTCTATTCCTCCCAATTCCAACCGGAGTGATGTCTTAATTGATATTTGTCATTCCCTGTACATCTCGTTTCAACCGGAGTGCTTGCATGTACTTCTTGTCCATTGTAACCTTTTTCTTATGTCTTTCAACCCCCAAGGTTCACATGGTGTTCCTTGTTTCTATTTTCTACCGCAGTGCTCTCAATTGTGTTCAACTCCGTTGTGTTCTTTCTTTCAACTTTTCAACCTCTCAAGGTTCTTTGGTTTCACTCTTTTGTCGAAGAAGCAACTTAGTTTTACCTCCTCTCTTCCTCTTCTGTTTTCCCTCAGGTGCCATCCTAGATCTCGGGATGAGATCCTCTCGTAGTGGTGGAGTGCTGTAACGCCCCGGATGCAACTTTCCATATTCATAACTCCAACTCTTGCCTTTTCCGGAGATGCAATATGATATTTCCTCCGTGGTTGGGTTTTTGTCTGTTGTTTTGCACTTTGTTCTTGTTATGCATCTCGTCTCATGTCATCATTCGCATTGCATCGGCATCATTTTCATAAAACTTGCATCCGTTCGGGTTCCGCCGGTTCTCTCTGTTGTCCGTTCGGAGTCCAGACACACTCGCACGCGCCCGCGGCACCTCCGAAATATATTTTATTAGTGGCATAAAAATGTTCTCGGAATGGGTTGCAACTTGTCGTGCGGTCTTATTATAGTGTAGACAGACCGCCTGCCAAGTTTCGTCGCATTCGGAGTCCATTTGATAGCTCAACCGTTAAATATAGCGGTACCGTTGCCGGTACCTTCGTCGGATGTTTCGATCTTCGAAACTGCCACCGGACCTCTCTCTCTCTTCTCTCCAAGCACAGCCCACCTAGGCCCAGTCTACCTCTCCTCGCGTCCGGAACCGCCCGATCGCAATCGGAGGGTCCGAAAACCCCCCTAGACCAAACCCTAGCCAAAAACTGCTATATAACCCCCCCTCCCCTTGCCATTTTTGGCCTCCACCTACCTCCTCCCTCAATTTCCGTGCAACCAGTCACCTCCCACCTTGGATCTGGCGCCGCCGACCCTGCCCGCCACTTGGCGCCGCCGCCACCGTGCCCGGGCCAACCAGCGCGCGCCACCTCACCCCGCAGCGTCACCCCGACCAATCCCGCAGCGCCACCTCGCGCCCTGGCGCCTCAGCGAGCCGCGGCCCGCCCGAGACCGCGCGCGGCCCGCGCGAGCCCATCGGCGCCCGACCGCGTCGCCTCCTGCTCCCTCGCCCCGATCTGGTTCGAAGGAGCTGAGCTCCTCTGCCCAGCGCCGCTCGACCCCGCCGCCTCGTCGGAGGAACGCCGCCGCCGTCGGACTCCAGCAGCAGGCCGGCCCCGTCCCTCTCCTCCTTCCTTCTCTTCCTTCTCCCTCTCCCTCATGGCATCTCTCTCTCCCCTCGCAGGTGCGCCGTCTGCCGCCTCGAAATCATCGTCGCGGGCGTCATCTTCGCCGGACCCGGCAACCGCCGCCCGGATCTCCTCCTCCGCCGCCCGTTCCCGGCCTCCCCGCACCTACCCTCGCCGGAGATGGCCCCTCCATGCCTCGCCGCCGGCCTCTGCTCGCTCTGCTTCGTGCAGAGGAGCTCGAACCGATCCCCTGCGCGTTGACCACGCCCCTGCATCGTCCACGCGCCTGGGCCTCCTCTTCTCCGGCCCAGCGCCTCAAGGCCCAGCCAGCGCCAGGAGGGCCCAGCCACCTCCGCGGCCTGCCCCCAGCAGCCCCATGCCGGCCTCCTCTAGATCCGACCGGGCCTTGGCCCAGGGTGAGCAGACCCCGCCCCCTCTTCTGTGCACTTTGGCCCAGCCAGATTCGGCCCGCATGTGTTTTTTTCCTGTTCAGCGAATTTGTCCATTTATCCAGAGTTTGCCTGTTTTACAGAAAACCCCTTACACTTCATGCATTTAATTACTCCCAAACCGTGCATCGGATTAAAATGGTTTAAACATGTAAATTGCTTAGAATTTTGTGTAGATTAATAATATGCCATTTTCATCCATGTTTAAAATGTTTAACTTGTTGTTTGTTTAAATTTGCTAATATGCCATGTTAAAATGATTTATTTCATAACTAAATAACCGTAACTCCGTTTTAAATAAACTTTATATGTAAATGGGGTGGAAAAATGCCTAGTTTAACATGTGCACTTTATTTTCCTGTTTAACAACTCTAAAATTATGTAATAGGCAAAACAGTACCAAATCTAAAATATGCACATGAGGATTTTCCGGAATTGTTGTTAGTTCTTCCGGCATCATTTAAACTTGCGTAGATAGGTAGTTTTCTTATGCTTCACCTCTTACCATGTTTAACAACATTTAATATTGTTGGGTACATAGCCGAGATCAAACTAAATAATTGCATGTGGTGTTTTGTCAATATGCAACTTGTTGCATATTGAGCTCCACTTAAATTGTAGTGTTGTTGTTGTTGCATTTTGCCATGCCATGCCATGCTATTTAAACCGGACATGCATCATACTTGTTTGTGCATCATGCCATGTTTATGCTTGTGCATTTACCATGTTATTGTTTTTTTCTGGTGTTGCTTCTTAGTTCCGATAATGTTGCGATTGTGAGGATTCGTGCGACTACTCCCATTCGTCTTCTTCATGGACTCGTTCTTCTTCCTTGCGGGATTTCAGGCAAGATGACCGCTACCCTGGATCTCACTACTATCATTGCTATGCTAGTTGTTTCGTTCTATCGCTATGTTGCGCTTCCTATCACCTGTTCTTCAAGCCTCCCCAAATTGCCATGAACCTCTAACCTTTGACACCATTCCTAGCAAACCGTTGTTTGGCTATGTTACCGCTTTTGCTCAGCCCCTCTTATAGCGTTGCTAGTTGTAGGTGAAGTTGAAGATTGCTCCATGGTGGACAGGATTTTGGTTGGGATATCACAATATCTCCTATATTATTAGTGCATCTATATACTTGGTAAAGGGTGGAAGACTCGGCCTTTTGCCTAGTGTTTTGTTCCACTCTTGCCACCCTAGATTCCGTCATACCGGTGTTAAGTTCCCGGATTTTGCGTTCCTTGCGCGGTCGGGTGATTTATGGGACCCCCTTGACAGTTCGCTTTGAATAAAACTCCTCCAGCAAGGCCCAACCTAGGTTTTACCATTTCCCTCACCTACCCCGTTTTTCCCTTGGGAGTCGTGCATCCCGAGGGTCATCTTTATTTTAGCCCCCCCCCCCGGGCCAGTGCTTGTCTAAGTGTTGGTCCGAACTAGAGCCCTTTGCAGCGCCCCCTCAGGGAAACTTGAGGTCTGGTTTTAGTTGTACGGATTGCTCATCTGGTGTTGCCCTGAGAACGAGATATGTGCAGCTCCTATCGGGATGTCGGCGGATCGGGCGGTCTTGCTGGTCTTGTTTTACCATTGTCGAAATTTCTTGTAAACCGGGATTCCGAGTCTGATCGGGTCTTCCTGGGAGAAGGTATATCCTTCGTTGATCGCGAGAGCTTGTCATGGGCTAAGTTGGGACACCCCTGCAGGGTATAATCTTTTGAAAGCCGTGCCTGCGGTTATAGGCAGATGTGAATTTGTTAATGTCCGGTTGTAGACAACTTGACACCAGATCCGAATTAAAATGCATCAACCATGTGTGTAGACGTGATGGTCTCTTTTCGGCGGAGTCTGGAAAGTGGACACGGTCTTTGGGTTATGTTTGACGTAAGTAGGAGTTCAGGATCACTTCTTGATCATTGCTAGCTTCACGACCGTCCCGCTTGCTCTCTTCTCGCTCTTATTGCGTAGGTTAGCCACCATATATGCTTAGTCGCTGCTGCAACCTCACCACTTTACCCCTCCTTTACCTTTAAGCTTTGCTAGTCTTGATACCCATGGTAATGGGATTGCTGAGTCCTCGTGGCTCACAGATTACTACAACAACAGTTGCAGGTACAGGTTGTGTGATGATCATGACGCGAGAGCGATGTTTGCTTGTCTTGAAGTGTTGCTTCTGCTTCTTCTTTGATCAGGGGATAGGTTCCAGGTCGGCATCCTGGGCAAGCAGGGTGGATGTCGTTTGAGTTTCTGTTTGTGTTTCATCCGTAGTCGGATGATGCTCTTATGTATTGTAATGTTGTATTCATGCGGCATTGTATGCCTCTTGTATGTATCCCCATCTATTTTTATAATGTTGATGTAATGATATCCACCTTGCAAAAGCGTTTCAATATGCGGTTCTATCCTTGGTGGGACCTTCGAGTCTCTTTAGGATAGTATCGCATATTGGGCGTGACAAGTTGGTATCAGAGCCTCGACCGACCATAGGAGCCCCCTTGTTTGTTGGCCGTTGTTGAGTCTAGAAGAAAACCATTTTGAGTCTTAGGATTATATATACCAGAGAGTAGGATTCTTTTTACTCCTTAGCCCCTTCGTCGCTCTGGTGAGGTCTCCTGACGTAGATGTTTTGACTTTCCTCTCCTCAAATTTCACTAATTTTTTTTTTAGGATCACGCGGGTATCTTGGAATCGTTCCGATGGTTTTGTGACGAGAACATTGTTCTTGGTGCCTCCTGTCTATTATGTGGCATTGACCCGGGGGGTTGAGCTCTGAGGTGTTGTCGTCACAATTTTATCGTTGCAGTTCTGGAATACCTGAGTTTTGCCGACATCGAAAATCTCTTTTATGCAGTTGTTGGTGAGATAACCTCGATGCCACCCAGTACTGGGGAGTTCGGGAGTATTGCCATAACTCGTATAACGGATGCTTTTCGAAGGTTGAGGTACACGATTTCCGGAGTTTTCTTGGTTATGTGTTGACGGATGGATACAACTGGATGTAGGAATTGTTAGTTTGGGTGAGATATATTTCTTCCCCTGTATCCCCAACACCAGATTGCATAACCAGAAAGTTTCGGGAGTTTTATAGGTGGGAATTCAAGTAGCTCCTAGAATATCTTTCCGGCAGATGCATGATATGGGATTGGGTAAATCTCTATCATATGTATTTGTTCCGACTTATTCTGCAAGCCAAATCCTTTGTGTTGTTTATTTGTGGTATTCGAGTTGCTTCGAAGTCAAATGTTGAATCCATACCTTTCATAAACGGTGTTCTCATATTGCTATGTGAATACTAATCCTTTTGATCGTTGAGGTTGTCATGTTAATTCTTTTCCAACCGGTGCGCTTCTCTTCGAGATGATCCCATCATTCTCCCCATCCGCAAGATCAATTCTAAGTTTTCTCAACGGTGTTTGTTTCGTTCATCCCAAGTTGTCTTTGTTTTTCCCACCCTCCCACCCTTTTCTTCAAGGACTCATTTTTTTAATCAAGTATCCATTTATTCATGTGAAGTCACTTCACTCTTTTCAATCAATGTTCTGATCCGGTGATCCCTCGTGAAGATGCTCACGAGCCTCAAGTTCATCATCCTTCGTTATTTTTTCTTGTCCGGTGGATCCAATTCAAGCTTTCAGTGTTGATCATATTCCTTTCCTCGTGTCAAATGCTTTCTCATGTCGGTGCACCTCTCAGTCACTCACCTCTCTCTATTCTTATCCGGAGAGCTGAAGATATCTCACAAGACTTATGCTTCCATTCTCAATCCGTTCAAGCTATTTCGAGGTTGTTATCTCATTCAAGCCATTTAATTCAAATGGTGCAACCTCTCTTTAAAATTATTTCAACGGTGTTCCTTTTAAGTGGGCCCTAACCCACAGGTCTTTTCCCAGGATCTTACCTGACTCTTCTAATTCTCCCGGAGTTATTCTCAAATTCATTGCAAAGTTTGACGTAAGAATGAATTATCACCAGTCAAATGTCTTTCTCCAAGATCGCTTTCAAATTCTTTATCATTGTTGGCTCAACATCTTTGCTTTTCATTCTCCCGGAGTATCTCAGTAATTTTGGTGGTGTTTCTCGTCGTCAGTTGAAGATTGAAGAAGGATTTCTCCTAAATCTTGGTCCGTTCTCTTGAAGATTCATGGTTCTAGCGTTATTGCCATCCTCTCATAATTGTTTTCGATTGTGAGAATTCTTTTCACCCATCTGGAGCATTTCATGAGTTGTTTCCATTTCTTTCCTCCGAAGGCCATCATGTCATAATTCCTCATTCTCAGCGTGTAGCTATCGTTCTCCAAATCATACCGGTGAATCGTTCAAATATCCTCTAATCAGTTCATGATATCTTCGTTCTCATGTATCTAAATCCCTTCATGTATCTTCATTCATTTTCCAATTCTTCCCGGTGAATTGTGCCTTTGCTAATCTCATTTTCAATTCTTACGGTGGTTCGTTCAAGATTTCTCTTCCTTCGTTATCGTATCAATTCACTCCTTCTTTTGTTGTTTCAATCCTACCGGCGGTTCATGAAGACCTTCTCAAGTTTGCGATATGTCATTTCTCAATCCTTTTCAAGAGGAGTAAGTTGCATGCCAAATCCATTCGTCACCCATTAAATTGGATGAGGATAAGCATAACGTAATTCTTATTCGTGTTTTATCCAAGTGTCTAATTCTTTTCTACCGGAGTTTGTTCATGTTACCAATTTCTCAGTTATGTGTTGTTCATCCTTATTTCCGGAGTTCCAAGTTCTCCGCATTCTCGTCGTGAAGCTTCATCTAAATAATCACAAGGCTCACCTTGTTCTTTCAACTTCTCTTTCTTTCTATCATTCTTTTATTACCGGAGTTCTTCATTGAGGCTCTACATGGTGGTTCTTCAAGGATTCTATTCATTCTTCAATTGTTCTTCAAGATTTCTCTCGAAGTTATGATCCACCAAGCTTTACTCTAAAATAAACATGGTGCTCAACACATGTTTTGTTTTGACGAGCTCAAGTATTCTTCTTCTGGCATTTCGAAGTGCAATTCTTTCTACCTTATCATTTGAGGTGGTGTTATGTCATTCTTGATACTTTTGAGTTCGTGTTTCTTGATTCACATGTTCTCAAGAATGAGGTATTTTAAATCCATCAATATCTTCGTTGGAGTTAGCTCGGTAAAGATTTCACCTAAAGCCTTCTCTAAGGAGTGTTGCTATTTGTGGTGCTTATCAATGATTCAAGTTTTCTCCTATCCTCTCGGCAAAAGCAGTTTTCATCTCTTCTTTGATCTCAAACAAGCAATTGTTTCCATTAGTGGCCGGTTGTCACCTCATAATTTTGAGATGTTTTCCATAAGCCCACTACAAGCTTATTCTTTTCGTTGTTGGTTTTCCAACAACTCCGTTATAACCTTCTTGGAAGGGTGCTTTCCAAGATCATTTGTGGCAGAAGTTGGCATTTTCTCCTCCATCTGTTATTCCAATGATCTATCTTCTATTCTTTCTTCTGGAGGCATGGTGATGGTGCTCTCTTTACTCATCATCTCGAATTGTGAGGATCGTGTTCTTTTCATGAGTATCCATTTAACCGGAATGTCGTGTCCTCTTTTCAAGTTCTTTTCATCTTATCAAGTTTTGCCTCTCTTTTCAACCGGAGTGCTGTCTGAAATCCTTCTTACCCATTATCCCATTCTTTCAATAGTTTCGGAGGCAGTGTGTTGTTGATTTCATCAAGTATCATCTCATCTTCTCAAGTTCATATTCTATTCCTCCCAATTCCAACCGGAGTGATGTCTTAATTGATATTTGTCATTCCCTGTACATCTCGTTTCAACCGGAGTGCTTGCATGTACTTCTTGTCCATTGTAACCTTTTTCTTATGTCTTTCAACCCCCAAGGTTCACATGGTGTTCCTTGTTTCTATTTTCTACCGCAGTGCTCTCAATTGTGTTCAACTCCGTTATGTTCTTTCTTTCAACTTTTCAACCTCTCAAGGTTCTTTGGTTTCACTCTTTTGTCGAAGAAGCAACTTAGTTTTACCTCCTCTCTTCCTCTTCTGTTTTCCCTCAGGTGCCATCCTAGATCTCGGGACGAGATCCTCTCGTAGTGGTGGAGTGTTGTAACGCCCCGGATGCAACTTTCCATATTCGTAACTCCAACTCTTGCCTTTTCCGGAGATGCGATATGATATTTCCTCCGTGGTTGGGTTTTTGTCTGTTGTTTTGCATTTTGTTCTTGTTATGCATCTCGTCTCATGTCATCATTCACATTGCATCGGCATCATTTTCATAAAACTTGCATCCGTTCGGGTTCCGCCGGTTCTCTCTGTTGTCCGTTCGGAGTCCAGACACACTCGCACACGCCCGCGGCACCTCCGAAATATATTTTCTTAGTGGCATAAAAATGTTCTCGGAATGGGTTGCAACTTGTCGTGCGGTCTTATTATAGTGTAGACAGACCGCCTGCCAAGTTTCGTCGCATTCGGAGTCCATTTGATAGCTCAACAATATAGCGGTACTGTTGCCGGTACCTTCGTCGGATGTTTCGATCTTCGAAACTGCCACCGGACCTCTCTCTCTCTTCTCTCCAAGCACAGCCCACCTAGGCCCAGTCTACCTCTCCTCGCATCCGGAACCGCCCGATCGCGGTCGGAGGGTCCGAAAACCCCCCTAGACCAAACCCTAGCCAAAAACTGCTATATAACCCCCCCTCCCCTTGCCATTTTTGGCCTCCACCTACCTCCTCCCTCATTTTCCGTGCAGCCAGTCACCTCCCACCTTGGATCTGGCGCCGCCGCCCCTGCCCGCCACTTGGCGCCGCCGCCACCATGCCCGGGCCAACCAGCGCGCGCCACCTCACCCCGCAATGTCACCCCGACCAATCCCGCAGCGCCACCTCGCGCCCCGGCGCCTCAGCGAGCCGCGGCCCGCCCGAGCC